>NC_087275.1:16521558-16832933 GCF_015220805.1 Pogoniulus pusillus | reverse complement strand
GGGCCATGGCCTGTAGTATGAGGTTCAATAAGGCCACATGTCAGCTCTTACACCCCATCAAAACTACAGGCTTGGAGAAGAGTAACTGCAAAGTTGCCATGTAGCAAAGGACAGGGCCTGGAGGTGCTGGTCAAGGACAACAGCATCTTGGCCTGTATTACAAACAGTGTGGGCAGCAGAAGAAGTGATTATGTCCCTGTACACGGCACTGGTGAGGCTGGACTTCGAATCCTGTGTTCAGTTTTGGACCCCTCAGTAAAAGAAAGGTATTGAGGTGCTGGAGCATGTCCAGAGAAGGGTAACAAGTCTGAAGAACAAGCATTATGAAGAGTGACTGAGGGAACTAGGGCTGTTTAGCCTAGAGAAAGGATGCTCAGGGGACACTTTATCTGTCCGTATAGCTACCTGAAATGAGATGGGGTTTGGACTCTTCTCCCAAGTAACAAGTGATAAGACAAGAGAAAACAGCTTCAAGCTGCACTAAAGGAAGCTTAGGTTGGGTAGTAGGCAAAATTTCTTGGGATGTTAAGCCTTGGAACAAGCTGCCCTTGGAAGAGGTTGAGCCACCATCCCTGGAAGTAGTTAAAAGACATGTAGGTGAGGAGCTGAGGGACATGGTTTAGCAGTGGACTTGGCAGTGCAAGGTTAAATTGGACTCCATGGTCCTGAAAGTCTTTTCCAACCTAAATAGTTCCACGATTCTCTAATAGTGTATCAAATTGCTAAACAGAAACCAATCTCATTAAGTGACAGGTGATGTGTTTCAGTGATCAAAGCCTAGATTCAACAGCAGAAGCCCATGAGTCATGTTGACTGTTGTCATTCTAACTGCTTCTTGGATGATCTAAGAAACAGTACCTCTCTGCACGTTGGTTGCATCCAGCTCAGTCTGCAGCTCCAAGAGTTTACTTCAAAGTAGCCATCCAGCTGAAAAATTATTTTCAGAGTCCCATTAAAACATTTAGCAACAGAAATACTCTGCTGAAATTGAGCGTCCTGAAATTCTTTAAGCCCACACTACCAACAAACAGGATTTTGACAGCATAGTCAGATGTATGGAAGACACACTCCTGGTCCACGGAGCAAATTACTGCGTACACAAACCTCCTGGGGTGAAGCCACTGGCCACAGCAGCTGCTTTGCAAGCAGAGTGCTTTGATGGTGCTGAGCCCTCAGTATGCTGAATAAACCTCCAGAGTAAAAGATTCAGCTGAGAAAGAGAAACAAGATCAGGAGAAAGCAGCAACTGGAGACATACCCAAGATCTTCACCACAAAATCAGTTGTGCTTATTTGTTTGCTGAAGGTTAAGACAGAGAAAACATTTCAGAGCTGGGAGAACAGCCAGTTGTTATTTTAATACTTGCCCAACTCTGCATGTCCACAACCCACAAACAAGAAAACCAGAGTATCTAGGAGCATATAACTACTTATTTTATACACTAGGGAACATAACTCGAGGAGAGGTTGAAGAGCTTCAGCATCCAATTCTCTGGTAAACAGAACTAAAATACTGGTATTCAATCTGTCTGGGCCTTTGGGGATGCCAATAGAGTTGGACATTTTAGATATTTGCCATGGTTTGGCTGCAGAGACTCTTCTGGCTCTTCAGCCACACAGTAGTGCCCTGAAGTTTTATTCTTGGACATCAAGTTGGTCATAACCCAGTAGGACAAACTGGATATCAATGATCAAAAAGACAAGCACATCTGAAAGCCATGCTGAGGTTCCCTTCCTCTGCAGGGAGAATTTATGATCACTTAGGGCATGGGTACTTGCTTGATCCATGGCACAACTCATACTTTTTGCTCAAACCCAGAATTGGCCAAATGCTCTGATACACTCCAGCATCCATTCCCACATTCACAGCTACGGAGAGAGAAGGCACACACTGTTATGTATTAGCTTCCCAAAATAGCTAACTACCAGTCTGAGTGGCTGACCAGGCTAAACAAATTGCAACCCAAGACTACTTCCTTAGCCTCTCCCACCCCTATTAAAACAAAAACAACAACAAAAAATTAAAAGTCCTTATTAGAAACTATCAATTATGAAGAAAATAGTACATCCAGTTGAGAGCCAGCCATTCAGCAGATCTTCTCTAAATAAATCCTGCTGCTGAGAAAGCATCACTGCTTATGTAAGCACAGCCCAGGCCAGCAAGTGGGGCTTTGCTTCTGGCTACTGGCTTCAGTGGGCACTGTTTCTACCCCAAAGATAAGGAAGACTTACTCTCAGTCACTCCTTTCTGCATGGTCGGTACCTCAGAAAACAGATCAGCTGCAGCTCCAAGATGGTCTTCAGTGGCTTAAAAGTGGAAAAGAGTGGATGTTAGGAGCAGGTTCTTTACCATGAGGGTAGTGGAACACTGAAACAGGTTGCCCAAGGAGATGGTTGAGGCCCCATTCATGTACTTACCCAAGGTGAGGCTCAACAGCCCTCTGGGCAACCTGCTCTAGTTGAGGATGTCCCTGCTGACTGTAGAGGGGGTTGGACTAGATGACCTTTGGAGGTTCCTTCCAACCCAGACCATTCTATAAGTCTGTGATATGTGAGCATGGTTATTGTCTTTTACCTGTACTTCGAACAGAGTTACTACCTTAAAGAAATAAGTAGGATGTGGCATTTGGCAACCTAAATTATGTTTAATGCTTTAAAAAAAAAGAGCCAAGTTTTATTTTTAGTCACACTTTATTACCTTTTTCCAAAAACAAGAAAAAAATCAAAGAATCTCCAACAAATCACATCCCTATACTCCTATATTTACACTGCAGACTTCTTAATCTCTCATGTAAATGCACATATTCTGAGGTAATCTCTTTTCCCAAAAGAATGCTGTTTTTAGCATTCTGATGGTGGATGAATCTTCACCATCAAAGAAATGCTCTAAGAGAGAAGAAAAATCAAATCTCACGCTTGTCAGATACGAAGATAAAAGCATATAGATTAAGTCTAGATTCAAATAATTGTGAACAAAAAGAAACTTTAGATTTTACAATAGCTTAAGGCAGCGTAGTGTAACCATACACACAACATGGCCCAAACCGATTATTTTTAACAGGCATTAAGTTATCACAACAGCTTTCCAGAGGAGGAATAAAAGAAGATAGTAAAAAAGTTTCAAGCATGTTTGTTGAAATCTTCACTTCTTCTTGGCAGTAAGTTTGTCTTCATAGTTGGCTGGGACTATGCCACTGCACTCTTCTGTCTTTGATGGAAGATGCTTTATAAAGGCAGGTCTAATTACATCGATATCACGTCCTAAATGATCCATCATGGGTGATACTATCGAAGGTGGGGCCTCTAAGTCTATTAAGAAATACCTGCAATGAGAAACATACACAAATAAAAGATAATCCAAAATCCCACACAATACCTGTGCTGCCACAACTTTAACTCAAGTAACTGTTTTGCAGGGGTTTACATCAAACTTTATATTCTTTTCTCTTACATTTTGGTACCAGAATGGTTTGAAAGAAAGACTCAGTAGTATCTTGATTTCAAATAGAAGTTCAAACGAAGCAGGCACAGCCCACACTTTTCTTTGTTGTATAGCACCACTTAAGCCAAGGAGATCAAAGAGAACTTACTCTTCTTGTACCTGCTCCACTGATTTCCACACCTTGATTTAATAAAACTACAATAAAGTTAGGGTGGCACATTCATTTCAGCTACAACACACACCCTCCTCTCAGCTCAAAGCATTGTCTCTTTGAGGAACAGATGCCAGTGTGAAACATACATTGTAGACAAAACTAACACTGGAGGCAAGACTGCTCAGTGAGGTGTGTGCCCTGATGATAGAGATACAAAGAAGGCAGAGCTATTGAATGTTGTCTTCATCTCTGTCTATACTGTTGGTGACTGTCGTTAGGAGCCCCAGGCCCCTGAGGTCCCAGGAAAGTCAGGATAAAGGAGGAGTTTGCCTCAGTTGATGAGGGCAAGGTTAAGGATCAGTTAAGCAATACAGATATCCATAAATTCATGGGTTCTGATGGGATTCACCTACGGATGTTGAAGGAGCTTGTGAAAGTCACTGCTAGGCCACTTGTCATCTTTAAGTTGTGGAGAACGGGAAAGGACCCTGAGGACTGGAGGAAAGCAAATGCCATTCCAGTCTTCAAAAAGGGCAAGAAAGAGGGCCCAGGTAACTACAGACCTGTCAGCCTCACCTCCATTCCTGGAAAGATGGTGGAACAACATATCCTTGGTGCTGTCTCTAGACATATGAAGGATAAGAAGGTCATTGGGAATGATCTCATTAATATTTACAAATGTGTCAAGGGCGAGTGTCAGGAGGATGGAGCCAGGCTCTTCTCAGCAATGTCCAACAATAGGACAAGGGGTAATGGGTGCAAGCTGGAGCACAGGAAGTTCCACATAAACATAAGGAAAAGCATCAGAACACTGGAACAGGCTGCCCAGAGACTTTGTGCAGTCTCCTTCACTGGAGACTTGCAAAACTCTCCCGGACGCATTTCTGTGTGACCTTACTCTAGGTGACCCTGCTCTGGCAATGGGGTTGGACTAGATAATCTTTCAAGGTCCCTTCCAACCTCTAACATTCTGTGATTCTGTGATCTCAAGCTCATACACACCAAGAGACATTTATTCTGTTAAAGTTCTGCTTCAGAGATGAATGGAAATAAAAACCCCAAACCAAACAAAGAAGGCAAACCCCACAGCAATATCAAAATAAACCCAAGGAGATTGACATCCTAAATTAGGCACACTGCTGATGTGAACGTGGCTTACATTTTCAATCTGAAGAGTGGGAGCTGAAGTTGCAAACATACAATGCCCACTTGTGCAGTTGGAACTTGGCAAGGCACTGTCATGCTCACCTAGGTGGGACTGAAGAAGTCTTACTTTCCCATGTGCACAACATGTGTAAAATGCACTGCTCCAGGTAAGCACTTTGTGCTCACCACACAGCTATCCTTGACCATCTATAAAGAAAAAGCCGACTGCCTGCCTAAGGGAAGGAGAACATTGTTTCCCATTAATATCTTAGGTCACCAAGGTTACTTCTGCAATAAACTCCTTTGCCAAAGAACTGCACCTCATACATAAGCTGAATTATAGCTTTGCAAGAGGTTTTTATAAACCCAGTATGTTCAAATAAACAAAGAGGTCTACTGCACTTCATGAGCCCCATTTCAGACAAGGGACACAACCACACACTGCACATTAACTAGATCCCATTTCTTAACATGATGCATACCCTGACTTCATAAGCAACATGTCTGTTTTCCCTCCCAGTTAGGAGCAATCTAGTGGCAGCCACCAGACTAATGCAAAAAACAAGTGAGCCATGTCACTGGCCATCCCTCTTCCCTTAGAATGCTGTAATGAAGCAAAATGGTCAACACAGCTGTAACCAGAATGCTTTGTGATAGCTTTGTCTGCATTTGGCATCACACAATAAAGAGACATTGCAACTGTCTCCAAAATCCTACTGAAGAGAACTAACCACTCACCTTGTTTGCAGGGACTATCAGTAACTTAAAGCCTAAATGTACAGCACTGTGCTTCCAGCCTATTTATTTCATCTTAATCTTTACACAGCCTCTTATTAAACTGCCCCTCTCCTTGTACTTCACTCACTAGTACATGCTGAGAGTGATGGCCCTTAAATGAAGTCACATTACCCAAAGATGATTAAGCACCCCAGTTTGATTTAAACACTGTACCTAGCAGAGAGGAGCCAGCTTAGCATAAGCATCACTATCCATCTTCATAAAGGTAATCTCAGAGGGTAAGTCACCAAGTTTAAAGCTGAACTGGGAGTCTGAGGAGGAAATACAGGAGATGAGGTCACGAACAACAGACACGTTCATGTTACTCACACTGCATGGGGTTTCTTTCCATCCAACTAAATGTGTTTTATCAAAAATGTTAAACACAAAGGAGATTCAATGGGCCAGAAATTACTCGAAGAGAGCTTGTTGGATTACTACACAGAGGTAGAACCCACTTGTGGAAAGCACAGCAAAGATGCTTCTCCTTAGCCAGACATCTTAATCCAAAGTCCTTATGCAGTCCTCTACATAAACAGCCACAATTACTCTCTGAAGTCTTTTGCAGAAAGACCAGATTGAAGAACTGAATTCTTGTATGTGAAGGGTCTGACAGCAAAAAAAATGTCACTGCTGGGGGGGCTATCTGTGGCTGAGCATCACTGAAGCCAAGAGCCCAGTGCCAGGTCACGTCAGCAAAGGTGCTGCTCTTCTGACTGCAAGAGGGCTGCTAAGAGCTACTGGAATAACTTGCTTCAAGCAGGATTTGGAGCAACACTGGTGGGCTCAGTCCTCCTTGCAAATCCTCACAGACTTCACTGGGGAACAGGATTTGGCTTAATATAGTTGTAAGCCTGAACTGCCTGATGTTTTCTGGTCTCCAGAATTAAAAGATGGCACCTGTTTAAAAGTTTAGGGAGAGAAACAATTTTTAAGCTTGGATAATTCATTAGAAATACTGCACAGCAATATCTGAAGGATGCACACTCAAAAAGGGCAAGTAGTATTTTCTGTTAAAGCTATTAGAAGCCACTGGTAAATTTAACAGATGACACTTCAACTCTTCTCCTTGGGAAGAAGCCTTCCAAATCCTCTCACAATGGCAGCAAACCAAAAGGAAGATGGGGGAAGAAATTCTAGCTGGTGATCTATCATCACTTTCACAGCCCATTCCCTTCGAAAGGGCACTCATTCCTATTCCAACCCATGCTCTTTGCTGCACCACTTCAGTCCCACCTTTTCTCAACAATTTGACTTCATTTCTGCTCGCAAGTTGTATGCTGCTTTCCATTGTGTTCCTAAAACGGCAACACCGTGGGGTTTTTTTTTCCTCCAAAGGCTGCTTTGCAACTTTGTGCTTTCTCTCACATTAGCAAAGGGTGGAAATTTCCACTGACGCACTGTTGATAACTGAAGGAGCAGGGGGGGATGGGAGGATGAGCTGTTACAGCCTATCTTTATGACTCCTAGCAGAATAGGTATTTTATCTGACAGTACCAAACTGCAGTAATTGGGAACAAGGCAAGTTTTTAAAAACAACCACCACCTTCCAGCATTAACAAGCAACGTTTGCTGCCTTCTGCCAAAAAAGACAAAAAGAGAGGAGAAAAGGAAGGCCCACATATAAAACATTGTTTCTGCATTAAAGAAAGAGGAGAAACTAACAGCTGCAAAAGCCATAACCAAACACAATTGATAGTGCAATCCCTGAGGAGATCTGGAAGCCCTTCCCCCCAAAACAGGCATATTTAAACCAACTCTCATGAGGCCGTGGCGTTTTTAATCCACCCTCCATAAGGCATGCAGCCACCTTAATTTCAGGCAGTGATCTATGACCCAATACCCAACACTGTAGATACTGTTTGTCTAGTAAACAAAACCACATCCCAGTGAGATTTAAAGACAGGGGGGAAAACAGGAATGCAGGAGGGAAACCACCTCATTTTTTCTAGCAAAAATGCAAAAGCATTTAGGCTCTCTAGGAGTCAGGCATCAGGGGAGAAATGCAGGAAAATTCCACTGACTCAATATGAGACCAGAGTTATTTTTGTCATCCTGCTTCACTGTAAATAGAAGAATGATTTAAATGCAGCAGAGCAAACTGAAACGTATTAAAACAATGCATTAACTGAAACAAAACTTAAAACAGCATAGAATTTTCAAATAAAGGAGGTCACATCTTTGCACATGAGAGGTGGGGGGAAATTAAAAAAATCCAGGTTTCATTTCTCCTTTTTAACACATTCAAGACAGAAATTGCTTGATCCTCCAGTCCTAAGGATACTCAAATATTTTGTTTTCGAATAAACAGCTTAGGACTTCAAAGAACTCTGAAAAGCACCTGGATCAAAATGCACTTTTAAACCCTTCTGGAGTACAACTCTGTCAGCTGGAGAGCAGAGACAAAAATCACACGTATGGTAGACGTGGAAGAGGCTGTGTAGTCCCATGGCTGTGCCCAAAAAAAATGTCTGTATGCTTACATTTCTCTTTTGCACAGCAAATGGAAGCCTCCCCAGTGGGGCTGCAGAAGACACAAAGAAAAGATGTTCTGATGAGCAAGTGAGGCATCAAACAGGGAAACACCTGAAGGAAAGCAAGCAGCAGCACTTGTCTGAGAACAGCTAGGCATTCATATTCATTAAGGTAATCACATACAAATTGATTTTTTGGTTTTGTTTTTTTTTTCCACTTGAATGATCTCTTCATCTATGGGACCACTGAAGAGAAGCAGCTTGCCATTTCCCACCCCCCCAACTCTTCTGGTAGCTGCCCTTCCTCAGCAGAGCAGGCCTGCCAGGCAAGTTCATACTCAGAAGGATTCTCATTTTGTAGCTGGAAGGACTAGTACCCTTGTTACCTTTATGGAATAGCCCCTAGAAAATCACAAGGGCAGCAAGTGGGGAAACAGCAGATCAAAACCAAAAGCTGGTACCTTAGTAACTGGACTGTGCCACAGCAATGACATAAACAACCCATAGTGAGTTAATACTTTGAGGGAAAAAATATTTTACTATCTCCAGTCCTCAGAAATTTCATTTGTCAAATTGCATGCACAGATGCCCATTATGAAGTTTATTAACTAATGGAAAGGCATTTTGCAGTGTTGGAGAAAAGTAATTTTAAAAAATACTGTTAGACTGCAGAAGAGAAACCAGCCTGATCTGCTTGGAGTATCTGAACAGTCATCCTCACTGGAGAGCATTTCAGAAGTCTGCAAAATTGTTATGAGCAGGGCTGAAATTACAGCAGCAAGTATTAATTTTGCCTCTGTCAGTTCTCTGCCTTCTGTATAATTTTCAGCTTAAAAAAAAACCAAACCAAACTCGAAATGGTGACTGATTCCCATCCCACTAAGCCCACCATCTGAAAGCAGACAACGAATTTAATCAGTTTTCCTTGCACAAGGACGCTACAGAATTTAATGCATCAGCAAATGATCCTGGCGCCTTGACATCACAAACTACTTATTACATGGTGACATTTCTTCTGAAAAGCACTAAAACTACAAATTGCACTCCCTCAGGTAAGGTGGAAGGAAAAAAACCACACATTTCAGGGCTCTGATACTTGAGGCATATCCATGCTTACATGTATGTGCCGGTCGACAAAAGCATCTGAAGGAAAAGTAATGGTTCAACTCATCAATGAAGCAAGCCCCATCTAGTGGAAGAAGATAATCAATTTAGCAAAGATACCACAAACGTGCATAATACTCAAATATTCAAACTGGTTTTGTTCTTATCCATGTGCAGTAGAGGTCCAGAAGTCTTTCTTGCTGAAACAGATCAAGATGCTCTAAAGAATGAAGAGAAACTAATAACACAGGCTGTGTACCAAAACTGAGCTTGGTGGTATTAAGAAAGGTTATGTCTGCAAACTCTTTCCTCTGTTTGCCTCTCCTCCTCTTTGGTCATCGAGAAGCTACTGAGCATGGTGCAACAGACACATTGGAGGGAAGGGATGCCATCCAGAGGGACCTTGACAGGCTAGACAGGTTGGGCTCATGCCAACCTCATGAGGTTCAACATGACCAAGTGCGGGGTCCTGTATCTGTGTGGGGGCAATCCTGGGCACTGGTATAGGCTGGGCAGTGACCAGAGAGAAAGCCCTGAAGAAAAGGACTTGTGGGTACTGGTGGGTGAGAAGCTCAATATGAGTCCCCAGTGTGCACTTGCAGCCCAGAAAGCCAATTGTGTCCTCAGCTGCATCAAGAGAAGTGTGGCTAGCAGATCAAGGGAGGTGATTCTACACCACTCTCACGCAACCCTGCCTGGAGTATTGTGTTGAGTTCTGGAGCCTCTCTTACAAGGCACAGATGTGTTGGAACACATCCAGAGAAGGGCTATGACAGTGACCGGAGAGCTGGAGCACCTCTCCTATGAGGACAGGCTGAGAGAGTTGGGATTGTTCAGTTTGGAGAAGAAAAGGCTCCAGGATCTTATTTCAGCCTTCCAGTATCTGAAGGGGGCCTACAAGAGAGCTGTTTTTAGAATGTCAGGTAGCGATAGGGTTAGGGAGAATAGATCCAAGCTAAAGGAGAGTAGATGTAGATTAGACATTAGGAAGAAGTTCTTCACCATAAGGGTGTCAGACACTGGAACAGGTTGCCCAAGGAGGTGGTGGAAGTCCCATGCCTGGATGTTTCTAAGGCCAGGCTGGATGTGACTCTAGGCAACCTGATCCAGTGGAAGGTGTCCCAGCCCATGGCAGGGGGGCTGGAACTGGATGATCCTTGAGGTCTCTTCCAACTCTGACAATTGTCTGAGTCTGTAAACACATCAGTACATTTCTCTGTAGGATGAAGTCCTTTAACCATGAAGCAGTTTGGACTTCACTAGAGTGGGAAGAAGGTTTGTCAGAACTTGTAAGCATTCCAGAGAACAATTCTGATAGGCAACTATTATTCCACTCTTACAAACAAACACCACTGTATCCATACATCTGAACATGGCACATAATTGGTGCAGCTATGTTTCCAAAATATTCAAATGCCTTAACATGATTTTCAGTCGCTGAAATACTCCTCTTAGCAATTATCTACTCCTTGTGTACTGGGCCACTGAGGCACTGAGCAATGAGAGAGCTGTGCCCCCTTTCCTGAGCACACACTGTGGCAAAGCCACACCACGTCACACACCACATAAAGAGGGCAAAACACAAGGTGATCCTGCGGGAGGCAGCACCACTTTGGACCCTAAGCAACCCAGAGGAGGTCAGAGTCACCTTTGGGAAGCCCAGGACAGCCTCCCTCTTGCAATCAAGAGAGGAAGCTCGTAGTGGAGCTTGGTGCTCCCAGTGAGTAACTGCAGTGCCACAGGGAAGCCAAGTTCCTCACGCTGCGCTCCCGGGACAGGACCTCCTTGCCCTGCCATTTCCCCATCACACAAGCAAGCTCACAGCACAGCTAAAACCTGGATTTGCCATACCCGTGTGGTGGTAGGCCTGTGTCCTGCAGTCGGTGTACCCCAAAGTCCCTCCCTCTGTGGTTTGAACGGGAGAGGAAAAGGCGGGAAAAACCTGTTTCCACCCCGGCCCTGCAGGCGTGCAGGGGGGAGCCAAGGGCCCTGTCAGAACGAGGGGTGCCCGGGCAGTGCCCACGCTGGGATCGGGCTGGGGCCTGGCTGCGGTCTTCGCACCTAGGGAGTGGTAAATGAACCCTTTGTCTAGGAGCAGCATAAATACTGGGGGGCTTCCCGCCTTGGGGCCCCCACCTTAGAGTTCTCCCCCGCCTGGATAGTTCCTGCCACAACAGCTTGATGGGGCAAAGATGGGCTCAGCCATGCCCAGGCATGTTTGCCTGCGCCCCTCCTTCTGTGCTAGGGAAGCAACCGTGGGAGGGGAGGGCGAAAGCCCTGGCTTCATGGAATAGAGTGAGGCCTGGCAAAGTGCCATTCCTATTGGCCAATCCATGCCCAATGCCCCACTAGTCCTGGGCTGGATATTGAGAACAGGGATGAGCAGGTAGCACGAGGCTGCTGTCGCTTCATTTCTGCATCCCAAACTTGCCTGGAGAGTTTACCAGGAACGGGCTCCAAATGCCTGCAGGCAGTCACCCTGCACAGCCCCCAGCGTGACACAGTGCCGAGGCCATGCACACCTCAGGGCATCCTGCCTGCCCCTGAAAGTCTTCCTGCTAAGACTACAAGTCCTGGAGACACACAGACTGTCCAGAAGAGCCAGGGACAAAGTCAGAGACTGTCTGCCTTCTTTCACCAGAAGCCTGGGAGAAATCAAGTCTCAGCAGCCAGTCAGACCGAGTTCCACTCGCTTTGGGTACTGCCTGACTTGTAATTCTGTGAGGAAATACTCAAAAGCCTCTTCCAGTACAATATTTGCATTTGCCACTTCAAGAAGAAGGTTTTCCAACCTCTCCATTTCTTTTGAACCTGTGAATAAGTTTCTGGTGAGTTTCAATGTTAAACAGTTTCAGTAGTTATTAACAATCATTGCTTGGATATCAAAATTAAAACAGATCATTAGTTTGGTGTAATCCTTCACAACCCAATCCCACAAGAAGCTATCAGTCTAAATCCTGTGCTCCTCAGTAGGCTCTGACAACCACCAGGGTTCCTGCACAGCTCCTACAGAAAATGCCCCATGCAGACATTAAGGTAAGATTCAAAAACACAATTTGGCAAGAACAAAAGTAAGACCCGAGCTCACTATTTCAGAAAACAAGCGAGCTGATGAGATAACTGGGAGTGAAAGGCAAAACAATAAGAGACCAGCAAGAGAACAACACATGAAAATTGCCATCTTTTCAGAGTCAGATTTGAAAGGCAAAAAAATAACCCTCAAGGCAATGAAAAACTGGCAAATAGAACATGGAAATTGTTATTAATAATCAGAACTATGCACAGCTTAGCTGCAGAACTCACAAATAGAGTAAATGAAATAAAAATGCAGGGAGAGAAGGGCTAGGAAAGTTCCCTCTATTGCAGGCAGATTTCATAGGGGAAAGCACAAACATATACAAAACAAAGCAGGGGGGAAAGGGTACAGTGCTCTGTGAACTTACAAAGCCCTACTAAATCTGAGCACTGCCCAAGCTCAAGTGTGTGGGGGTTTTTCTACAACAGGTGTATTAAAAGGAAGAATGGAAGCAACACTAAGTAGGAAAATACAATCCCTAACAACAAATCTTCATCAATGATACAAAGAGTGGGACTGAGAGCAGCCTCAGCAAGCTTGCAGATGACACTGACTGGGTGCCAGCAGGACAGGATATAATCCAGAGGGCCATGGACACGCTGGAGGAGTACAGATTACCTCATGAGGTTCAACAAGAGCAAGTCCAGGGTCTTGAACCTAGGTCCAGGCAATTACCTTTATCAGTACAGCCTGGGCGAGGATGTGATAGAGAGCAGCCCTGTGGAAAAGGACCTAGGGGTACTGCTAGACAAAAAAACTGGACATCAGCCAACAATGTGCACTTGCAGAAAGCCAGTTGCATCTTGGACCTCATCAAAAGAAGTGTGGCCAGCAGATCAAGAGAGGCGATTCTGCCACTCCACTCTAGCGAGTCCTCTTCTGGAGTTCTATGACCAGCTCTGGGGCCCTCAGCACAAGAAGGATGTGGGCCTGCTGGAGCAGGTCCAGAGGAGGGTCACAAAAGTGATCAGGGGGCTGGAGCACCTCTCATACAAAGACGGGCTGAAATAATTGGGGCTGTTCAGCCTGGAAAAGAGAAGACTCTAGAGAGACCTGCCAGGCAGCAGGCAGCCTTCCAATACCTGAAGGAGACCTGCAAGGAAGCAGGGGAGGAGCTGTTTACAAAGGTATGTAGCACTAGGACAAGGGGCAATAGTTTTAAACTAGAGAAGGGTAGATGTAGATTGGACATTAGGAAGAAGTTCTTTAGTGGGAGATTGGTGGAATGCTGGAACACGTTGTCAAGAGAGGAGATGGAGGTCCCATCCATGTAGACACTCAAGGTCAGGCTCGTAGGGGATGTACTTGCTTACTGCAGAGGGGTTGGACTAGATGATCTCTAGGGGTCCCTTCCAACCCAGTGCATTTCTATTAATCTAAATCTCTAGGATACAGCAAGATACACAGGATTCAAAATCCAGGCACACCTGGGCACTCTTTTTTCCAAAGCCTCTGTCATAGCTTCTTCCATTTTAACAGATTCCTAGGCTGCAAAAAGTTTGAGCCACCTTCCCAAAGGAGTGTCTGAAGCTTAGAAAGATCTGCTTTGCAGCCACCTTTGTACCATCTCCCCTAAAGCAAAAATATCCTACATACCAACCACAGCCCCCAGAACTGCCTCCTTTATCTGGTGCCCCGAAGCATGAAGTGTCACAAGCATATGATTAAGACATAGCCTGGCAAGGCCAAAGAAAACAGGTATGCCAAAAAGTGCTGTGCTGCTGAGATGTATCACTTTACAAGCAGTTGCAATATTCTCCAGTTTAGCACTGACCAATTATGTGCAATGGCTCTGCAATGTCATCACCCAGTCTCAGGCTGGATCCTCTGTTTGCAAGCTGCTCTGAAGGATTCACTGCTTCTCTATCACCTTAAACAGCCAACAAACCTGGATTTTAACATTCCTTGGATTCAAATACCAATACACACCCTATTTAAATCAGTTCACATTTGTTTGTTCCAGAAATAAGCACCTCCTGATACATGTAATGCAGTATTAAAAGTAATTTAGATACAACTCATTAGTAACTATAAACAAGCAGGGGCTAGTAAAACAAATACTTGGCACAAATCTGTTGTCCATTAGGAGGTAAAGGTTGTAAATCCATATTTACATTTTTCCACTGTTTCTTTCAGAGACAAAGTGGCCATGGGCAAGTCACTCAGGCTCAATGCCTCAACTAAATTTACACATCTAACCCACAATGGAACCAGTTTGTTGTTCACATGGTTTATTAACCTGTAAGGTAAATAGTATTTGTTATAGTTTTGTGAGATGTTACTGGAATCATGCTCTTAAAGTCTTTAAAAACAAAATACTAATGTTCTATTAACAGCAATTAATACCACAAATTGAATTAGTACCTAATTCAGCTTCAGTTTAAAAATAGCAAAAAGCTGTGATTTCAAAGTTTAGTTCCTCAGACATATCCACACAGTTCCTACTGTTATCGTTATAACACTATTGTTGTAATTACTTAAATGCAAAAGCTGCTGATGTTGGGTGTCTAGAAAAAGGAGAGTGATTTCTGCCAAAATAGGTGCATTTAAGAGAAAGACCTGAATTTGTTTTAATAGACCCTTAATCCAGATGCACCACATGCTCAGTGAATATAATTTCCTGAGAAGAAACAAGTCAATTCTGCGTTATCATCTGAGGTCTTCAAATCTGCCTGGGAAAGTAAAACTGCTCATTCCAGTGACAGCTGTGGGCCACAATCCCCTGTGACAGGCTTTGAAAAATCTCAGATTAACAGATCAATTGACAGCAAAATTCTAATTCTCTGCAAGGTCTCCTGGATATTCTCGAATTTGTAACATGCCTGTAATACAGTATACCTGAGACAGACGACGCTGAAGCACTGCAGAACTCAGAGGGAAAATAAAAAGGTTCTTATTAAGGATACAACTACCCTCCCTACTGAATTATGAATACTCATTTTCAAGTGTAATTCTTTACTGTTCACTGCTGGACACTACCAAAATCTGGCTAAGTCCAGCAGTAGCTTTGCCATGGACATCACACCCATGAGTCCTTTCACTGTCAGTCACTCCATTTTATGATATGCTGTATATTAAAAGACTGAATTGCAGTTAAAACCAGAATCAACTACATGAAGAAAACATACAGGAGACAGATGATGACTAGGCATGCCACGGAGCACATCTCAGCTGACCTGTTAATAGCTGGTGCTGTCCAGAGCACCAGCCTGGATAGCATTGGGAGTTTTAGAAGGGAGCAAAGATAGACTCACTAAGCTGATGAAAAAGATTGCTTTGATTTAGTTTGGTTTTCAGGACACCCCACACAGGTCCAGGTGGACGGGATTCCTTGCCTGAGTGACAGGTTCATGCAGCTGTCACCAGGACAAGAGCCATCTCTATGCTTTGACCCATGCTACAGCTATTGTATTGCACTCATTGTCATACAGTTTATTGCTACGAATATTGAGTTTCACAGATTGCATTAGGTTGGAAGGAACCCAAGAATCACAAAACAAATGAAAATCAATAGCTAGAAAATTTAAAAGCAAACCAAAAAATCTCCAGACTTAAAAGCTTTGAAAAATTCAATGCTCCCCCTACCACAGTCATAGAGCATCAGTTGCATGCTCACAGAAGCCCTTTCAGCTACTTCAGGAAAAGCCCAGACTAAACATGCTTTACTCCTTAATACTCCACTCTATACCAACCTGCTGAGACAGAGAACACAGAATTAAAAATACTCTACAAAGCAGAAAGGAATTTAGGATTTCTAAGTACATATAGGTGTATAAATCCAGCTTAGTGAGATGCCTGGAAATACCTTCTGGGGACTATTTCAACTCTGTCCTGTTTAAAAAAAAACACAAACAAACAACACCACCACACACCAAAAAAATGAAACCCACAAACCAAACAAACAAAAAAATCACACAAACAAAAACCCCCAAACCACCACAAATATTTTTTTATAGATTCTGTAAAATAGAACTGACTGATTTTCATAAGGTGGCTCAAAACCTGACTTTTCACTTCCTATTTCTAGTTTATGTTTAATATTCTGAGTAATTTATTCCACAGATTGTACAAAGCATTGGATGGTGTAGAGAAGGAATCCACCATAGCCATGTGCTGAACTGTAACCTACACAAAAAAATTCTCCCTCAGTACTGGGTACTGAAACTGCCTTCTGCTCCCCTCTGTAGTATCTCGTGTGAATTTCTGTTCTCCAATTGAAAGTAAGCGAAACAGCTATTTCCTGTGGTAATCTTTCTCCATCACTTCCCACTTTCAAGAAGTCAAACAGTTTAGGGGAGGAAGCTATCATATTCAAATGCAGAGCTTCCAAGTGAAGGGCAAAGCAGAATGACCACTAAATATTTAAAGGCACTTGAACCGGGAGTCAGAGGAGGAATGGTGATGGTGACACTAATCTGATGACTTGCTGCTCGTTTTTCAATACACGATTGCAATTATTTGCTACTGAAACCTTGCAACCTTGCTTCATTGAGAACACAAAACACATCTGCTCTGAGGACTCTCCAAAAGAGAGGGTTATAGTCTAGATATTCCCTCATCCTGCTTATTAAGTAAGTAATCTGCTGCAGTAAATGAGTTCAGCTAGTTTACACATCTGAAAGATCCTCTGGAGAAATGGCTTCTATTAATCTCTGCTACATAGCTCTTGTGATTCTGGTTACTACTCTCTTCTGGACTGGTTTTTTGAAGAACCCAAGACCTGATCTGCAGAAGTACTGCCTCCCAAGCAAACAGAAACTGTCACTGCAGTGGGGAGATGTTAGAGTGCTAAGTAAACTACCAAAAAAAAACCCAAATCAATTGAGAACTAGAGGTCTCAACTTCAGCATTCAGGATTACTGGAACTCAGACCCTGTGTCTTAGCTCCCTTCCTCTACAATGCTCCTTGCCCTGCTTAAGCCACCAGCAAAGACTTTATAAGATGCTTCTACTCCAACAAAAAGATGAAGTAATTTGTAATCTGTTTCAGACAAGTCTTTGACTACCTCCCATGTGTAGACAATAAGATTTCATCCAAAGATGCAAAACAGACAGGCTCAGGTCATGCTTTAAAGGAAACCATGGATTGCAAGTGCAAGACAGATATGGCCACAATGCCATTGCTTTCTGTTAAGTAACAGGCATAGGGTGGAGATTTCATTCTCTACCCTTTCTGTCAGTCTACTATAACTGGCAGCTGTTACCATGCCCACTTGCGCAGGAGAATGAAGAAGTCCTCAGAAGAGGGAGTGAAACTGTGAGCCACCTCCATGGAGATGATCCAAGAAGGGCTTCATAGAAAGTGCCCCTCAAATCACCTCACCTTCCCCAGTGCCAAACAGCCCTCATGGAAGTTGGTGGGCAGGCAGGTTCAGCAGCCATCTGATTAGGCAGAGTTGCATTACAGGGATTAGGAGGAGCATGTTGTTAATTGTTATTTTGATTACCACAGGCAGCCCCAGTGCAGTGCAGGTTGCCTAGCAACACTTCTCGGTCCTTGTCAGAGGCAGCAAGAGTCAGGATCCATTTTGGAGGTAGCCCCAAGGAGCAACGACAAGCTGGTGTAAGTGAGCAGGGGGTGAGATCCGCAGCACCTTCCCCCTGCACTTGCAGAGTGAGCCTGACATCCAAAACGCCAGTTCACAGCTTCATTTACATCTATCATACTTCCTGTAAACCACATGGTCATCTTCAACATCCTTAACAAAAGCTGATCAGAAACACAAGCAGAAGTCCTACAGAGTAATCAACATTTACTTCAGATGCATTAGAGAAAAAGAATCAATCCTGCCCATAAGCAGCTAGCAGTTTAAGTATGACTTCTACTTGTGGACAGCCTGGAGAGCAGCTAGGCAAAAACAACATAACAAAGTAACATTGTGTACACTGAGGAAAGGAGTTCTGCCAGCCTGGGCTCAGGCTACTTGGAACACCACTATCAAACACTAACAAAAAGTTGATGCCACAAAAGACACGAAACACTTGAAACACAACACATGGACACACAGAGACACAAAACCCTTTACCAAAATCAGACAATACAGGTGTACTCCCCAAAATTGCAGAGAAGGCTAAACTCCAAGTTAATGATGTACATTTTAAGGGATTTTAAGGAAAAGGACCTCACACATACCCTCCTCTTCTGTGGTGCTCCTTGTGCTTGGAGATTCTGTACGGCAGAGATCTTTCTCCCAGGTTTTCCAGGTTTCTCACAATGGCTCCTCTCTCCATAAGAGCCTCCACAGTGCGCTTCAGCACAGCTGCAGTCTCAGGCTTTAAAAGGAGAGAAAAGAAGAGAGGGAAAAAAGTGGGAAAGGTACACAAATATGGTTATTGTTATCATGGGATTGGAAGGGTCACACCTGTACTTGCACAGTTCATGCTGAAGGAGACCATTCTGTAACCCCAGAGGGCAAAGCAGAAGCAGACCTCCTCCTAAGGAAGAGAATTTTCAGGAACAGCCACATTCCTCTGTGAATTACAGCAACAGCAAAGTTCCCACCAATTTCAAGGTCAAGCCCCAACAAAAACAGGAAAAAAAGGAAGTAGATAATAGATTACACTTACCTGGTATCACTATGGGAGACCTTGGGGCAGGTGTAAGGAGCAATTACAAATTTGCAACAGTTTTAAGGTCCCAGGACTATCAAAGCTTATCAATATTGTTCACTACTACATTTGAAGTGAACAGTGCAAGTTAATCTGTGGCTTGCTGCAGAGACAATTCATGCCACATTCATGGCATTCTCACAGCCAAGCTTAACAACTGTGAATTGGATTGGATTGGTGACATGAATTGGGAGCTGGCTGAAGGAGAGACCTCAGAGAGTTGTGGTCAGTGGGGTAGAGCCTAGATGGGGGCCTGTGGCTAGCAGTGTCCCCCAGGGATCAGTACTGGTTCCAGCCCTACTCAGTATACTCATTAATGATCTGGGCAAAGGGACAGAGTGTACCCTCAGCAAGTTTGCTGATGATACTAAACTGGGAGGAGTGGCTGACACACCAGAAGGCTGTGCTGCCATGCAGCATGATCTAGACAGGCTGGAGAGGTAGGTGGGGAGAAAACTAATGAAAATCAAATATGGCAAGTGTACAATACTGCATGTGGGGAAAAACAACCCTGTTTATCAGTTCAGATTGGGTGCTGACCTGTTGGAAAGCAGCTCTGAGGAAAAGGACCTGGGAGTCCTGGTAGACAACAGGATGATCACGAGCTAGTAGCATGCCATTATGGCCAAGAAAGCAAATGGTGTCCCAAGATATGTTAAGAGGAGCTTGACCAGTAGGTCGAAGGAGGTTCTTCTCCCCCACTACTCCATGCTGGTGAGACCTCACCTAGAGTCCAGTTCTAGGCACACCAGCTCAAGAAGGACAAAGAACTACTGGAGGGAGTCCTGAGCAGGGTCACTAAGATGATTAGAAGACTGGAATAGCCATCATTTGGGGAAAGGCCGAGAGAGCTGGCTTCATTTAGCTTCAAGGAGGCTGAGGGGGGATCTTATTAATACTTACAAATATCTAAGGGGTCAGTGCCAAGAAGACAGTCTCAGACTCTTCTCTGTGGCCCTCAGTGACAGGACAAGAAGTAATTGGCATAAACTTGGAAACAGAACATGAGGAGGAACTTAACTTTGAGGGTGGCAAAAGAACTGGAACAAGCTGCCCAATGCCTATCTGGATGTGTTCCTGTGTGATTTGCTCTGGCAAGGGTGCTGGACTCCATTTTCAGAGGTCCCTTTCAATCCCCACCATTCTGTGGCTCTGTGATTTTACATTATTTCCACTGTGCACACACAATAGGTATTTGGACCCTTGACTAAATCACTGCACCTCTGTGTGGCTGACAAAGCCCTTGAAAGAGTTCAGGAACTGATCTGCAGTAATTACTCTAACATCCAGAGATTTCACCCCTCAGAAAACCAAGTCTGAAGGACAGGCAGCAAAAAAAACAGTAGGTAAAACAGATGCAGCATTTTCTCCCTTACTGTGTATCAGGGCTCTTTAGAACTCTGAATCATTTCAGTAATGACACTCAACAATATCTATGAAAATGTTAATAAAGTACAAATTAGAGTGTTTTGGAAACAACTACAGACTTACATGCTCTCGGCAACAAGAAGTGTTTTAAGGAACAGATCTCCTACAGAGAAAGGAAACTAAATGGATGTTCAACTGAACACAAACCATACAGCTTTCTTCCATGTTCCTTGTGACATTTCACATCAAGATACATTCCCCAGTCTACTAATCCAGTGAGATAGCAACAGCTGTAAATGGAAAAGTTAAAGAGCTGATTTTCACCTTCATTCCAATTTTGTTTAATCAGACCACCCTAACCTCACTGTCCTTTCTCATCCACAAGAAAACTGGTGTAAACCTTCAATCATCTTATGTATCAGGTGACTGAAAGTTCGTTACCTGAGTCTAAGGTATAGATACACAGCTTGACTAAGAAAAAGGGCTGCTCATTATTTAGCAACTGAAGGAGCTGAGGCTATTTAGTTTGAAAAAGAGGCTGAAGGGAGACCTGACTGCTGTCTACAGCTACCTGAAAGGACATTGTGGAAAAGTTGATGCTGGTCTCTTCTCATGGGTAATTAGCGATAGAACAAGAAGGAATGGCCTCAAGCTGTGGTTTAGACTGGATATTAGGAAAAATGTTCTCACAGCAACAGTGGTCAGGCATTGGAATGGGCTGCCTAGGGAGGTGGTTGAGTCACCAACCCTGGATGCATGTAGAAGTCGTTCTGGATGTGGTGCTTGAAGATATGGTTTAGAGTGAACAAGAGAGGTTATCAGTTGGGCTTGGTGATCCTGAGAGTCTTTTCCAACCTAAATATTTCTGTGATTATCCATATCCCTTAATGGAAATTGGTGGGGAAAGGTGGTACCTGAAGCTCACAACATGCAGCATGGCCCACACTTTGTCATAGGAAACCTCTCTTTTGTTTTCTGGAGGATATGTGTCTCCAAATGCAGAGCCAAAATGCGCAGCACAAGATTTGGAAACATCAACAGCTCTTAGCAAGATTTGAAGTACAGACAACCTGACACATTTTCTTGTCCATTGCCCTGTGGCAGTCAAGTCAGTCATGGAATCACACCTATCCCTCCTCACTATCAGGACAGAAATGTTATCCTCCTCTCTCCAGCTGCAAAAACTGTTTGGGAAATTTATTTTCAAGACAAAGAGCCTAAACAGTTATGTGGCCAGCAAAAGTGCCTGGGCTTTTTTGTTATTATTTCAACATATGTTTAGATTGTGTTGTAAAAGAATTGATGTCGACCAGACAAGTAAGTTCACACAAAAAGAAATGTTACTACCTCACCAAACTTCTTCAGTGCCTTTTTTCTCACAAGTAGTAAGGGTATCTCTTCTCACAGTGTGAAAAGTTAGGATAAAGGGATGAAGAGGTTTTCTAGATTATACTATGTTCACTTAAACAATATTTTAGTTCATAATGAGGAATAAGTCTATTTTTCAGCTGATTTAAAATGGCTGTCTGCATTACCACTTATTTGGTTACCAAGTAAGCAAATGTCACTCTTAGGACCTCCTTTCCCAAAACATTTTTTAACTAGTTTGGTCTCCTTTGAACTCTTTTTGACTTCTTGCCATGCTGCAAGCCCATTCCCATAAATAGCTACATTTTGGAGATTTCCAAAACTCATTAGTGCTTACCTGGAAAAAAAAAAAGTCTGTTCAAAACTTAGAGAGACTGACCAGATGGACAGGCAGACTGCAACTACACAGCCCTTTGGTAGAAAAATAGCATAAAACCAATTATGTAAAATCATGCAGGCACTCACATGTGAATGCTCTAGCTGATGCTGCTGGCTGGCCATTGACGCTGACCATATCATCATTCTCATATTCCCTTTTAAATCTACCTCTTGTCTCTAAAATGCTTCTGCCTACTAGATTCAAATACTACAGAGGTTCTCATCAACATAAGGATTTTCTTCCAAGAATGGATTCTTAGTCTTCTCTATATGCTCGTGTTTGGGATTACTTTTTATCCCCTAATACATCTAACAGCTACCACCAAGAAGTCCAATTCTGTCACAGAATCATAGAATCAACCAGGTTGGAAGAGACCTCCAAGATCATCCAGTCCAACCTACCACCCAGCCCTAGCCAGTCAACTAGACCATGGTACTAAGTGCCTCATCCAGGCTTTTCTTGAACACCTCCAGGGACAGTGCCTCCTCTCTCTCTGCCCTCAAACCCAAGGAGAAGGACAAGCAAACACTACCAGAGAAGAACTGGTAACTATCAGCTATGGCACATTACTCTCTCAGTACTTTGAGCAGTGCTGAGTGGGAAGGGTGCCTGACATATTTGTTGGGTGAGCTGACAAGACTGAAAGTGGGAACAGAATCAAGAAAAGCCAAGTAAAGAAATCAAATAGTATCCACACAACAATGCCAGCAACTAGGAAAGAGCACAGAACAAAGTCTTTATTCTGCATCACACCTGTGCGTTGCTTTGCCACTGGAAAGCATACATTCATATTCCTGCTTTTGGAGAAGCACCAGGAACAGCCAGAGAAAGAAAGCAGCTCCACCTTACTTGACTCCCTGTCCTGCACACTGCACAAATGTCAAAAAAAGGGGAGAATGGAGAGCAGAGGCTCTTCTCTTAAGACTTTCCCCATGAAGAATTTCTACCAAAGCTCTCTGTAGCTCAACTTACATGGCATAAGGGTGAGAAAAGCTGGCAAAAAGACTGGACAAGTTTTATGCTGCTTCCATCGATGCAAGATCTCAGCACTCAAACCCATCTAAACTAGGAGCTATTTGGTGAGACACCCTCATCTGCTGAGAAGCAGTAGCTTCATACAGACAAGCCAAAAATTAGGGTAACTGCTAGTGACAGCCAAATTTTAATGTTGTGAGAACCACACCATAAATCTGGCTTCGATAAAGCAGAGGCAAATCAAGAACTGCTGAGCTTATGAAGCTGGCACCACTGTATGAATTAACATCTACACAGTTTTGCCTTTTAAACAAGAGTCTGACACAGGCCAATAGGATTTTACTTACCTACATTAGTAAGGGAAATTAGCTGTTTCAAGTGAGAAAGGGCAGCTAACCTAGCAGCTTTGTTATTTTGTGCCTTGCAGCACACCTGTGTTGCAATGCACAAATGCCTAAGCCTGAAAATACACTCTTGGAAAGCAATAGGATCTGCCGTTGTGCCTGCTGCGCGTGGTTACATTGCAGAAGCTTCCATGGTGCTCAAAGGACTATGACAACAACAACCTGTCAGGTCAGTGAATAAAAATGCTATTAACTTTACTGTTGTTACTCATCTTCCACTCACATAATAAGTGCTGATCTATAAACAGAGCTCTGTTCAAAAGAGATCTTAATTGATTGAGACCTTTAGACAAACAGCTGTGTGTCCAGCAGTGGAGTTGTCAGACATAACCTTCTTCACAACCACGCAGATTTAAGTGAAATGCTACTGTGTAAGCTTACTCCTCTACATCCCTCATACCCTCAAATGACACAAACTTTTAACCTCTTTTGTACATGCCAACAGATCAGCACATTGCCTGAGTGGCTACATGTCCAACACGTTGTGCAGTTTCTAAGCACAATGGAGTGTAAGCTCAAGTCCCATGTATTTAAAAACAAACCAAACCAAGTAAGAAAAGCAAGCCACAGATTTCTACATGAAGGACTGCAAAATACTATGTGTTTTTGCAACCTCCCCACTGATGGATATACTTTGAAAACATAAATTGTTGGTTTGGAAAGCTTGTCACTGTAATCCCTCTTGTTCTTCATCTCCAAAAAAGATCATGGTTTATCATAGATTGCCTAAAGCCATCAACCAAACTATATATAGGCTAGCCTCTGCTGACCAGAATATCCACAGACACAAGTCCCTTGGTTTGCCTCAGAGCCAGACCAACTGAGGACATAGGAAATGGTAATGCCTGGCTCCCAGTCCAGGAGCCACAACATTTTTTCCTGAACAGCCAGCACTAATTCCAGTACCACAGATGTGGGGAAGTAAAGATGAGGGAAAGAAAGGAGAAGATAGAAGCTGGCACCAGGATATCCATGCTGAAGAGCAGGCAACACTACCAAGAGCACGTAAACTGTGATGTGTAATTCTAGCTTAGGTTCCCTCTACATGCATAGTCAAGCCAGAGCTCTTGCAACTGGATTCACCCTCAGTGAACTTGGTGAACTTCATTAGTGAACTAGGTTCACTATCATTCAACCATGAGTGCCTATTTTGCTCTCAAAAAGGTCTAACCCTATAGACCAGGCCAAGCTGTGGAAGGAAGGAGTGGGAGCTCACCGCAGACCGTCCAAGGGGTTTCCCTTGGAAAACTTCCCCTGCAAGAAGTAACTGAAGGACTGTTTTTCACAGATCAGAATTCTCTACACCTTCCAGGCAAACAATTACAACAGAGGTGCATTACAGAATATACTTTCTGTGTATCATTGGCTCTCTCTAGATTAACCAGGCAACTGTACTGCCAGGGAGACACTGCCAGTGCCACAGGAACTGCATGAATGAAGATCAAGAGGCAGGTTTCCACAAGATGTCCTGTCCAGTTCATTTCAAACTCTGCTATTCCTGTGAAATTACGTGTAGCTCCAGGTGTCACACAAACTACAGCTGAACACTATGCCCTAAGCACAATAATCACTGAAGTGAGCAGCCTTCTTCAGCACCTCACCAGGCTTCACAAATGGAAATGGATGAGGGTGCACCATCAATTACAGCCCAGGACCACAAATGTATGGCAATCACCAGCAAGTACTGCAACACAGTGACAACAACCTCTTTTTGAGGGGAACTCGTATACCACCCACATGAGTGAAAACCATAGCACTGTTTTAATCAGTCATATACAACTCAACAGCAAGTGTATTAAAGATATGCAAAAAATGAAAAAAATGGGGAATAATCTGATGGCAAAGTGTCTTCTGTTCTACTGGAGACCAAACAGGAACTTGTCAGCCATAAAGCTGCAAAGAACAGCTTGCAGATGGACCAGCAATGTAGCAAGAGCTTGAAATGAAGCATTTGTAATGCTGAAACCTCCTAGAAAACAAGGAGTCAGCAGCTCAGTCCTAAAGGGAAGGACAACACTGTAGCTGGAACTACAGCCATGTGAAAATACTCTGCACCACTGCTCAATTTTCCACCTCATTAGCTGGCCAGAGGGAACTAAAGAGAGGACAGAAAGTCAAAGGAATAGAAAAAATCCAGAATGGCTAAAAAAGAAATATTCTAAAGCCTCCAAAGAGTCTCTTTAAAGACAGAAGAGGAAGAAGACACCAAATACATAGTTTTGAGGCTAAGACTGTACTCAAGACTTTTTGCTGCTTATTTGGTTCAACAGGAAGCATCAGAAGTCAGTGAGCACATCTCCCTAAATTATAAACAGAAAGAAATCCACCATAATTAGTTTGATTACCCCTCAATGCAGTAATAGCAGGATAAAATTATGTCACCTTCTGGTTGTTAAACAGTTACAAAAGGTTGTTCTGAAGTTGTTTAGTGAGGTGGAAACCAAAGAATTCAAAACCAGGAATTAAAACCAACTCTTCACTACATAATAAAACACTAGAAACCTATTAATGAAAATGGTAGAAAAAGCACACATACATTTGTGAACTAGCCAAGTACAGCAATGATATAAAAGAACTTTGCAATTAGAGACAAGGAAAAGCTGGAAGGAGTCAATTTAAATTGTCACTCTGTGTTTCAATAAGCAAGAAGACACAGCAAACCAATGAAACAATAATCAGCAAGTTAAGAATGGACAGCAAAGGAACAAAAAAAATCAGTGCTACGATTAGTAAAAACCACAGCCAGGCACACAACACAGCTAGTGGCAAGGTTGTTCTGTATTCACCCATGGCACAAACTTGAACTCCTGGTACAAGATACAAAGCTGCAATTAGTATAAATGCATAAACAACAGAGAAAGTAGCCTTCAGTAGGATACAACCACTGAAAGATATGCACTGTTCAGAGAAGATCACAATGAAGATTAAAGTAGATCAAGCAAACAGAAGATGTAGGAATAATGCTGCAGCCCTGCTAAAAACAATGTGTATGTGATCCATGAACACAATCAGGACATCCAACAAATAAGCAACAGAAATGTGAGGACTCTCAATACCTGCCTGGAAATTCAGATCGAGGCATGGGTGGGAAGGGATTAGTCTAGGGAAAACTCAGTATTAGAGAAGCCTTATGCAGCCAAAACTGAGACAGTACAATTTTCCTGGTATAGAGTATGGAAAATGGGAGAAAACCAGGTGCTCCTGAAGATGATAACCCTAGCGTATGCACATCAAACACTGACTGAGCAAAAAAGCATGATACTAATCTAGGAACACATCTGGCCACTAGTGAGAAAGTGAGAGCAGGCAAGTCACCAAAAGTAAGCTTGGGAAAGCGACCAAAATTGACTCAATCTGAATTAAAAGTAACAGCACATCTTCAAAACAGACCTTCAATTAGCAGTTTAACAGGATATAAGCCAAGGTGCCAGCAGCTTCACCTGATGCAAGTATGATGCCTAGGGACTTGAATGAGGAGGAAGCAGCAAGTTTTAAAGCCAAAGTGGTGCTAGTATTTCTTCTGTTCTCAAATCCACCTTTCCTTTTCAAAGAATCAAAATTCTGCAATATGCCTTTTCCTATTAACTCAACATTTAAGATCAAAAGGAAATTATTAAAAGAAACTCAACTAATGTATAAATACCAAGTCACAGATAACAGTCTCAAAATTGAACTTCACTGAATTGAATTCATTTTAGAGTGTTGATATTCTTGATACTGTCTAAGAATAACTCTAGAAGGTGTCTTTTAAGTCTGAAGTAGAAAGCAACCAAATGCTCCATAATTCAGGGCCATTTTGAGGGTTTACTGCTAGAAAGAGCTAATGTAATAGTTGGCCACAAATGAAGAATCAAGCAAACACCTTTCTAAATACTCCATGTAATAAATCACCTTCTTCTCAACCACAATAAATTATGTGGACTTCAATGTAGCACTAAAGTCAGCTAAAGTCTACCTATCAGAATCCTGCCAAGACCAAGCTCATCACAAGCTCACTACAAGTAAGTTTTGTTGCTCTCATGACTTTCAGATGTGAATACATTTCATCAAGTTTACTTTGAACATTCATTAAGTTTAAAGAATCAAGAGAGAAAGGGGGGGAAAATGAAAGTACATGACAGAGGGATTTATTTTCAAACTCTCTTGCTCCCTGGGGTCCCTAGCACGCACACACACATTTAATTCCTGTTGTTTCCACTTTTATTGAGTATAAGATGAAAACAGAATACATTCCAATGAAGAGAACAAAAGATAGGAAGAAAAAAAAAGGAAGGCAAGTCGAAAAAGCCCTCTCCAATCTCGTGATACAGAAGCTGGGACCAGAGTCAAAAGCTAATGCTTCTTTCACCATCACCTAATTCTCACTGGTAACTCCATCCCTGAGCACATCGTGAGAGGATACATGGTTTCAGTTTGCCAGTTCAGATCATCAATTCCAGTCCCCAAAGAAAGGAGCTCCCCGTTTTAAGACACCCAAGAACCTTTTCCAACTTCACAAACTTTAACTCCTCAAGCTTTTGTACTACAATTGCCCAACATCACAGTATCCATCTTCAGGAGACACTGAAATAAGCTATATATGTGTCACTCAACTGCACAGCCTAATCTTATCAAGATCTGCATCAAGTTGTCCTTAGATTAAGTTTTTAAAAGTAACTCCATGCACAACAGTGCTTTTAAATGCATTCAGGATTTTAACTGTCACATAGAGCAGTTTTGCTCTGACTTCCTCCCCAGTCCTTCAAGGTTACATCTGACTTACAGCGTACTTCTTTCTGGAGAAAATTGACTGCCTCCACTAGATAAGAGGCCTTGTGGTGTAATTTTACCTATTAAGACCTTGAATACAATGCAATTCCTGTGAAAACAGGCTGTGGGTGAAAAATAGTGCATGCAAACCTGCACCAGATTTAAGCTGGAACTTAGTTTTAGAAGCTTATTTCTCAAGAATGATACCTAAACCTTTCTCAAAACAAGACTAATTTTAAGTAAGATTTTTAATTCTAGGTAAGAACTCTATTCTCAGTTAGATCTTCCATTTCCATTTCTCCCCTCTAACCCAGCCTTCTTTCCATCTTCACACACTGCATTGCTTCCCCAGTGTTTTCTCTCATCTTTTTTTTTTTTTTGCTTTTCTATTCACCCACACATTTAACAGCAGCTCTGAAGACTTACAGACACTGACAGAAGGGGTCCAAAAGTGATGGCTGCTATTTCCAGGATAAAACGAAGCCCATCATCTCCTTGCCCCTAGCACTCAAAGGGAAAAGGCTACCTGAATGCAGCTAATCACTCCTTTGGCACCTCCAGTCATTAGCTTCTCTGCAAGGTGGGGAAAGAACATGAATCAAACTATTGCTGCCGCTGCTACCGTTGGCTTCCCTGGATGGTTTGGGGATAAAGTCAGTGATATCATCAATGAGAAGGGCTTCAGCATGTTACAAGTGGTACACAAGACACAAGAGCTCACAACACAAGCCACCTCCCTGCCACACGATACTGAGCCTGGTACCTTTCCCAGAGGGAATAGCTCACTGTCTAATATGACACAAATGGAGGCAGCTCTGAACTTGCAGTTCTTCCAGTGTAATTGTTCAGGACATGTTCAGCATTTTTCAAACCAGCTATCACACCTCTGTAACTGAGGGAAATCTGTGCAGCAGCAAAGATTTTGGACATTGCATGGCTTCCAGACAACCAGCGCTAGTTGGGTTGAGTCACAGATGCAAAGGCCAAATACAGTTCATTTTCACATTCTCTGGGTTGAAGGCTTCCAGCCTTGGGAATGCAAACAATAGTTCACCCTTCGGAGAAATACCTGCAACTGCATAAAGTGCCCACTGCAGCAGCTGGGTGTCAGAATGTATTCCAACCAAATCTCCAAAACTCCACACCTAGGACATATCACTAGCATCACCCAGGTTAGTCTAAGCTATTGAAAAGCTCCCTTTTAAGAGAGAAATCATCAAAGGACTGGAGATGTGGCTCCAATCATGCAGCTGTTACACTCATCATGTACATCCTTATTGCCACAGAAGGACAAAGAAAAGACAGGAGAAAGAAAAAGCTAAGTGTGGTTAGTAAAAAACTTCCCAAAGAGCATGAGAGCCACAGTGACTATTTTTTCAGTTCTCATGCTTTTGCAGAAAAGCAGCAATCTTTGGCTTTGAACCAGCATGGCATTTAAGGCTGAAGTCATGCTGTTTCCACCAACTGGTGTGCAGAAGTGAAAGTCAACCTCGGCAAGCTCTTGCTC
The DNA here is from genome assembly GCF_015220805.1 of Pogoniulus pusillus. Classification (NCBI taxonomy): domain Eukaryota; kingdom Metazoa; phylum Chordata; class Aves; order Piciformes; family Lybiidae; genus Pogoniulus; species Pogoniulus pusillus. The sequence goes on along the minus strand of NC_087275.1, from coordinate 16,803,402 downwards.
TGATTTTCCTGGACACTACAGTATATATACACTGGGATATTCAAGGCCAGCCTACAAAACTAATTTCATGGTTCAGACAAGCACTAGAAATAACTGCTGACAAATTAAAGGATGATGGCATCATGGTCATGACACTTAAATTGTGACCTTATTCCTAGCAAATACCTGGAGCAAAAAAACCAAATACAACTAGATTAAACATGCTTGCTAGATGGGCAGGAAGAATGCACCTCCTGGCTTGTTCTCTCTCCTGGCATGAGATCATGCACAGGGCAAACTGGAACAGCCACATCCAAGGAGGCAGAATTCACCTCATAGCCAACAGGCAAAGAGTATTCATTACCACCCTCTCCTCGGGTTTTTTCAAAGAGCTCTCAAAGTAAATGCTGCTGCAGCATTTCTTGAACCTGCACACAACTGGCCTGGGCCAGGACTCAACACCCAAAGGAGCATTGAAGTCTGAAAGAGATTGACAAGAGTCCTTGGTAATTCATACAAATTATGCCAGCTAATGACAAAGAGGCTTCTTGAACCTCTTTTCAAGTCAATGAAACAGAAAGCTCTTGGCTCAATCACCTAATAAGGTAATTAACAGATAACCTACAAAAACAAGAAACCCACTCCCTCCTAGAAAGCACAAATCCAAACCAAGTCTGCAAGCAGAATACTGCTTATTTTTCCATCCCAAATCCAAAACTCCCACTGAAAAAATGCTTTTTAACCTATTCCTCCAACAGACATCAAAGCAGACACTTCTCTTTTACAATGCAGCAGCAAGAAAATATCAAGAACAATTTGCAGCATATCCATTGCTGCTGAAAAACTCGGTTTAGCATCCTTGCCTCAGTTTTTGCCAAAATCCCGCCACTGAAATAACACCTTAATTGCCAATCCACAGGTCTGTCTCCCTTCCTTGCTGAACCATCATCACTGGGCAGTGAAGAAGTCATGAGTCACACCATGCTTTCCATGGCTATTAGTTCAAATATGTATTTATGGGGGATGGGGACTAGGAAAAGAAGAAAGTGAGACATGTTTGGCCTCTGCTAACAGAATTGTGTTGAAGTTTTAATCAAATAAAAATTGAGAAGGTATCTTTCCTTCTTCAAAGTTAACTACATAAGTACTAACTCACATAAATTCTAACCACTTCCTACAAGGCAGAAGAGAGCATCATACACATCATTCCCAGAATGTGACATCTGGCACAAGCTCCTTCAAGGACTTAGGCACCAGGACTGATTTCTAGATCACAGTCAAAAACAAATACAAGGCAGACACTGAGGCATTTGGTCTGGGCAATTCCCAGAGGGATAGTAAAGCACAACTGGAGGGATCTAGGGATATTCCAAAAATCAAGAGTGTGCCTGTCCCACTCAAAAACCAGAGCCTTGGAAAACGAGGGAGACATACTGAGCAGGGCACTTAAAGAGGGGATGGGGAGAAAAAAGGGGAAAGGGTGGGGGTGAAGGGGGACAGGCAAGCAAGGAAAAAAGTAACAATTTTGCATAGCATCCAAGAAGGCTGCTCTGCTAAATTAGGCTTCATCCATATTTTGTTTTGCATGCAAGCTGCTGCTCCTCAGGGTGCTTCAGGTAGCTATTCTTGTCCTGCCAGCATCCTGAGCTTAAGGTCGTAGAACAAGACTCCAACCCAGTCCATCCCAGCCCCATCTCCTAACGCCATGAGGTGGCCTAAAGGTTTTGCAGCCAAACTCTGCACAAATATTTCAGACTCTTAAGTTCCTCAGGTAGTTTGTAGAGGTTTTGATTGTTGGTTTGCTCACTTGTTGTTTTGGTTTAGTTTTTTGTATTTGTTTTCTATTGTTGGTGTTTGTGTTTTCTTTTTCTGAAAGGGGGTTTTGTTTTGTGTTCTGTTGTGTTTTGGGTCTTTCACTTCGCTATCCAAATGCCCACGCACTGCTTAAGAAGGTCTGCCTTACAATAACAGGGGGAAAGGGGAAGATATAGGGGTGCAAGGACTTCCTGTAAGTAAGAATATGCATGACAATTACGGACAATAGCTTCACAAATTCTCTCTTCTGTTACTGGTTTTTCTTTTTCTCTATTTTTATTGAAACTTTGTACAGAAGTTTTAAACATTTCCATACAATACTTTTAGACAGGACAAAATGCCATGGTAAAGGAATGTAAACTGCAAGAAACACAGTCTGAAGTATCCAAATACTCTCTAATAAGAGTTTTAGTTTGAAGACTAATGCAGTAGGCAAAATAATATGCATACAGTATACAAAGAACAGTATACACAGGGCCAGCAATGCTAACTATGAAAATTTTGCATCAGATTTACTTCAAAGATTTATAGCAATATGATAATTCTATACACTAGACCAAAATTAATTTATTATACATCATTTCTATGACAAAAAGCTTGTCATTAAAGGACAGTAGCAACTTACAATATAATTAAGCTGTATTAATCTCATTAACACTTCTAAATCTATATTCCTACTACAATAATTTTTTTTCAGTATATCATCTTATAAGATCTTAACAGACCTTTAAATAACACTTTACCAAAAGAGACCTGGATCCATTATAGTGATCTTATCTACATGCCCATTTGGCTTATTCAAAAAAAAGAAAGAACAAACAAAACAAAGGGACAAGAGAGAAGGCAGGTTTCAAATTCTATATGATATCATTTGGTTTTGGTCTGAAATGTATTTTAGTTGAATAGGTTTAAAAAACAAACAAACAAACAAGGCAGTTCATTAACTGGTATTTTATATAAAAACTGCAGAAAAATACAACAGCAACAAACCCCAGAAATACTTCACAGATGCCTAAAAAAAAACATTATATCAGAGATACAAGGTAAAGCAGCATCACTGACACTGTGCTTTAAAAATAAGTAGATGAATGGACTGCTCTAGTGATATTAGAAAATTTGCTTTCTTCTTGAAGAAGACTACTAACATTTTGCACAGCAACTATTTTTATAACCACCTCATTTAAAAACGTGTATTCATAGACACAGAGAATTGTCATATCATTACCATTTTTGCTCAAAGTGTCTGACTTTACACAGTGAAACTGATAATGCTGTCACCAGATGTCACTATACCATGAATTTGATATTAGAACAGAAGTGAAGCAAATGCCTTTAAACCAACACCATGAAAAGAAATAGAAAAGAGTGTTTTGTAAACAAAACAAACCACTTTGCAAAATGAGAGAGTTCAGAGATCTCACAGTGAAATCAGATATCCTAATTATATATGTTTACATTCTAGGACTACTCTTTACCTTAGGCCAATTAAAGCACATTAAACCATTTAATTATATACAAACATTTTCTTTTGGAAAAAAATTAAAACATTGCACACGTCTGCTTCTTAACATCACATAACAAGGTTAGGTTTATTTTCAAAACAACTACATTTAAAGGGCACAGAACACACAGAATACCAAAGTAACAGATGAGTAGTTTTGCTTTGCTATACATGCTAAATCCAAAGATTTCCTCAAGAAAGCCAGAGCTTAGAAACTCCAACTTCTTCCACATATCCTCTTCTCTGAAAGGGAGCATCTCCCAACAGCTCCTTTATCTTAGGATTTAAAAAAATATATATAAAAAATAAAGCTGTATGTTTTAAAGTCATTAGCATCTCCTGCTTTAAGAGTTTGCACAGAGGTCCTTCGATGGCTCTGCTCGCTTCGCTAACTTTGTGGGGAAATCCTTTCCACTACACAGTTACAGTGCTCTCATGACTTACATCAGAAGTCTCATGCTGGCCCTTTTTGGGATAAGGGTGGAAAGGGGAAGATGTGGAGAAGCAGAAGATACACAAGTAGTATACTGAAGGCCAATTTACTATCTTACAGTCTCTCGCCATTTCCTTTCGGGTATCACTATAAGCTAATGGGGAAAATCACAAAAATAACAACAATTTAAACTTTGGCAGAGAATAGCATGAAATCAGTCAGGGGAAAAAAAATAAATAAGAACAATCTCCCAGAATGTACTACTAAGCTCACAAGAAGCCTCCTCCTTTTTTTTTTTTTTCATTTTTAAATTAAAGGCTTCTAACAAATTCCTAGGAGAAAAATTCATACATCTTAAGAGAAAAATAAGTTAAGGGAAATAGCAACAAAACACTGTGTCATTCCAAAATAAGTTCCTCTCAAGAGTGTCATTCTAAGCTCAAGGCAATAAATAAACCAATCACTGCAAGACAGAAGCACATGTCCTACATCTATCCCTGCACAACTAGCCAGTCCCACTGAGAAAGTGGAGGCCAAGTGTTAAAATTTATGGAACTCACTGTCCCTTGTGAGACATGTAGTTTTTACTGGACTGAAAAAAATGGTGTTTAAACCAAAACTTATTAACCTGGGTCAACAACTCTTCCACATAGATCATGACCAGAAGATTAGCAAAGGCATGTTTACGCTATAAAAAAAACTATCCTCAAACAGCTTCTTATACTAAGGTCCACAACAGAGGCAAGGTATTTGCTCACCAATACACAGTTTACTTGAAGCCTTATACTATTTTTTTTCTTAACAAAGGCCTTCTATTAAGTGGTTATATGCAACAAAGAACATCAGCAAATTCTGTAACCTCCAAGACGTGAAAACAGAATGCTACCAAAGACGCTGGCATTAGGCAGAGAGTAGCATAGAAACATGTTTTTAAATGACTTAAGAGAAAAAGAAGCACTGAAGAAGTTATTTGCTTAAAAGCATCTTCAGAATAACAGCTCTAAAGACAAAGGGATGCAAAGTATTCCTTTATTCAGATCCTGACTGACTGCCAAGTATGACGGTGATTAATGTAGCAACTTGTTAGTTCAGCGAAAGTGAGAATACATTAACTAGGAGATTGAGCATCTCAGATGCAACAGTCAAAGGCTGCACCATACGTTTGCAAAGGATTGTGGCTTCCTACCACAGTCGCAGGGCAATATTACCACAGATCTGAGGATGCTATGTATTAACTCTTTAAATGGCAAATTACTTGGGAAGGAAAAGGGAGAGAAAAAACTACCTGGGAAGAGTCCGTTACAAGCATGCCACTCTTCAGGTGTCAATAAAAGCCAAGCCTTCAGCTTCATAATCATGTAAGGCACCTTGAAGAAAAATGCAAGCACAGATGGCTGCCAAACAAAAGGGTCCCTGAGCTAACCTGGCTTCACAGGCTAGGTGGCAATGCATTTGTTAACTGAGAGCATGGAAAATCCAACTACTAGCCACTGATAGAAACACAAGCCAAGTTACTAAGGGACAGTGCTTGATACACAAGTCTCTCCTTCCCGGTGCCAAATCAGGCATATGAGCCAGATCCCAGCATTTGCAAGATACTTTTGGATGGAGACTTATTGTTACCCTCCACAAGTAATTTTTGACCCCACTAAGAACAAGTTTTGCTCACGTAGCAACAATTAACTGTTTTACTACTACTTACACCATCCCAGCTGAGCCTACTAATGAAGTAACTTGAGATACCATTAACATTTCACATACTACAATTTTACCATTAGAAAAGATGAAAAATATGTTTCTGAATAAAGCAGCCACATTAACCATAAGAAAATGTGTCATGTCATACTGGTATTAACATCAAGACTCAGGTATGGAAACTTGCCTCTTCTACATATACTGCAACATCACTTCAATCCTTATCACTATTTTCAGTTGAGAGCAGTCTACTTTCCAGCAGCAACAACTAAGCAAAGTGGAGAAGAGTGGGGCATCTCAGCCTCTGTTTAGAGTCTCAGAATGAATAGGATTCAAATGACTTAATGCCAAAACAAAAAATGCCACACAAATAGAAGTTAATTTTACCTGAAAACACATATTATATATCATACTACTAAAAGATACTTGGACAGACTGCAGCTTATGGTACCACCATACTGGAAAGTAAATGTTCTCCTGCAAAGGCAGGATATAACCCAGATCTCATCTCTACAAGACTATTTCCCCCCATAGGGATTGGTTCTTGTTCTTGGTTCTAAGCCAAGGAAACTGGCCCCCTTGATTCAGCACTGTTGAACTGCCAGCATGGTCCCTCAGACTGTCTTCTGCCTACCCAGTTCATGCTCTCCCAAACAAGTCCCAAGAAAAGCTCAGGAGCAAAGATTACTCCTCTATTCTGAACAGCAAGGGAGTTTAATACTATGAGTGTAGCCACACACTATCAGCTGGCCCCTGCACCCAAAAACAGGTCCTCACTTGCTTTAAAGGCAAGAGCACCCAGAATGGCAACACATTCTCCTGCTTGACCAACAGGTAAGTGCTCTGCAGATTTTCAGTCTGCTGAGCTCCACTGACCTGCCTGCTGCACACATACTCTACACACAACTGTTTATTTCTGCCTAAGGCATACATCCTTCAGGAGAAATGAAACTCAGCACCTCAAAACCCACTATAGCTGTGAACACATGGGAAAAGATTCACTACTTTCTGAGGAATCATAAGGGCAGACCTCAATTGCTGACACAGATTACAATGGCACACTCTCCTCTCCTGACACAGAATCCCTCAGGACACATTCCTTAAAAAAGGATGTTTGGCAGGGTGGAAGTGGGCAAGGACACGGGGCAAAAGGGCTCTGAATAATAAGGTCCATTTTCACCTCTTTCCCACATTTCTCCTACCTCGTCTCCCATGATTTTTCTCCCTTTATAGACTCAGTATGCAGCAATGGCAGGACTGCAGCATATTTCCTTTCAGACATACAGCAGAAAAAAGAAAAGGAGTTATTTTTTTGTGTGCTTACCAAACTGAAAACATGTGAAGTCTCACACTTCGTTTTCCATACGGTAGAACTTACACACAGATTGTTCTCTGAAGAGAAGCTAATCCAAATTACATGCTAAAGGTCCTCTTTTTACTTGGATTTTATGTTAGTATTTCTTCTTTTCTATTTTCCCCCTCTCCTCCATTGCAGGTTGGTCATTTTCAAGTTTGTCCTGTGGTTTTGGTTTTTTTGGGGTTTTTTGTTTGGTTCTATGGGAGTTTTTGGTTGGAGTCTTTGTGTGTGTTCTATTTGGGATTTTTTGTTTCCCTAAATACAGCAACTTTTCAGTAGTGGAATTTACAGTAGACAAAACAAAAATGGAAATATTCTCACAGAGAAAAAAAAGAAAGAAACTAAGAGCTATCAATGTTTTAAGTGCTACAAGGTAATACAAAATATCTTCCTGCTGTTGCTAAAAGAGAGATGAGAAACTGGAAGAAAAAGAGCAGCGAGCAAAAGTACAAGTGCTGATTTGGCCAAGGTAGTATAGCTATGTTACAAAGAACAACTACACAGGGATGTGCATCACAACTCTACACTAAAAAAAAAACAACACCTTTTAGCAGAGCTTTAAGCATCTCAATTTTACAGATCAGTAAATAATTACTCGTTATCTTCACTTTAATGCTGACTGAGCTCTGTAACTGCTTGACTTCAAACACAGCCACCTGCCTGCCTTTGGTATATTTATACATGTATACAAGGGAAAATAAAAGGTTAGTGCTGCAAATGGAAAAAAAAAAAGCTGGAGGGGGGGACACAAAAAAAGACACCACATGACACAGTCTGCTTTCAGCAGAGCTAGAACAACATCGCAAATTGTCTCTAAATAGGTTAAAGTTGAGTTGATCTTACAATTATAGCGTAAACAATGCCTGGGTTGCAGTTACGTTATTAGAAAAGGAAAAACAAAATCTAAAAATCTCCAGAGACCTTTATCAACTTCTGTATGTTTAGTCATACCCTTAGAAGTTCACTATCCACTCACAAAGAGAAATAGACAAACATGAATATTCCAAGTGAACAGACACAGACCAGTCCAGTATTTAGTAACAGTCTAACTTTTGGAGTCTCTTCCAGCATTTGTAAACAAACAGTCTCTTCCTCGATCTCCCGAACAGCTCTCTTGTTCATGGTTTTGCTTTTAAAGCCACAGAACCAATCTATGAATTTCAAATGTGTCTCTCTATCATCAGTCTCTTCCTCATGCTTTTTCTCCCCCATCAAAGCTGCTTGTCCATTCGAATAACAGTCAACTGGTGTCTCCACTTCAGAGTGACTCATAGAAATCACCGGGTTGCTGTCATCTCTGCAAGTATCCAGAAGATTGATATCCTCTGGCTTCATGCTTTTAATGTTTTCTTCTGATTTGCCTTTCGGCATGATATGGTTTGCATTTTCATTACATTTGAGAATGCTCTTTCCTTGTACTTTGTACAGCTCCCCCGTTGTAGCATCCTCTTTTACATGCCTGTTTTTCACGGCCCAGAATGTGGTTGTCCGAACTTGCTCCTTCGTAGGCGGAGGAGTGAGGAGGCTTACTACAAAGGTCACAATCCCAGTGATCCAGAAGAGAGCCGTTGCAACATACATGTAATGGATATTTTTGATAAAGCTTGGCCTAGTATCCGGCTGGTTACACTCAGGAGCACGATAGATAAACGCCAGTATCAACCGTATCGCCCCCAGAACAAACCCGGCCATTCCACCATAGAAAGCCCCCTGCTCATTGCACCGCTTCCAAAAGATACCCATGAGAAACAGAGCAGCCACTGGTGGGGTCAAGTAGTCTGCTACCTCTTGAATATAAAGGTACATCTGACCACCTTGCATTTCTACAATTATCGGGACCCAGGCAATGCTTATAACTACCATGAACGCAACAAAGACTCTTCCTACAATCATCAGTTCTCTAGACGTTGCACTCTTTCGAATGAGCTTGTAGACATCAAGCGTGAATATGGTGCTGGCACTGTTGAATATTGAGTCCAAGTCACTCATCAGTGCAGCAATCATCACAGCCATCATCAGTCCCCGCAGACCAACCGGCACAAGTTTCATCACCAAACGTGGGTAGGCAATGTTAGAGCATCCAGCTCTGCTCCCGCAGACTTGAAAGCAGTGTTCTGGATTAATGCAGGCAATATCATCTGCAAACAGTATTCGTGAAATCATCCCTGGGACTACTATGATAAACATGGGCAGCAGCTTTAAGAAGCCTGCCATCAGAGTAGATCCTTTGGCATGAGCAATGTTTTTTGCAGCTAAAACTCTCTGAACTATAACTTGATCGGCACACCAGTACCAGACAGAAGCTGGGGTCTGTCCCAACAGAAATCCAGGCCAGGGAATGTCTTCATCTGTTGGCTCACGCAACATTTTAAGAGCGTCAGGCTTTGGGGCAACATTGCAGATATTGGTATTGGAAATGTTGTAGGTTAACAAAATAGATGTAATATTTGGTGACGCTAACATGTACCTTTCTTTAACTTCTTCAAACCCACCAACCTCCATAATACTTATGATCATAAGTGTGAGGGCACCAATAATCATAAGCAGAGCTTGAAGGGTGTCTGTGTAGATGACAGCCACAAGACCTCCAGTCACAGTCAAGAGCGCAGTCATTCCAATAAGCAGGATAACTGACAAATAGAGGTTCCAGCCTAGCGATTCTTGAATAAAAAGTGCCCCTGAATACAAGTCAACTGAGAGTTTGGTGAAGATATAAAGAATTAGAGACAACGCTGCAAAATATATTTGAATCCTATGCCCTCCAAAACGCTTGGACAAGTATTCAGGCATGGTGTACACTCCCGACCGGATGTAGACTGGGACGAAGACCCATCCTAAAAGCTGCAAAAGCATTAAGGCGTTGAACTCCCACGCACCTACTGCAAATCCACTCGCCGCTCCAGATCCTGCGAGCCCAATGAAATGTTCACTTCCAATATTGCTCACAAACAAAGATGCACCAATAGCTACCCAGTTCATAGAACGCCCCGCCAGAAAGTAGCCACTTACGGTGCTCCGATTGTATTTCCACATGGCAAAAAAACCTATGCACATTACAAGCACGAAGTACAGTGCCACAATGGCAATGTCTGCCGTTTCCAAAGAAGCCCTCATTTTTGCCAACAAAATGACTTCGCACAGCTGACGTCCACTTCTCGCCCCCCAGCAACTGTCTTTTAAGCAATACGTGAACCAGTTAACATATATCAACACTGCGGATCAAATTCTTTGTCCCTTGGGTTTGCTGTCCTGATGCTGGTGGTTGTGGTACATTTACTTTCTCCGCTTCTCAAATGGAAATTTGGAACTTAGCACGCACTTTTAATCCACATTCCACAAGAGCATCAGCCTTAACTCAGTTGATGTAGGAGAAATTCTTAGTTGCAGCTAAGTTTAGTGAGGCCTACTGTACCAACCCTGCAAGGCAGCAAAGACAAAAGACAAAGATTGAATTAGAGAAGAATTTCATGAAGTAATGAGAAAAATTTTGAAGTCTAGTAAAACAATGACTGAACACCACCGATTTTTTTTTCCCCCTCTTACATCTCTTGTTGTATTTATGTAATCCATAATACATGTAAGAGAAAATTCATAGAATTAAGTCAACTTTAATATTTATGAGCACCTTAAGGACGCAGCAATTCTGGAGTATTATATAACCCAAATTCCCCAGAAGAATGCAAGGAATAGATTTGATTTTTCTTTAGAGACTCAAAGGCCCACTTCTCAAACTACTGAACAGGCTTTCCTAAGATTTCTTGAAAGAGGAAAAACACAAAAGAGCAGCTAAGGAACATTAACCTGGCTAGCCATTTCCTATACTGCTCTACAACTGCACCCCACAAATCTTGATGGAACCTGGCATCACATGCATGCACTTGAGACACCAGCTGGTGGCTAGAGCTAAAAATCAGAGTAAAATCACAATGCTGGCAAACGCACATTTAAGATCATTCCAAGATTATTCCACAGGTTTTAGATGAGCTTGCACCTTTTGGGAGTACAGACAACCACAGAGTTACATTTCACTCTAAAAGCTTGTCAAACACATTGTATGTAATCTGAGTGAACAAAAAGTCCCATTCAATCAAGTGACAAAAACAAAACTACACCTGACATCCATTTCTGTGTGACATATGTTTGGATACTCACACTGTTTCACGATTTTTTTTGGGAGCACCTAAAGTATAGGAAGGAGAAGTGGATGGACTTTGGCAGCAGTCACAGTTGCCAAGATGCCACAAAGTGCTGTTCCCAGCACCATCCATTTACATCCAAGCATGAAGAGCAGACTGCCACTATTCCAGATCCCTTAGTCCTACCAAAGCATGTCAGGAAACAGGGACTCACTTAGGCAAGTAGGACTGAAGTGTTCAGAATAAGTGAAATAGGCAAGAGTAAGACTCATTGGCAGACAACCAGACAGGTGAGAAAAAAGCATTGAGAAGCTGCATACTAGCTCCTTGCCTCTGCCATGGAGGCAGGATGCTGCTATCTCCTATTTATGCCTTGCAAGGTATCATTTATCTATAGCCTTTTTAATGGGTTTAGAGAGTGATGGGTATTACACTCATCCACTCCCTATGTCAAATGGGCACAGCAAAAAGAGAAGATCTAAGCAAAAGGCTGGTTTAGTCTAAAGATCAAACACAAATCTTCAATGTTCAATACTGTTATAGAAGAATAAGGGCAGGGACTGACTCCATTCCTCTTTCCCAACCACTGGTAAAGATAACATAGCACAGCAGAAAAAAAAACAAACACACTACTGAATTTTTTTTGGACCATAGGACCCTATCGGCCCTGTAAGTCATACAGCTTCAGGCATTCCCTCTTGCTCTTGTTTGCAAAAAAGTGCTTCAGCATTATGCTGAAACCCACATTTCCCTAATGATTAACCTATGATTAATATCCTGATTATATATTCTAGTATTTGTGTGGTAGCATATTTGTTTTGCTAAAAAAAAAAAAAAATGAGTAGACACAACCTTTAAGAGTTCTTAGGCTGTAGGAAAAGCAATAGTTAATGTTGGAAATGCACACATTGCCTTACTTTGTGCATTACTGAAAACAGCAATGGTGCACTTCTCATTAAGGCAAAAGTGTTTTTAAAATAGCTTACAAATTACAACTTTGAGCCTTAAGAAGAAATTCACAATCATGCCATTTGTACAGGCTGGCTGTTTTTCAAGAGTAGCTCAGAATCAAAAAAGAAACCAAGATGGGTTCCCCACCACCACCTCACATGAGAACACAGGTATTCATTCTGCTGGAGTTACAGCCAATAACGACAGACTAAGGAAGCAGGGCACAAAACAGACTGATTACAGTAGTGTGCTAAATTTATCATGTTCATAAGCCTCAAACCACAGATGTATTTTAAATTCTTCCATAGAAGAATTCACATTTATCCCCACCCACAAATGCAGCAGCAGTTAAATGGTCTATTAGTTTAATCCAACACAGAATTATAAACGCTTCAGATTGTATGACGCCACCAGGTACAAATGCAATGTACTATTCCTGGGTTTAAGCACTCCTGAGTAACATGGTCATAGCGTTGTGCCTTTTGCTATATGCAACTCACTCTTCAAATGCCACCAGGTACAAATGCAATGTACTATTCCTGGGTTTAAGCACTCCTGAGTAACATGGTCATAGCGTTGTGCCTTTTGCTATATGCAACTCACTCTTCAAATGCAACTACATTATGTTTGTACCAGAACCATAATTATTTTAAAGAAAATAGAAGAAAAGATTTTACTCAGACAGTGGAAAGAAGAAAAACTACTATCCATAAAGTCAGAAGAAAAATTACTATACACGAAGTCAGAATAATGGGCAAGCTAAAGGAATAGTAATAACCTTTTCCCTCTATTGTCCTGATCTGTTACTGAAAAGTAAAAGAAGAAATAGACCTTAACTTCAGTTTACTTGCTACCATCTTCCCTGGAGGTTAATCAGTGGCCTTGCAAAAATGCACTGTACAGTAATAGGTATCCATCACAAACATATTTGTTAAAGTGGATTTGATACAACAGGTATCTGGCTCACAGCATCACTATTACAAACATCTTCAGTCCCCCTGAAAAGCATTAAGTAGGACATGCAGCTGCCCTCGGATAAGCTGTGACATTTCTCAGTTAGGATACTTGCCAAACTACGATGGGCTCATTCTAACCAAAACAAACAATACATGGAATTTCTTGACCATTTTCCACCAGAGGGCATGGCCAGACCATGCATCTGAAGTAATCAGTCTACTGAATCGCCACCTTTGAAATCAACATCTGAATTTTGCTGCTTGCTTGAGCAGAAAGGTGGAAAGTTTTGTAATGCTACTGAACTTTGCTACGGTGTTAATAAAATTCTGTACTAAAGTAGCTTCTTGTACCAGTTTCTTATTAGACCTAATTCTAAAATAACCCTGAAACGTTTTTCATTACAAAAATGAGACTCATCCCTCTGAACTTTCAGCAAGTTATGACCTCAAGTCTTAAGAAGGACTTTGGAGATGCCCCATGCGAGTTTAATCTCAAGTTATTAGAACAGCGTACATTGTGGCACTGACAGGAGAAAAAAAGAAGACAGTGCCACTGCCAAGAACTGTGAATTTTCCCCTAAGGCTGTTTTCTGGTTGGATCATATCAAAGAGACAAAACAATGTGCTTCCCTCTTGTCTGAAGATAGAGTGCTACAGCTTTGGTCAAACAATGCATATGTCTCTCCAACAGGCAGCCTGTCCTTTCTGAAAGAAAGCTGTCTCAAACAACTCCCAGAAAAGATATTAGATAATGTGAAGCAGATTTAGGGTGGGATTTTTTAGGAGAAATTTCTATGTTTTAAAGCAAAACTTTCTCCACAGTGCTTTTTTAATAAAATAGGGGTTTCAATATGCCAGAATCAAACTTTTCCTGCCCTAATGCAACTATTTGTTTCTTGCTGAGTTTAACTCTTCTCAGCAGATGGGGAAGTCTCTCAGTTGATGTCCCTTTTCTCTTAGTCAGTCCCAATGGCCAACATACTATGGGTTAATATGAAGACCCAGACATTCACATATTGCACAGGAGCATCCACTACTATCATTTGTTAGTAAATTAAGTACATATTTAAATTTATTCGTAGTCTTCTCAGTAGTTTTGAGGTTCTATCTTAATGTTTTCCTTCCACACCTTCTTAACTTATGCCAGTACCATTTTACCTACTGAAAAAAAATCATTTGCATTGAAAAAAATGTACCCAGATTGCCAAGCTCAACACCTACATGGTAGATGTTAATGATCACTCACCTAGGAAAAAGTCAAAGTCAGTCTCAGGACTTGAGCAGGCCTGTATAACATTGAACTCCTCAAATCCTTTGGCCTGCTCACACTGCAGGCCACCTGCTACAGTGATGGAAGTGAATTCCTGCCTGTCCACTACTTCACAGTAAACCCAAGGCTGTCTGAGGTAGCCTATTCTCTCAGAAAATTAAAGGGAAAAAACTTCATTCCATTTATTACAGCACTCTAGAGCACACACACGCACAAAAAAGGAGCACAAATACTCTTCATGGTGTAACCGATACGTGCCAGCTTATCCTTACGTAGTACATGCCCTTGAGAAAGCAGGGGCTATCCTTGCCAGCTGCTCAACAGAGCCCAAAACATCCAGGATCACAGTTTCAGGACCTTCCCTTGTAAGTCAGGAGCTGGACAGGAATCCCACCTGAGACAAACACGGTATGCCGTAGAAAGCAGGGAAGTTCAGTGGCAGAGGTTGACCTGTAGCATCTAATAAATAACTTCAGTTAAGATCTGGACTCACATTCCCAGTAGCTCAATAGGCTGGAGTGGAAGAGTACCACATTTATGAGTTACCTGGATCAGCAGTGACCCGACTAACCTGTTTGCCACACGTGCTTTGCTGCCCCAAAATGGTACCTGCATCAACACCTCTGTTGGCCTTGGAGAACACAGGTGCTGCAGAGGCAACTCAATAAATCATCACTACCACAAAAGTCCGATTTGAGGTGCAAGGTTCAAGCCAGTCACTCAAAGGAGCTACGAGCACATAACATCTGAGGTTTCAGGAATTGCTCCAGTTCTGGTCTTCACTTTACTGCAGCATCAGAAAAAGAAGCTTGCTTCACAATACATTCTTCTCCATTCTTTTCTAAAGGACTGCTGAAGGAGACATGAGAAATAAGTAACCTCACAGCATGCAGTTCAGCAGAAGAAACAACTGCACTGTGTTTGCCAATCAGAAATGTGGTGCTGCTGTGGTCTATTACAGAAGCAGTAACTGAAGTACTGGAAGTCTGACTGAAGCTGAAGGACACTGACTGGCAGCACAAGAGCAGTAGATCAATTTAGTTGATGGCTTCCACCTCCCATCCCAAGTGTATATACCTCTTTAGGTCTCCCAACAAATCACAATTTAAGAAGTGAAGCAGAGGAGGGGTGGTGGTGGAAGGAGACCGAAGAAAGAGGATGTAGTTTTATTGCAGTGCCCATTCAGTACTCCAAAAACACAGTGTAACAGAAGTTACAGTACTGTTGAATTGCAAAGCAAGATGGCTTATCTTCTGAATTCTACATCACTAGCAGTGCCTCAGCAAGCCACTTCATGCCACTGCCTGTGGCATTCACATTTGAATAGTTCCTCTTCCCATGAGTCAGCCTCCAGTACTCTATCACGAATAGTAGATTTATTTGCTTCCACTGCTCTTCCAAAAACTCCCAACACCTAAAGGCAAAGGAGGTTAATCTGGGACAGAAAGGAGATAGAAATGCCCTTTTTATTTGCTAAAATAAAGACATACCATCAAGAAAGACCACCTTCTCCACACACACTCGAGATACTGTAGTCATCTTACTCAGGTGCTAAGAAAGAAGAGTCTATCAGTTTAAGTTTACTGACTATTCATTTGACGAGAAACACATATGCACTTTTTTCCCCCTTGTCAGCCCAAAAAGTTGGTTTATATTTACAGGGGTGTCAGATGTTATCTGGGTTCTCTGAAGAGAGCAGAAAGCACAGCTGCTGCTCAGGACTGCTGAGGAACTGGGCCACTCTTCCCTTTCAAATAAGCGCAATCATTCATGTCTCTGCCATAACTCAAGAAGATGACTAGCAGAAATTCAGATGCTCAAAGATTGTCACTATAAGCAGCTCCATCCCTCAGCAAGGGAACCATGCTTTTCTTTGCAGCTTCACATAGATGATGTTCTTCCTTCTACACAGGAACTGAAAGAAGAGGAGAGAGGGTACTGAGAAGACACATAGTCAACAGTAACTGAGTAAAGACAAGAGGGCAAACCAGGGAAAGCAAGCTATTTTAATGAAGGCAAGAGATTTTGCCTCCACCAAAGGATGGCAAAAAAATAGAAGACTCCGGCATCAGGCAGCATTTTTCCTGCCAAGTAAGTATGTCAAGATGTCAGCTGACAAATCAAGTTGGAAGCTGCAAAGGGACACTGCGCCCAAAGAATCAAATTCCTTCTTGTGGCAACCTAAACTTCAGAAGCATAAATATTGTCACTGCCACTGGCAAATACTGTTTACCAGAACTAGTTTGATGAAATTCTTAGTCACTTAGGGCAACAGCAAAATAATATGTAAAACAAGCATAAACATGCAAGTATTTGATTTCTGTAGAGGACCTGAGACCACAATCTAGTTCCTGACTGTAACGGACTAATGTTCTCACCATACTAGAAGCATGCCATCAGAAGGTGGTGTGAAATCTCCGCAACTGAAAATTACCATTTTCCTTAGCTGTAAGGTACAAAGATGTGATCCAGTTGGTGGTTATGACCGTTCAGCAGTAAATGATGTATCTGGCATCCTCCTAGCCTAGAAAGATGTGTTGGCTCACCCTACCCTGCTCTGGCAGGGAGACTGGACTAGATGACCTTTTGAGGTCCCTTCCAACCCCTAGCACTCTCTGACTCTGATTCGAAGAGGATTTTGACTAGGAGTGCATAGACTTCAGAAGTTACATGAGGAATAAGAGCAGCAGCACTGTCAGTCAATAGCAATTGCAATATGTCAGTCAATATTTAAGACTTCTCCAAGTTCCCGTTACATTTATGAGTGCTCATAATCTTTCCAAAAAACCAAAGCAATGCAAGGATTACTGAAACACAAGTTTGAGGCATACATAACACTAGAATTTAGGTACGAGGCCCTCCAAGATTCCTAGTCTGCTCAGTGCTCCCAATCCTTCTTGAGGATTTTAAGACACCAGAATAGGCCTTAAAGTTATCTTGGTTATAGAACTAGTGCTACACTACATTGAGCTTTGTAATTATCTACATAAAAACTTACCAAATTCTGATCCCATTTTCTAATAGTTTTCAACAAAACAACTACACCAAACACATTCCCCTCCTGTATCTATGCTCTGTGTGTACCTTGTTTTTGATTACTATTCCTTAGACGCCTGCATAACTGAAGCACAAAGACTGGTAAGTGGACAAACCACAACTGAAAAAATCAAACAACAAAACAACACAGGAAGCAAGGAACAGCAGAATAATAGCTCCTGTCTAGTTCCTCATAACAATATTTCTAGGGTTCATGATCATTCCTTAATGCAATCTGCTTCTTTTCCTCTCCTCACCAGGGGTGATGCATTTTATTAGTACCCCATTTCCAGTATCCATATCTGTACTAGTGCTCCCACAGTACTAGGCCTTCACTTAGATCTCACCATACTTTCTATATCTTTCCCATTCCACTTAACTAGCTATATTTTGATTGCCTACCTTTCCTTTTATTTCAGCTCCATCCAACTTCTTATCAGCTCTTCTACAGAATGCACACCAGCAATACTCCTGCCACTCCGCTGAGCGGGCAGTTTTGAAGCTGAACAACATGGTGCCCAGTGGTTCCTCCTGCCCTTGGATAAGCAACACAGAGGCTGGCACAGGCAACTCTATCAAGCAACTGCTTCCACATAAGCAAATCTTATGCTTCCAGAAGAGATCTTGTTAACCGTGGCTCAAAAAATTAACAGCCTGCTCTAGTGGGAGTCTGACAAAAAGCAAGATAAGTTATTTTATCAATAATAAGCAGCTACCAAAAGTAATTTTTGGGTGGAAATTGAGTGTTACGGCTCTAGAACAAGAGAGATGGAAAAAAGCTCCAGCTCCTGAAAGAATATGTGAAGAAAGCAAGAACTTCCATCATTACAAAATAACAGTACACATGGTGAATTAGAAGAAAGCCAACATATGCACACATTCATACTTCAACTAGTTTAACACCTTAAGTGATATAATGGACATTTTTGAAAGAGTCAGTCACTTCTGGGAGTTTTTACAAAGGAAAGCAATAACACTATCTTCTCACAAGTTCTTTCCTTATTTGCCAAGATTTAAAGGACAGACAGTCTGCAATGAACAAATAAGAAGGGATACACAGGCAAAAGAGAAGAGTACATTACTAAATAGGTTAACAGGGACAAAGAAGTTGCATCTTAAAGGTTAAGCTGCCATTCCTGAAGAAGGGCTAGGCAAATCCCCCTGAAGTCTGTCAGTCCCAGCATGGACTCAAGAGCCTGCCCATAGTTCTGCTTCAGTGCTCAGGATTGCACCTCTACCGCTTAGGGAACAAGAGTGGCATCCCATTACCTACACTAACTCAAGCATGTCACCCGATACACTGCAGAAAAACAAGAGGCTTTCAAGTCCTCTACTCTTGCCATCATCTAAATACTCACTTGGGAATGTTGTCCAGATTCACCTAGCTAACAACAACTTGTTTTAACAAGGCTTGAACAGTTTTGTATTAAAAAAAAAAAAAAAGAATAATAATTCCTTACCTTCCCCCACACCCAAGCCAGGCACATATCTCACACTTGACAGAAACTTAGAACAGGACCACTCTCAAGTCTTCAGGTCGAAAAGTGGTAAATGTCAGCCAAGAGGGCATCATTCTCAAATGCTGTCTGTAGCACACATTTCAAAATCCAGTTATTCTTACAGAAATGCTTAAGGCAGAAAGCAAAAGGCTGATTCCTACAGGAAAAATCAATGCTAGATCTTGTGGTTTTCCAGTCTTGCCTTTTAGTTCCAACTGTTTTCATTCCAGCACCACCACACAAGGGTCCATCCCTGCTAGACGTAATACTGTGAAGAGCAGCCAGTTTCAGCCTACAAAAAAGTGAAAGGAAATAAGAGGAAAACTTTTCTGTAATTTTAGCCTGCTAAGTAGGAGAAAGGGCAGGGAAGATATACAATTCAACTGTAAGAACAGGTAGATCCACCAGAACGAAAAGAAAATAAAACCAGTTTACTGCCCTCTTCATTCTTTCCCCCTTTCTTCCTAGCAACTGAGATGTCAAGAGTCCAATTACTGCAACTGCCAACATAGCGATTAAGTATAATAGCCAAGATGTCAAGCAACACTACTGCCCATGACTTTGGCTTTCCTAAAACAGCTAACAATCCCCCCAGCAAGGTGAGGAATTTCTGAAACGTGGCAACCCACTCCAAAGGCAACAAACATATGCTGAAGACAACTTACGTTGTGCGAACAAGTCAGTCAAACTGAGAGCCCAGATTCACTGCAGTATTACAGAGGTGGGTGAACGGCACCCCTAATCCATACAGTTGCTGCAAGAGGGTTATCCATTAGATTTCCAACTATGACACATACTACAGGTGGAGAGGACTATGTCGCTAATGGAATACTTCTATTTTTCCTCATTTTTAGGAAACACCCTACAGTATTTTCAGGTCCATTTGTTGAAGCCCAACGTCCGAGCTCGCAAGAGCTCCCAGCAGCAAGAGCAGCACGGGAATACCGCCGCCTCCTCTGCCTATCCCAGGTTCCCCAGGCTGCCAATTATGCTTGGAAGGCGTCTCGCATTGCCGCCCTGTGGTCAGTCTGCAAAACAGCATCAGAGCCACAGGAAGCCATTTCCAGCTCTTGTTCCCCTTACCCCCAATTTCCCTCACCGGCCTCTCGAGGGAGCTTCGGCAGGACAAGAAAACCTCCCTGGAGAGTTCTGCTAATTCCCTTTCCTGATGAAGGTCCTGAGCTTCCATAATTAGCCCCCTCCCCCACTGCTGAAAAGCCAAAGACGACTCTCCTGGGAAAAAGTTTAAAATAACTAGAAATTCATATTTTGCTATAATTAGCAAAGGTTAGAGCATGAACAGAACAGATGTGTCTTCATTTTGCATCTCCACCTTCACCATAACTGCAGTCTATGACACAGGTTCTTGAGGGTAGTCAATGTGCTGTTTACACACATCTGCACACTACTGCTAACAAGTCCGGCATGAAACTCACCAAGCTCATTCCACTACTTGTTACTGGCACGTTGAGTGTAGAAAGCCACACACGTGTACAAAACTCATTATTTCCACCCTAAGTTCCAGTCACTTCACTGACCCCTTATCTCCCTTCTTCTAAAGCATGTCTTCCATGTACTTGCATACAGAGCAACACAAACCAAATTCCCTACTGCAGCTACTCTTCAAACACAGCGATACCGCAGAGAAGTAATTAATTTTTACTACTATTTCTTTATTTTGGGAGTGCTTTTAGGGTTCATTAGTGTTTTCCCAAGAGTCACTGGCTGAAGTCTCCTCTATCAAGGACTCCATGCACATGCAATTTATAACTTACACTGGAAATACCATATTTAACTACCTGATTATACACTAACCTAGAAAAGAAGGCAGAGAATGGCTGCTAAATTTCATCTTCAGAATAAAGTCACTAACTTTAGTGGAAAAATACATGCAGACAACCAGTGACAAAGTTTTCACCCTTGTCCCTCCATGCCAAGCTCTTGGGTGTTGCATTTTGAAGACTCAAAAAGAAAGCTGAAGAGGCTCTGCAAAAGTCTGCCAGAAGCAATGGGATGTGAGTGTGACTCCGGG
Organism: Pogoniulus pusillus; assembly: GCF_015220805.1. Classification (NCBI taxonomy): domain Eukaryota; kingdom Metazoa; phylum Chordata; class Aves; order Piciformes; family Lybiidae; genus Pogoniulus; species Pogoniulus pusillus. The sequence goes on along the minus strand of NC_087275.1, from coordinate 16,782,742 downwards.
GGGGTCACACTCACCCTGTAACCACATCAAAATTAGCTGAGTAAAGGAGACCAGCTGCACAAGACTCCATGGTTCACAACAGAAGCCACACGCGTGAAAAGAATGAGTAAAGATCCCAAAGTTGAACACAGCACTAGGGAGAGTAAAAGAGTTTACAGCAACAAAAGTCAATTTGAGGGATTTATTCTGCTTAAATAACAAAAATGCCAAGGTAACTATTATAAACTGTGGGTGCAGGAAACCCCACAATCACAAAATTTGACTCTGAAGAGAGTCGTGAAAGTTCACCATACTGTAGCTCTGAAGTTTGTGCTCAAGCTGCCAGGGAGCTCACAGGAGCTAGCAACAGCCCCAAAGCACAAGAAAGCCAGGTAGGAGAGGTGTTTTGTTTTTTCACAAGGCAGATGAGCTGTCAGAGATGAGGAAGGATGTCACAGACTCGAAGAGAAGCATCAGCATGTTCAAGACAAAGACCACAGTATGCAATGTATCAGGCAGCCACCACACATGGCAGGACGGAGAATCCCCGCCCACAGGTAGCTCATCAGGAAGCAGTAGTGTTAAAGAAGCCTTGTAATTTATTCAGAACTGTGTATGATCTCTCCAGCTTCTACAGGAAGCAACTGCATGATCACTAATTTCAGATTGCGTTATTAGCACCGTATTCTCCAGGTTTTGGCTACTTTAAGTTTGCCTTGTGATTATGCACTGGTACGTGGGTCATTAGAGCAACCCCTCTGCCAGCATTCAGCAGCACCATGTTGCATATAACCACTACAGGAATTCCTCCCCTCCGAGTGTTTTCATTACACAAGAAAGGCTGCAGTAGTAAGATAATGGAACACAAGCAAGTACCTAGGTCTGGTGTACAGTCCACAGCAGCAACAACAACAAAAAAAATCATCTAAAGATAGCCTCACTAAATTGTACAGCTACAACTGTGGTAGCTTGTTAAAAACAGCAGTACACTTGAACCGAAACACACAACTGTTTTAACGAAATCACAGAACTAAAAAGCACCTTAAGATATATCTATCAGGAAAGAATATACTAGAGTCCTATTTCAGAGAGGCAAAAGATGTAGATGTTAAATCTGGAACGCACTGATGCTCATTAGAAGCATCTTAGAGCTAAAAGCTTATCCCAAAGATCCTTTCCAACTAGATAGCACTCCACGGCATCCTTTCACAGTAGTCAGTTTATTCATGTCTCAGTATCACATCAGATCTGTCACGCTTTCTGCCCTCTACTTAGAGCCATCTGCATGACATAATGCATCTCTCACACTAACAGCACGTATACAAAAACCTTGCCTATGGCTTATACACTGACGGGGAGGAGTGCATAGGAAAACAAAGTATTTAAATGACAATTATATATATATATAAAAAATTTGAAGCCCACATGTTGACAACCCAAATCCAAAGCAGCGTGTTTTTGCTGCTCTGCGAGGTGGTGCAGCAATGTCACCAGTTTTTTTTGCCTTGTTGCTACATTTCTCCACTAGAGGACTCACCTGAGAAGTCTACTAGTGCTTCTGCAGTTAACGCAAGTTCATTAAAAAAAAAAAGAGGCAGCCCTGACATGTGGATGGTACATGTAGAATGAATGGAAATGTACTAGTATATGTCGCACATGTAATACATGAAGACGTGCCCCCGTAACTGCCAAAGAAAAACCGCAACGGTATTTAGCTTCCCGCTATTCTATGACAAAATATTAATGTAAACAATGATTAATTGCGAGAGCAAGCGTGGTCCACACAGCGTCAGGTCGGAAGGGTTACAGCTCGGCCGAAGTGCTGCTACATTCCAACACCAGCACTGCATACTAAGCTGGTAAGCAGCAGATAAAGACTATAGAAGGTACTAGAGAACAGCTAGTTATCGGCTATTATTTTCCAAACTGAATCTCATCTAAACACGGATTTTTTTAACATTTATTGTTGGTATTTTTTACACACAAGAATATGCATCTCCCGCACTGATGCGGCTCTTGTCAAACAGAAAGAGCATCATAACCTCACTCGCACCACGGCTTATCACCATGCCACCAAAACCAGCGGCAAAGGCTAGTAACCCTTTCCGTGGGCAACACAGGGAGCCGTATCACCAGAGTTCAACTGGTGTTAGCAACGGCAGGGGGAAAAGAGAATGGGACTCCTCCGGTACGAAGGGGGCCGGGTCAGGCACGGGGCTGGCAGCCCTGAGGAGAGGCTCGTCGGAGTAAGCTCTTGGTTTCCCCACCAAGGCTCACAGGAAGGCCGCCCTGAGGGGAGAGGGGACCTAGTGTGGGGCTGCTGCGACCTAGCAAGGTACCCAGCGAAGCAAAACACCGCAGGTGCTGGGGTGGGGGAGGGTGAAGCATACAGCAATGGAAAGCGTTGGTGCTGCAGAGGAAGAGGGGAACGTGCTAACATCAAAAAGAGGCAAGGAAAGAGCTAAGTTCACTCACACCAAACAAGGCGCAGAAGAGAGTAAGAAGGAGAAAGGCGTCTATTTGGCTGAGTGTGGGATCTGCTTACCTGCGGACCACATGGGAGGGAGGGCAGAAGGGGACTGTGGCTCTCGGGGAACAACTAAGCAAACTCTCCAAAGGAACAGGGGGGTGCAAGAAAAGAGGAAGAGGAGAGATGACAGAAAACATACAGGAGCGCCTGAAGCACACTGCGGAACTCCGCTGCCGAGCGCGGAGGGGAAAGCGGGAGGGCAGGGCTCCCCCAGAGAAAGGGGCCGGCCGGGCCGCCCCACGCCTCACCGGGCGCCCAGGGAGGGCTGCCGCAGGGAGAAGAGCACGCGGCGGCGGGGAGAGGAGGTGACGAGGGGACGCCTGGGACTCTGGTGGGGGGAGTATGTCTACTGCCACCTGTCTCCCTCCCGTCTCCCCACCCTCACTCACTCACCCTCTGCATGGCTTTCAGGATCAAAGCCAGTTCATAGCGAGGCATCTTAGAGCTGTGGCGGGAGGAGCGGGGATGCGGCGGAGCAGAGGGTGGGGAGGAGGGGGCGGTGGTGATGCCGGAGATGGGGGACCGGAGGAGGAAGGCGCGTCCCCGGCGGCAGGCGGTGCTGGCGGCAGCTCCTACCCGCGCGGCTCCTAAGCTGCACAGACACCCGGGCGGGCGGTGCGGCTTAAAGGGCGCCAGCAGCTGCGCAGGCTCCGCCGCGCCGCCCCTTGCCCGCGCCAAGCACCGCCTCCCGCGCACACGCCCGCCCGCCGGGGGGTCGTTGCCGGTCGCCCATGGGGAACCCCGCCGTCCCGGTCCGGGGGGAATGGGCTGGGGGCAGGACCGGGGACAGTAGCCGCCGGAAAGGGGGACCAAGTCGAGCTCTCGGGGCTGAGGCTCCACCTCTCCCCTGCGGCGGCTCGGGGCCTGCGCCCGCCTTCCTCCTTCCCGCCGCAGCGGCGGCGGCTGTGGCTGCTGCAGGGAGTGGAAATTTCCACTGTGTCCGCCCCCTCGCTCCCCCCCTCCGCGCACGCACCCGAGACCGCACATTGGGGAGAGGGGGGGAGGACAGTGCCGGTGGCACAGGGGACCTCTACGCCTGCCTCACAGGCGCCGCCGGCCATGGCCGCGGGTCTGCGGCCGTCGTCCAGGCGCACCTGGATGGGTTGGCACCGGAGAGGATGGCACAGAGAGACAGAAGGGCCCCTGTGCCAGAAAGCAAGGCAAGGGTGATGTTGCCTGGGGCCTCCCATATAGGGCATCTCTAGCTCTTCCAGAACCTTCTGCAACCTTCCATGTCCCAGCGCTTCAGGGCCCATCAGTGCTTTTGGCCCCCTGACAGACATGTAAGTGTATGTGACCCACACACAGTTGGCTAAGTGTAGGGACCCAAGGGGTAGTGGGTCAAGGTGAAACTGCAGGGCTAGAAGATGGCCAGCCTTGGTGCCTAGGTGCACCAAGCGAGGAAGCTTCTGGCTAAGTGCACCCTTAGCATTGCACTCGCACACAGCCATCGGGATCCGTGACAGAGGATACCCTCTGTGGGCAACACGTGATATTGGTGTCTAGCCAGGGCTGTGCCAGGAACCTACCACCACTTACATGCACTAAAGAGTGGCATTTGGAAAACCTGGTGGCCTATCAAGTTTGTCTCAAGGTATTTCTCCCTCTACCCTTTGAGGGTGTTTGCTTACATCTGCATGTACCCCAGCGTCCAACAAAGGAAAGTTATCTCATGCTGAGTGTTTGCCCAAGGTTTTGAAGCCCTCATCACTTGGCACTGTCTGCTCTCAGGAAATACAGGAGAGGCAGGATGAGGTAGCAAAGCCACCATGCTGTGCCTCGAGGGGAAGGGGCAGCAGGGAAGATGGCAGATCTCGAGACTAAAAAACGTAAGAGAATTACATTATTGTTATTATTATTATTATCTATTAATTACCAGTGCAAGCCCATCAAGAGGGGCTTCAGTGTCTCACTTAGGAACCCCAGCCTTGCCCTCCACACCAACAAGCAAGGTTGTTTTCCGTTGCTTTGCTTGCACGGGAGTGATCCCAGAGTTGGTGAAATGAATCTCAAGTGCAGGTATTGCTAACTGGAAACATACCCAGCACTTTTGATGATGGCTGCCAGTACAGGTAGTGCTATGGGTTTTCCTCATTGTGAGCAGTTGTGATTTCTTGGTAGTTTCTTATAGGTACTGTGCTTTACAGACACAAGAAAGCCTATGTCGATGCTAGGAGCTGATTTGTGTACAGTGACCAGTTATCAGCTGTTCAAGACAAATTGCCTATGCAGAGGTGTTTGCATATATTCATAGAGTCATAGAATCAGTCAGGGTTGGAAGGAACCACAAGGATCATCTAGTTCCAACCCCCCTGCCATGGGCAGGGACGCCCTACCCTAGATCAGGCTGGCCAGAGCCCCATCCAGCCTGGCCTTACCTCCAGAGACGGGGCCTCCCAAAATCCCACCCTGTAGTGCTTGGACAGTAATTGCCAGGCAGCTGACAGGTGTCATTTTCTGCATTTTGGTGCTTGCCACATGTCTCAGTTTAGGGTGGATCTCTCCACTGGTAGGGTAAACTCACTACTGCATGGAATTTTGGACAGTAAGGAAAAATTAAATTGTGTTTCTTATAGTTTAAATATAACCGTATAAGGAGAATAAACTACTACAGAAATATAATAACCTTAAGGAAGATGGGGAAGGGGTCAAGTGGCAGTGAAGCAGCAAAAGCAGCAGCAGCCAAAACAGTGGTGGGGGAAGATAAGAGCAGGCGCAGCAGAAGCAGCAAGGGGAAGGTACAAGCTTTGCTTCCAGATATAAAGCCCTTGATGCGCCAATGGAATTATATTGACTTATCCATTGTTGCCTTTATATGGCCTATCCCTAGCATGTTCACCTCTCCGCTCAGAGCTTCCACTGCTAAGTTTCTCTGTTCTGAATTTTTTTTAATGGGTGGACTAGAAATCTAGCTCCAACGGCCACACCACATAACAAGCCCTCCCTGGTTTACTTTGCTTGAGGTTTTGGGGGTTGTTTTTTTGGGGTTGTTTTTTCAGATGATGTTGCCTGGCCTGAGCTTCCTTGTTCTAAGCAGGTGCCCTGGTATCTTTGCAATACGTACATGATTGGACAGCTGTCTCCACCCTCCACCCACTGTACCCTGCCAGTGGTGGCACAGTGATGTGAGCTACACTGTTCTCTTCCCACCATGTGAAACCTCTATACCCTGCTGCTCTACCAGTGCTCTACCTGCTTGAAATGCTCCTCTGCGAGAAAGAAGGAAACACATTCAATCCCTCTTCCTGAAATCTTTCACACAACTTCATGCAAATCCCAAGTCTATATACTGAAATATCTGGTGCTGCTTTCAAATGCCAATATTTGATTCTCAGTTGGATGTACATTTATATTCACCATTCATAGTAACCCATATTCCAAATGCAGGCCCTGCAAATACACATCTGCACGTGGCCAACAAACCTCTCTAGGTCTTTTTTATGAATCCTATCTACACCCATGTCTCGAGACCCTACAAATGTAATGCTGAGCCTGAGTCCACTTATATCTGTGCCTAGGATTTGCTCACACATGCAGAGACACTTGTGCATGAGATTTTATCAGAATGCTCCCAGACAGACGTTCCTAAATATATATTCACTGAATGAGATCCTGAATGTCCCTCATGAATGTTAGTAACACTGATAAGAGTGACCATAGTTGAATCTGAATCCTACACATTGTGTCTGTTCTTATGCATCATGCCTACATAGAGCTATGCACACTTGCTTGTGGACTGACCACTGCATACATAGGTACCTTTAGGGGAGTTCCTGGTGCTTTCTGGCTTTCTCTCTACTGATGTAATGTGTCTACCCAGTATGAGCTACCTTGAATCTCATAAGTTTGTTCTTTCCTCAGAGTGCTAACCACCAGTATACCAGGATCACAGGAAACTCTCATTCAATATTTAAACGCACACAGTTCTTCAGAAAGGTGTGATTGTTTGGGTGTTACCCACCCCCCCACACTTTGTTAATCGCCCAGACTAGACTCAGCCAGCTCTGGAAATTTGAATGAAGCTTATATTCACAGCTTAGCACAATATACAAGCAGATATTTACATTATATACCATTATATACAGAAATATACAAGTTGAAAGGTAATACAGAAACACAACACCCCTCCCAGAAACCTGAGTACCCAGGAGGGGCTGCCAACCACCCTTCCACCTTCTCCCACTCTCCTGCCTTACCCCAGACGTTGCCTTGTGCCCCAGGGAAGAATGGAGGGTCAGCCAGGGGGGTTAGAAAGCAAGTGGATTAATCAGAGAGATGGTGGGTAAGGTTGGAGAGAAAAATGCAGTCCACAGCCCAGACAAAGAGCGACTCCCTTATCTATGTTTGGATTCTTGTTCTTATACATCTCAGCAAGCCTATGAGTGAAGTAGACATCACCACTGTTTCACAGCCTGTGATCTAATCCTTCTCACCAGAGCATTCTAGCTAGCTTCAAACTAGCACGAAAAGTCTGAAGAATATGTAGTGGCCATGCCCCAAATATTCAGTAATGAAATATAAACTCCCCTATTACTGATTTTTTTTTTTTTTTAAATAACAAATGTAAGCTTTTGACTTTTGAGAGGCTGAAATCCTGGCTGTTTTCATGCTGGGTGTTGGGCATGCTACAAAGGCAAACTGTCTTCTCCTCACCTTAGTGTCTTTCACATTCATCTGTATGCCAGAGAGCAGCACAGACAACACTAATGTATAGCATCACTCTTTCTGATAAAGCACAAGACAAAAATCTGTTCTCATGCATTCTGCATGCATATGTAAATACAGAGGCTATTCTGTGAAAAACCTTTTGGAAATGTTTTAGGAAAGTAAAAACTGTCATGCAATATCTCATAGTTTCCTGACAAAGAAGGTAGTCCAGTCCCTGGGATTAAAGGGAAAATGGGAAAAAAAATCAGCTGCACTTTGAAAACCTAAAAATTACCATTCATAGCCTCTCAAAGCACCATATTGCATGCCAGTAATCTCTTATGGTGGCATATACCTAGTTTTGAAACAAGTACTCTGCACCACAGAAAAGCTAATTCTCTCCTCATAGTAAAAGATTTAATTTCTAGCTGTGATATGTTGCACAATATCAAACTGAAATCAAAATTTATCACAGGTTCTGGACTACTCTCGAACTTCAAAGCAGGGCAGGTTTCCAGAGTGTTAGCAGAAAACAGGAATTGCCTGTAGAAAGAGTAATTGCACTGCCAAGTGCATTTTTGTTTGCTTGTGCTGGTGTTTGTCTATAGACTATAGACAGGACTATAGATAGCTTCAGATACATGCCTATTCTCCCAAGTATTTACTCATCTTCTCAGTAAGGTTTGTAGCTGAGCACTATACATTTGAGGTAACAGCAGGTGAACTTGGGAGTACAAAGCCTGCATGGGAATACCTGCATAGCTCTGTAATCATGGCAGTGATTGTGGTAGAGACATACTCCAGAGAGTTGACAGGTGGAGCTGGGTCAAAACAGTGGAATGTCAGAAGTCTTCTGGCCCCAAGGGAGCGGATGAGCGAGCAAAGCTGAAGTGAAGGTGTCGTGGTAGGCCTGGTAGGCCCAAAATAGGCTTATACATGTCCTGCCTTGCCTAGGCATGTTTTTCTGCTCTACCAGAGAGGCAAGCGCAGGAAAAGGACACAAAAGAACCTGTAGCCACCGAGTCTGGCTTGCCCAGGGTCCTGTGGTAAACAAGGTATACACACTTAGCTTGTGCAAGGCCTGTGCTTTGCCCAAATTAGGGAAAAGCGAGCCTATGGCTTTGCCTAATATGGTCAGGTTTGGCTAACTGCCATCCTGATTGGCTGTTCCTGTGTCCAAAGGGCAATTAATCTCGTCCCACACTGATCAGAGGAGATACTCAGGTGAACAACCTGCTTCCCTGCCCTTTGCCATGCTTTTGCTGCTGTGCTCAGCTGCACTCTGCCGTTGCCTGCTGCAGCTGCCTACTGCCTTCTTGTTTTGCCGCGAGTTGCCAGTGCATATGGATATGCCTGTGTGGCCAGCGTGACATCGTGTGAGACTGTGTGATGTCCTGCCTCTGCACCTGAAAGTCTTGCTTAGAAGAGCCAGGAGAACAAGATCGGAGATTGTCTGCCTCTTTCCCCAGAAGCTGGGAAGAATTAAGTCTCAACATCCGACAAGACAGTGTCCCCTGAAAGCGTCTGGACACTGTCTGGACTGTGGCTAAGCCCCGCGCGTTGGGCAATAACAATAATAATTTGTGAGTAAATGCTTAAATGCCTCTTTGCAACTCTCCACTGCCTTCTGCCATAAGCAGAAAGAGTTCCTTGAGTCCATCTACTGGGCAAGCGGAACATTAACTGCAAGTGGCATTTGGCCACAGGAATCTTCTCTTCCAGTTCAACTAATGTTTCTCTATTTTGCTGGTTATTGCTAGATCTAGATATTATCCATAGAATGTTTCCATGACCGTGTAAGAACTGAAATATTACTAACATTAGTGGTTGGGGGTGACAAGAGTTCTGAATATCAAAATTACTAAACAATATTAATTTTGGAAATATCATATCGCATTAACTAATTTCCCCTCTGCAACAGAAGGAGATAGTATTAATAGATGGGACTATTGTATGCCTGTATGCAGGGCTCCAAAGTGTCTGGCTGATGTGGTGCTTAGACACATGGACAGTGTAGTGGTGCCTCTGGAGGAAGGACTGAAAAGGAACAGAACTGAGAAATTAAGTAAGACAATCAGGGTAAATTGTGGCCCAAAGAGACCAAAACAGGAACAAGTAGGAAAGAATGTGAAGGAGATTATGATATGCTGCTCTCAAACTGGGACCTCAATCTAATGAGAGGATGTAAGAGAGAAGATATGAGGAAAGGGAGAAGTAAGAATGGATGGAATAAGATTAGGGTGGAGAAAAGACAGTCTTGAAGAAGAGTGGGACAGGAAAAGATGGGGCCATAGGAAGCAGAATGGGCTGCTTGAAGAGAACTGGAGGAATCGTATATTTCAGACCTAATAAAACCACAGAGTGCTGGATTCCCTACCTCTACTCGACCCCCACCACCATTCCTCTTCTGTTAGCAAATACTTGTGAATCCCCAAACAAAGCAAATTTGTCTAATATTCCTTCTATCCAGGCACAGATGACAGCCCACTACTCTTGTCAAGTTCGGTTAGCTCAGAGTGGCGGGGAGCTCCATGGTAAAACTAAAGGCTTCAACCCTAGTGACACAGCAATATATGGCTTCATGATAGAAAGGGGTTTGATTTTAATTTTTTTTTACTGGTTGCTTTTTTAAAAGCTAGATAATTGCACATATAAAATCTTCTTTAAATGAGGACTAGGTTGCAAAATCAATAGTAGACAACGTGGAGTGTTATCTTCTCCTTCCTCTCCTTTGCATATGCATAGTTTTCTTTCCATGAGATCACTGTCACATTTATTTTTTAGGGTGGAACTGCTCTGGAGCTGTCAGGACTGCACAGTGGAAGAGGGCACTGTCGATGGGAGCTGTTCCACATTTGTTTCAGCAAATGGAAGATGTACAGTAAATGACAGTACACAGTTGTAAGAAAAAGGGTGAGAAGATCTTGGTTAAAAAAGCTGAGATAGGTCTTAGGAATGGACTCAATCCTTCCTTTTCCACACAGTTCTTGGGTGATGCTGGATAAGTCAGTTAAACCACACTTCTTGCAGGTGGCCACAAATTTTGTGTTCCTCATTACTGGGTATCTGAATTGGCACTTTGTGGTTTAATTTGCAGAAGTACTGAATGATCTCAGATGAAACGAAATTCAATTGGTGCTAGACCTATAAAGTGCTCCAAATGAAGAACCTCACAAATTCCTCACAACATTCCAAGGAAGTATCTGTAAATGCATAGCAGGTAGAGGAAGACTGGAAAGAAAGCTGCAGCACCAGAGCACACACTCCACCGGTTTCGGTGTCCCAGCTTACAGGCAGAAACTTGTTTAAGTCTCAGTTAAGTGGCTCATTAGCCCTCCAATGTGACTATACACTACAGCAAACTAAGGACAAGAGTAAAAGCATGAAAGGAGCCTGTAAAAATTGAATCAGAAAGGATAAGGCCAAGAAAGTCAGTATTACTAGCAAAGGAAAGAGACAATAACAGCACTGTACATTAAAATTTAGTAGAAGACAACGGCAAAAATAATATCTACTCTTCAGCAGGGGTGGAAAGCTAGTAAGAGGTGACACAGAAGGACCCAAAGTGATTTTCCCCTCACGCCTCTGCAGAAAGAATTACCTATGGTCAATTGACTATTCATGTCTAAGGGTAAATAACAGAAAGAACAGAATAAAGTAATGCAGTAAGTCAGTTATTTGTCAGTTAGTCAGACCTGACAGAAACCAACTGAGATCATGTGGGAAACTGTCTGAAACAATCCTAGAGCCATGAGGAATCCTTTCCAACAGCACCTGGGAAACAGAAGAGTGGTGACAAGTGATTGCAGGAACTGGTTTTAGAAAAGAAGAAAAGCAGCTTGAGGAATGTAGTTGGAGAAAACAGCGCAACGTGACTTGCTGGAAATACACTGAAACAAATAATTAAACAAAGTTTTCTTTTGTGTATGAGAAATAATGAAATGATAAGTAGAGGCCAAGAAAGATTTGCCAGGAACAAATCATACCAAACCAAGCTAATTTCCTTCTCTGACAAGTAGCAGGACAATAGCTATTACATATCTTGATATGAACAAAGCTCTCAGCACAGTCTTTTGTGATTTCTTGTAAGTGAGTTAAAGCAAAACTATTGTAAGCTGCTTAAAAAATACTAGAAGAGGAATTATCATTGCTTCATTGCTGAAGAATTGTGGAAAGCAGTGCATTTCCTAGGACTATTTTAATTTTGTTTTGGAAAATGGCATCTTAAGTATGGCTACCAAAATTGTAGATAAAGCTCACCAAGTACTTTGGCAGGACTAGCATCTCTATCAGTTGAAGAAATTGTCTGAAAAGAATAGGGTTTGGTGCAGTAAGAACAGGTGTTAAACTACTACACCTGGGTAAGAAGAAACCTCCAAATGGAGAGTAGCCAGAAAGACAAGAAGACCTGCAAAAAAAGTGCTTTGGTTGATTTCGGAGGCTCAATGTCATAGTGGTGTGGAAAAGCAAGTATTGTGCTGAGATGTGTAAATTGGATAAGTGAGATATGTGAAATTATTTATCTACTCCTCTCCAGCACTGGTGACATCTAAGACTGGACAATGCATAGATACACTTTGGTCACTGAACCCAAAGGAGGATTGTGCAATTAAGGAAACTCATGAGGGCAACAGAAAGTACTAAAAGTCTTTAAAAACTGACACTGGAGGAAAATTTCAAAGAACTGGATTTCTTTGATCTAGAGAAAAAAGGACTGAGAAGAAATGTAGCACTCTACAAATATGCAAAAGATGCTAAATGGAAGGCAGTAGCTAACTCTCAATGCTTAGAGGGGAGTGGGGAGCATAAACAGTATCTAGAGTTACAGTTTCTGCTATATATAAGGAAAATTTTCTTGGCTTGCAGGCTAAGAAGAAGGCCCTGGTGCCAGTGGAGGTCATTGAGTCTTTAGCACCAATGGCTTTAAACACAGCTTTTAAAGGGATAATTGAGATATCATTGAGTGTGTTTGAGAAAGGGGATACGAGACCAAAGACAACAGCTTGTGAGCCAAGTGTACTTAATAATTTGCATACACAAATTTAAAAGGCCTATGTAGCATCCACAGCTGGGTTTCATGGCATCATGAGAGCATCACTGTTGAATGATCTGTCTCTCAGCTCCCAGTAGGTTGTTTCCAGCACATGTAACCTCAAAGCAGGGATAAAGAAAACAGATACAATATGCGAACTTTGAAAATTGTTTGACCCCTAATCCTTCAGGTCTCTTCCTACCTACCTCCTACATTTGTAAATAGGCAAAGGCTGTGCCAGAATGACCAAAGTATTGTTGCAGTGGTTTCCTGTTGCAGGTGAAAAACTAAGGCTAAGCCTTCATTGGTAACTTGGAAAATAAATAAATAAATCTCTAGTTCTGTCGTGCATTTCTGGGAAAAGGAGCTTGAAATCCCATCACCTGGGAGACAACCAAGTACTAGCATTTCTCCTTTATGAGAGGACTGAAAGGTTTTGTCATGAACCTGAAAAGATCGGGTTTGTTGCATTGCTTTGCAAACATTTGGGAGGCAACAGTCGTTCTCTTTGTCCTGGAGGCATGCTGTTCTGAATAGCCAAGCCAAGGAAATGGTGTGAGAAGCAGCAGTGGTACAAAAAGGGGAAATTACATACATCAGCCTCCAAAAACTGTGTATGACATGAGTGGGAGTAAAATTCCGGTCTTTCTGGTGTTCACACCAGTAACATACATCTTCCTGCACTGCTGTCATACCTTAACAGAATTGGTTTTGTCATTCGTGTGAAGGTAGCATTTTATGGCAGCAGTGGCCATAGACTGTGTGTATTGCTAAGGCATCTTTTGAGTGCTATGAAAGTAATAATGTGATTCTGTACAACTAAAATGATGCCTTCTGTGTGCATAATGCTTCTCCCTAGATTTACAGCTGTTTATCTTGTACTCGGTGAGGATATTTGCTGGTAATAAATTGTGTTGTGAAAATACAGTAAGATGAACAAGAAAATGTAAACCGATCCAATTGTTTAATCTACTTTAAACCTACATTTTCTCAGAGAAATCTCTAACCCAAATTAATTCAAAGAAATGATAAGGTTTGATCCCATCACTCTTATGAATCACACATGCAAGGCCCCTGCTATTATGTTGCTATTAATAGTCCTGACATGTATATGTATGTTCATAATCTTGTAAATCTATGAGAAAAGAAGAAAAAAATAAACAAGAAAATACAATTCTCCCTTATTTCAGTGGAGTCCACTTGTCCTCTGCTTCCCTGAGGTAAACCCTGCATCATGGCTTCAGATTATTATCTTCTCAAGCGCTAGTCTGTTAAAGCAACAAATGTTCAGCCAGACTTTGCCTCTCTTAGAGAGACAATAACTTCTGTGCCAGGTTACCAAGTTTCCCAGAATGTTTATTCTTTTTCCATTAAAAAAATATGTCTGGCCAGCAAACACATATTTCATACATTTCTCCAGAATTTTCAGACGTCAGACAGTCTGACTGAAATTGTGAGTTCGAGCATGGTTGATAGATGTCTGACTGTCATTGATTCACCTATTGCACATCTGCCAGTCACCGTTATGCTTCACGTATGGCAAGGTCAATGCTTCCAAAAAGCATGAGAGCTATTGCGTAGATATTGTACAACTGATTATCACCTGTGCAGGACTTCTGATGCTACAGGAATGTTTTGGATTTACTGTACTTTCACAGACCAACTACAGAGAAAATCCAACGATTTTAAAAGCCTCTGATTCAGTGCACATGCTTTATCCAGGACATGCACAAGTATTTCTGTTGAGCAATCCCCAAGAAAAAGTAGCTTCTCTAGGTCTTTGTGGAAATGTTACTCAATAACTGATAGTTAAGGCTAAAATCTAACTTACAGTATGCTTTTCCAAAGGTGCAGGGGAAAGAGCAGGTGAGAATCTTTGAGAAGAGGGAAGAACATTTGAGAGAAATGGTCGGTTGATGCCAAGTATGTTTAGCAGGTGAGAAGGCAAATCTACCCCTCTCCAAGCTGCCTGCCTTGCAAGTAAGCTAGCTGTGACATGCTTTGCTCCTATTTTGAGAAGTATTACATATCCCACATCATTCATTCTACTGGATTAAGGAATTCTTTCTTGGCATGGCAAGCAGACTATTTGTCAGGCACCTTCTCTGATTCCCTCTTATGCTGCCAGCCTGAGAAATATTGTTGTGATCAACAAAAGGCCTTGCTATTAGTCTTGGTTTCTTTACTGTGGAGCAACAATTAATAATTATTGATAATAACCAGGATTCCTTATTTTCCTCAGTATTAACTTTAGTGAACAGAGCTCACTGGAGTCATACTACAGAGGGATGTAAGAAATGAAGCAAGCTGCCGAGTGCCAGGTGAGTAGCTTCAATCAGAGAGTTTGCAGTCTTTCAGATAATGCAGCTGTTCATGCACGTGGAGCCTGCAGGAGATGCCTATACTCTTACAACCGGAAGCTTTACGTTCAGCTTGCACATGTGACTAATGCAGTTGTTACTCACTTTCTATGATTAACATTTGTGGGGATGTACAACCCTCTGCAAAGGTCATGCTGCTTACTGATGTTTAATGTTCCTGATATCATCTACCTGGGAAATGAGATCACCTGGGAAATTATGTAGGTTTTAAGACTTTAGTAGTAACACTTTCCTCGATCTGTTATGAAACTTCTGGTAGTTTTTATTTCTGCCTGGATGAGAATTCAGTAGCAAAATGTCTTTTTTGTAGCACTTCAAATCCTCATACAACAACGAGAGTTCCAAATAGAAAGTAAAAGCTAGAACATTTATCTGAACTCCTCCAAGATCTGGAAGATTTGAGGGTGTTGTGGTTTGAGGGGTTCCAGGTTATCCCAGACTCCCTAAAAAAGCTAGAGATCCATCCCAGAGGACAGACTGGTCACCCTGGATATCATGATTTTGTTACTCAATCCCATAAACCCTGCAAACACTTTAAAAGTAACCAGCAAGGTCGATTTGTTGTCTTTTCTCCCTTTTCCTTGCAATTCTCCAGACTTATCTGGTAACTATGTAGGAGTACCCTTGTAGGCCACAGCCTTCAAGGCCATGGCCCGCAGGGAATCCAGCCCATTTGGGGCCTCATCAGGAGACAAGGGGGAGGGGAGAAAATGAGCACTGGGGTTTGGTGGTTTAAGTTTGCTTGGGGGGAAGCTTTTTGGGGAATTCTCATGCATCCTATATCTGTATTAGCTGTTAAGGATTCATGTATGCTGTATCCTTTCCTTCAGGTTTTTAAATACAACCTTTTTGTATTCTTCTCCAATTCAGTGAGAGTGTTATTATTTTAGTCCCCTTCTTCCTTGGAAAAAGAGTAAAGGAAGATAACCTCAGTCTGTCACGCTTTTAAACAAAAACACCTACCACAAAGGGGTTGGAATAAAATTGCAGATTCATGACTGAGTCTCCTTTTAATTCTCACAAGAGAAAAACCAAAGTCTTGGAAAAGTTCAAGACTGCCTGCCCTAGAATGACTCTGAGAATCACTTGGCTGTTCCTTTCTCCACAAATACAGGCAGTTGTGTCACCAAAAAAATTATACATAGCTTATAGAAGGTTAGCATCTGGCTAAGGAGGCATTGAACAGCTCAGTCTGAAATTAGGCAGGACAGAGTTTTCTGTCTCAGTGGGACAGGCTAGAAAGTGCCCCAGATTCTGCCAGTGTTTAAAGCTCTGCCCCTTTGCTTATCAATGAAGTATCTGCAAGATGCAAGAAATGATTTCTCCAGATTTGAGTTCAGAAACCATTCCCCTTCTTCTTAATGAACATGCAAACACCCACTCATTTCTGTATCATTAGTATAATCTCACATAGCACAATCAAGGACAGAGAGAGGAGCTGCGTCCTTGTCTACCTTTGGTCTGCCTGCACTTTTCACGTCACACAAGAATATGTACAACCTTGGGGAAAGCATAGAGTGAAGATCATCACTAACATGAAGGTATTTAGGTATTCTGGAATACGAAAGTGGTGATTGGTCATAAGGTCTTGCAGTTGTAGGTGCCTAATCAAATGTACAGACCACAGAGATACTATCTGTTGAGATACTATCTGTTGATAGAGCAGGATCATCCATGACCTTTAAAAACTAAGACTCCTTGCAGATTCTGCTCTGCCAAGACAACTCGCCCAGATCTTACAGAAACAAAATTATTGAGGTTTCTGTTTGTTTTCTTCTGCCACATTAATCAAGAAGAGAAAATACTGTAAATGAGCTAGGGAAAAGCGTGCAGGTGGAAAAAAATTATCACAAGAAATTAAAATATTACAAATGATCACTCATCTCAGTGGATAGTGGGAAAAACCACAATAGACATTTTCACAACACAAAATACGTTGATACAAAAAAAGGAGAGTAAGCCAGTGTTCTTTCTGCTACTAGTGTAGATTGATTTGGAATGGCCTGATGCACTCACCCAGATCAATTCCTTTCTTTACAAAAGAAGTTTAATTTCATACTGGATTATCCCAGGGAATCTTCCTAGCTAAATTGTGAGCATACAACACAATAGTAATGCCTCTGGATTTGTTACCGCTTTGTTTATACCTGTCCAATTCAATTACAGCTATAATTGAAGTTGTCTTAAGACAAGGAACCGATACAAGTTTACATTATAATAAACCCATGTACTAAATAACTAATCTACTGCCTTGATTTTTATTATATTCTTCTAATCTAAGTCAATGATGAGATTCTGTGAATTATTTATAGCAAGAAATACAGCATATCTGCATAGTAAATATATTTGGCTATATATCCAGTTGTCAGCCAAAAAAAATCAGTCTGCAGATCTAGTGTATTTAAACCATGAGTACATTCAAACTAATTCACATTGAGAACTTAGTGGCTTTCAAAAAGTTAATGAAGCTTGTAGTAAATCCTTAGCATAATATACTGCAAGTTCCTTAGTGAATGAAGTGACAGAGTCTGTCTCTGTGACAATCATCACAAACCAGGTCTGCACCTGTAAGCATGAAGCTTTCAATCATTCTGAACTTCTAAATGTGATTCTATCATGGATAAAAGGCCTGAAATAGGAATCAGGGTTCATTTGTTTTTTTGCAGGAAAGGTGCTTCACCGAGAAATGAAAGCATACTCTGACCTCCAGACCTGAAAAAAACATGAGCTCTGAGGCTTCTCCCAGGGGTATTTTAATAGCATATACATTGTTTCCAGTCATAACACTTGTTGGCCTTTTTATGCCCTTAATGGCATCTTGGCTATCTCATCACTTTCAGTGAATTTGCAGAGTTAACTCCGTGAGATACAGTAAACAGCTTTGTCTCATCTGTAAAAGAGAAGGAGCTCCTGCTTCCTCCATCTCCTTTTTTTTTATTCATGGGGAAATAACAAAGCAAAAACCTTAGAAGAAAACACTGCAGGCTAGAATATATGAATGTGTCAAATTGGAGGATTAGATATTTCTTCCATACTTTGAATAAAAAGTCAGAAACCTCTCTCAGGACCACAACTTCAGGACCACAGCTCGCAGATGAAAACAGTTTTTAGCCTCCTTTTCCACAGACAGCAGTCTAAATGCAAAATCTCTCACTTCTTATCTTTGGAGAAAATCAGTTAGATTTGCTTACAGCCTTGCTGGGTCTGTTTCAGCAGTTTAGCATACAATATGACAACACAGGGAAGGACCAAGAGTATGCTGAACCTGAGTTACTAAGCACAGCAAGTTAGGGCAAGCAGAGTCTGGTGTTAGTGGACACAGCCCTCCCAAGTATGTGCATGTGTGTACACACATGTGTGGCAATATATTATTGTCCAGGAAGTGAGAATTAAGTCGGGCTGTTTTTATGAGGTACTACAGCAATCTTAACAGTGCATCCCATTGAAATAAGGCTTTTCAAAGTCACATCTTTTTTCAGTTGAAAATGATTATGTGTCACATTTACTGGGACTTGCAACACTTGCAGGGCAATTACAGCTTTGAAAATGCTACCAAAATTGAGGTGAATCAGAACAGAATTTTGCTTTCAGAACTGTGTATTGTACCAGCAAAATGTAAGGATCTGTGTGCAGAAGTTAGGATTAGGTAAGTAACAGAACCATTTCTGTAGCAAATGCACGTGCAAAACAATATGCAGAAAATACAACAAAACAGATGACAGCTGCAGGAAAGTAGGAAGTCAAACAGCCCCTTGCAGAGATGTTATGAATGCTGATACATACCCCCAAAAAAATAAAAATCCAGCAATTCCCATTGCTGCTGGTGAAATTAGATACAAAAAACGGACACTGAAACAATGAATTGTATCATTACTTTCTATGATGCTGAGTTGTCTGTATTCTGTAATAAGATGTTACAAGTCTGCAAGGCAGAACAACCTGTGCTATTCACATCAGAACGACGCAGGCCACAACAGCAACTCCTTTCCTTGTTTTTTAGCACTGAAGCCTGCACGGTTCCCCCCCTGCACAAAATTGTGCGGAGGAGATGATACAATCAGTAATTCTCAAGATCACCTTTTTCAGCTGGCACTTCTTTAACACGTCTCATTTTCAAGTTCTCACTGAAAACTTAGATTATATGATAGAAGGTACCAAACACCTTTGTGTTAATAGGGCAGTAACACACAATTATACCTAGGGCTGTACACCCTCTTCCCCTCCAATATTGGCAGTGCAGCAGCTGACAATACTGGCATGTTTCCATTGGCACCACCAACTACTCATGCTCAGTGCTGTGCCAACATCCCCTGATGTAAAATTAGAACAGTAAGACCACATCCTGCCATCCTTTGTTTGCTCACCTATTTAGGCAGCGGTTTCAACTGAGCCTGAACCGTCCGCTCCTATGCACAGAGGGAACCATACACAAAGGAGCTGTGCTGTCCAGCACTCCCACAGCATGCTCTGATAGCACAGAATGATACTGGTGGAGAGAACGACCTCTCTGCAGTGCTCACAGACCGCTGCAGACACTGCTGGTGCTGCAGGCAGCATCCACATTGGGGATTTTCTTTGCTGACCAAAAGTCCCTACAACACAGCTGTCATTTCTCTGCTCAAAAAAGATACGTAATAGAGGCTACAGTCTTTGCTGCAGCTAATGATTAAAAAAACATGACATTTTCACTTACCTGGGGTACCAGTACAATAATCTTCCAGTGGTTCCTTCAACTTCAGAAGATATGAATACTAGCAATCATCTTTACTGGCTATGATCATTTCCATGGCAATGCTGTTATTTGTCTAGTGCTTTGTGTGTGCCAAGCACTCTGTGAAGAGGAAATAAGAAAAAGCCCAAGCTATTTACAGCTTGATGGCCTGTGTCTGCAGCCTGTGCTAGCACTTCTACAGTAATTCCAAAGGCATACGTGTGTGTACATGCATGTACACGTTCATGGAGAAGTTGTGGGGCTTGCTTAATTTTCAGCCATATCAAATCCATGGCTTGGCTTAATAACCTGCCAAATAAATACTAGCATCAGCAAGTGGAGATGGGAGGAATGAGCATGTGGAGAAGAAAGAGCAGCAGAGAAAAGATGAAACTCTGGTTCTGGTGGCAGCATTAGCATAAATTATGGAACTGTGGTACCAGCAACACTGTAATCTTGTGCTTTCAGTGGCTTAAACTGCTGTGGAATCCCTGTGTTACACCTGCTGCAGAAATGCAAGCAGAACACTTGTGCAAACATTGTTGCAGGTGAGTGTGGCTTGCAGAAATGGGAGATGAATACGCAGTAAAGCAGCAAAGAAAGGAACAACAAAGCAGAAACAGAAGTTCAATTACCTTTTAAGAGACAGAAGCTCTGCTCTGTGCAGCACTTGTGGCATAGTTTTAGACAGCTACACTGGAAAGAGTAGTAGAAATTGCACTTAGAAATACATAGGAAGCAACAAATTTCCTTTAGCAGAATGGTAAAGGCACAATTTGCTTTCTTTAACTGTAACTTCCTGGGCTCTATGTATTTCTAAGTCTCGAAGCTTAACAGGCCCATTATCTGTATGAAAACGTCAAAGAAACTGGAATGCCTTACTTATTGTCAGAAAGAAGGAAGGAAGGAAGGAAGGAAGGAAGGAAGGAAGGAAGGAAGGAAGGAAGGAAGGAAGGAAGGAAGGAAGGAAGGAAGGAAGGAAGGAAGGAAGGAAGGAAGGAAGGAAGGAAGGAGCGAGCATGCTGCTTTGTAGTTGTGCCAAATTGAACAACTAACAATAATGAAATTGTTCCATGTCATATAAACACTTTTCTGTAGATAGTTTGTATCTGTCCTTTCATTTGGAAAGGATAGCAATAGGTCTAGCTACATCTATACATAAAATACAAATATAGGTTGCACACAGAAAATTACTGTCAAAGTTTTGGACTGAACTTGTTGAAATTCTGATCAATTTAATCTCAGTAGTTTCCCATAATGTCACCAACAACCAGTGTTTATTACCCATAGTAGGGTGTTGCAGTTTAAAGAGATTCTCTTTGATTTCTTAAATTCAGCAGGCTGTGTCCACGATGCCCATAACATGAAAGGATCCAGGCAATAGAATTTTCATGTTGAGTCACATCTCCAGAAAATGGTATTCTTTCTAATACTAGATCTGTGTCAACTGACCATCTCAGCTGTTTTTCTCTCTGGACTGCATATGAAAGAATTATCCTCTTGTTTCTTGCTCTTCACTTGCCCTTACAGATGACAAACAGATTTCTGTACAGGACCCCAGGAACAGAAGAAAGAGGATTAATACATAATATATAACTTGGCATTGCATGCTTTGACAGTGGTGTTTGGAAACAAGGAGAACATGAAAAACAGTATATTTGGTGGAATTTTCCTTCATGTATATATTTTGTCTACAGCTGCAATGCATGGAGGCCAAGTTATAAGAGATGAACTGGAAAAGAAGGAATAAAATGTCATTAGCTTAAGAATTTTAGAAGTTAGGGGCAGAAATGACCCATAAGACCTCTGCCAGAGAGAGACTGCTCCTTCTAGGACTGTGATAAGAATACCGAATAGGGATGAGTAGGAAGCATATGCACTATGCTTTGAGCTTGCCTTTCCACCTGCTTGTCCATCTCCTGGGCTTTGCCTCTCTCCCCCCTCCCAGGTGGCACACGTTCCACAGTGCACTGCTCTAATCCCATCATCACCAACCCACAGGCTGCACCACAGCAGGAAGCCAGCTGTGAAGAGAGAAAACGTGGGTGGAGAGGGAAGTTGGCACCTTCAGAAAGAGGCCACTGAGCTTTCTTGGGTGCTTTTCAACAAACAGTACTATAAAACAAGAAAACGAGAGGCTTTGCATTAATGAATATGGATGAGAGATCTAATACAAAGAAAATTTACCATAAGGATACAGTTGTAACATTTACATAAAGATTTGTTCTTCAGAGATGGATTGCACAACTCTTAATTACAGGAAAGTGAAGATTAAAGATTCCAAATTACCTGTATTTTTGATTCGTTGGAATAAATGTGCCAGGAATCTGTGGAGATTTCAAAAATGCATTTTAATCCATAGTAGGCTGAAAGCTGTGCACTGTAAGCAATTGTCATTGTTAGAGGGAAGTAAATATAAATTACAGAAGAATCAGAAAATCCTGTTCCAAATAGCAGCTCACACAGTATTTCAGGCATTTATAGGAAAAGAAGGCAAAAAAATCGGTGATAAACTACCACTTAATGACACATTTTCAAAATCTGTGTGTTGTCTTGCATATAGAAAAGGTTTTCCTGCATCTCCTAAACTGTACCACTAGCTTTACTGTATGCAAGCCAGCATCTGGAGTATGTATGCACCTATATGCAGGATGGAAAATCAAGATTTAACAGTTGTATAGGCCAAGATGAGGCCTCTTTTAAAGCTGTTTTTCAGATACTAGTCTAAATATATGAAAGAGAATAAATTGGGAGTTAATCTTTTGCCTCTCCCCAGTGTACTTATTTCAGACTTTCCCACCTGTATTAGATACAAGAGGGTCTGAGAAGAAAGTACTGCCATAGTATCCAGCATATGAGTCATGTACAGAGTGCCCACTCCTGCATGTGGACAGAGGGACTTGTAATACAAAAGGCTCTAAGGAGGAAGGACAGCACTTGAGCAGCCCCCAGCTACTGGAAGGCTGGAGGTGGAGCTGGCTGGTGATAACTGGGTGAATTGTTTCCATCACATGGTTAATGACTCAGCATCATTATCCCAAAGTATTTATTTTTCATCTCTACCAGCTCACTCAGCACACTTGTCTGCAAAAGAATGGAGGCGAGGTAGGCATTCAGTTCTGTAGCCTTTGCTGGGCGAGCGTCATGCATATTTTCCACAGCTGCTCTGCCATCTTTAGGGTTGTAACACCGTCAGAGAGATTCCCACTGACTCAAACACTGCTCAGTCAAGTCTCAGGCACCCCTCAGTCAATAAATACACTATTCACTTCCAGAGCAGCAGGGAATTTTAACCCAGTTGCCTGTGTGCACACACGTATCATTTCTATATGCACGCATGCAGGATGGAAAATCATCACCTAGGCTGACAACAGTGAGGGTGCAAAGCAAACACTGTGACTGCCCTGTTCCTGCGTTCTCCAAAATATCAGAAGTTATGCCACTCCACAACACTGGCAACTGCTGAGTAAAATGGCCATGACAAGAGTGGGAGTAATCAGCGTATGTGCAGTATGTACTGAGGCATAGCTGCTGCAGCCCTCCTTCCCTTCAGCTGGTTCCCAGAATAAGAAAGTGGTAGTATGTGTAGGTTTATTTTAAGCAGGGCTAGAGCACACATATAGCTGGCTTGTACACAGTCCCCTGCAAATACTGCTTACTCGATGGGATATATTATGTCACTATGTCCCTAAATACCTCTGCTTTGCAGACAGAATTCACCACATAACTTTCTTGGGGAAAAAAAGTAACACATCCAGTATCTTTTCTGTTGTCAGTGGAGTGGGGACATGTTAATGCAGATTTTGGTGCTTATCTGTATTTACTGCTAGCCACTATTTACTGCTAGCCCACTGTCTCTCTGTCACTAGTGTTCGTAAAGACACCCACAACAATGAACAGTGGAGCCTGGCTAATGCCTCCCACCAGCCATATGGCATTCAGAGCTTAAGGGTGGAAGGTCACATATTCCTTTGGTTTTATTCCCCATTTGGTGAAGATCTGCCATGCAAGGGCAGTCAGTCATCTGCACGGTTTGGACTGGAAGGCCTTTTCCCAGCAGAAGATACATTCACTCCCAAGTTGCCATAATGAAACCCAACCAGCAAAAAGATGAACACAGACCTGCATAGAAGTATTCAAAACAATTGATTGTTGTCACTGAAGTGTTAGGGACCATCCTGCCCCTGCCTCCTGTCCCAGTCAGCAAAGGAGTGAGACACTGGGGACCCTAGTTTATAAAGAGCACATGCTGCTCTTTCCATCACCAACTGATTGCACATTGTATCAGCTGCTGCTTTTGCCTCTGAGGACAGTGCATGCATAGACTAACTCAAGAAATGGCCCATTAGCTACTTCCTAGCTGCTAAGGGCTACCACAGTGTGCAGTCTGCTACATGAACAATATCTTCCAAGGCAGAGAGCAGATTTGTTGGCTGGCAGTCATAGTGTATGTAAGGTCACTACTTTAAGCTTTTCTCCCATCTGTGCTTCTCAGCTCTCTAACTTAGGAGGAAGACAAAGGCAGGGTCCAGCTCTTAATTTATATAAAAGTTACTCATCCCAGATGGACTCAGTCCCAGAAGTCACTGCTAAGAGAGGCTTGTTAAACAGTCAATTTTACAAATGAAGATGAATCAGTGCCTCCCCATGTTAGTTGTTTGTGTTTCCTCTTCCCTGCTTCTAGGCATCTACTCACTGAATAATTCAGGTATACACCCAAGGAGTCCTAAGAGCCCCTTTGAACTTAACAGACTGCATTGACCAAGTAAGAAAATGCAGTTTGTGCTTAATTTAAATTTGATGAAGTTTGACACTTTTAGTCACCTTATGTATCAAACAGAAACAGCTCAAAGAAACTAGAAAGACTATCAGCCAAAGTGTCTTCTGATGAAAGATACTAATATTTGCCACAGTTTCCAGGAAGAAAAGCAAAATGGAAGACAGACTTTTAGAAACAGCATGCATTCTGTATGTCTTCATGCAAGGTTCACTTGAACACGAATTTCTGACAGGCAGACAGCAATTGTAGGTGGCACTTTGAGGACTGTTTTGGTCTGGAAATAAAATTCCAGGTATCTCAACCTGATAGCTCAGAAATGAGGCATCCTAAACCACAGTACAGTCTTGAAAAGATGACCTAAAGTCACTGTGTACTCTCTAAGTCTGAAAAACACTAGGAGCAGAAACTACACCTCCAAGTCCTTCTAAAGGACAGGACTCACATTCAGACCCGATGGCATAACACACACTTGTGCTACCTATCATGAGCAAGGTCACCAGCATTTGTAAAGATATGGATAATGGCTATATTCACTCTTTTATGGATAAAATCTTGGGAAGTGAAAGGAGGAACATATCAATTACATGAGTATTTGTCCTCCCTTTAACCCAATGTTCTGAAGTGTGTGAAAGAATAGCATTAAGGATTGCCATGGACCATTTGCTGCAACCTTATCTAGACAACTTCCTGAAATAAAAGAACAGATTTCAGCTCCTAGATAGAAGCCTTCAGGCACATGAAAATATACCAAGGAATAATTTACCACAAACATGGGCTACATCTAGAAATGAGACAGGCAGTGGTTTACTTGACTCAAGAAGAAGAGGTTCTGAGGGGAAAAAGTTTGCTGAAGCACCTGCATTTGGTGTGTGTAACCTCACTGAAGCATCTAAGATCTTGTTATGATCTCCTACTAAAAGCATAAAAAAACAGTTTTACTGATACCATTACATGATGGCTGTGGCTAAAAGATGCTAACTAAATACCAAATACTTTACCTGGCAGTATCCTCTCTTCTCTTTTCAGAGAGTTAACCCTGGCCACAGTAAAATAAAGAAGAAATTTTCACATTGAAATTGTTTGATGACATAACTATGGGCTGAAGTATGAATTAAACACAATAGAACACAGTAAAGTGGGAAGCCTGTTAATAACCTTACAATATCACACACAACAGGGTTGCTAATTTAACAAGCTTCACTAATACAGGATTCCTTGGCTGTTTTCCCCTTAAGTAGACATTTTTTCCAGTTTTAGTTCCTTATCAATTCTGATTCCTCACATTAATTTTCCTGATTTTTGACACATTTATTTCCTAAGTATTTGTTTGTTTGAGTGTAACAAATCCATCTTCACAGCATACACGATTCTTAATCCACCCAGCATTGATTATGGGAGGTTAGTTCTCTGAATGTGCAGAAACTAGGGGACTCCAGACTTTACATCATACATATGGTGGTAAGAGACATGGTTTAGCACCAGACTTCATAGAGTTAGGTAATGATTGGATTCAATGTCCTTGAAGGTCTTTTTCAACTATAACTTGTCACTATCTACTATTCGAAGTGATGCTAGGTACCACCTTGATGCCCTGTGTAGCTTCTACACAGCCAAGACTTTAAGCCACTTGCTTTCAGAGAATCAGGAAAAGGTAAATTGGAAGAATCATCATTGCTCTGCAAGCCCATTCATGTTCTGCTGTGAAAATAAATAAGCCAGCTTCTCCACAGTAAGTGGTGAAACTTGCCATGAACTCAGTTAGACCATTTTGCTTCCTCTGCATATTGAATCTGCAGTTTCCTGATAATCTTACTCAATAGTATCAATTAGATAGTATTGCTCTGGCCCAGCCTCTGCACTGGGACAGTTAATGAGCAGCAGACCCTATTCACACCGCCTGCTGCTGGCACCAGTTAATGGGACTCTCTCAGCCTCAAGAGGCAGGAGCATAACACCTCATAACATAAAGGCTGGCAGGGAGTGAGATCAGGTTCCTGTTGGAGAAGAGGTAGAGCAGTCAAGATCAGGTGTCAAGTGAAAGTCCAAAAGCAGAAGATGGGAGGCTGGCACTCTGTTCCTCAGTCAGGTGGGTTGAAACAAAGATGATGTAAGAGAGAGAGCCTCTCTGAGGAGAGGCTGAGGGAGCTGGGGTTGTTTAGCCTGAAGAAGAGGAGATTCAGGGGTGATCTCATTGCTGTTTACAACTGCCTGATGGGAGACTGTAGCCAGGTGGGGGTTGGTCTCTTCTCTCAGGCAACCAGCAATAGAACAAGGGGACACAGTCTCAAGTCATGCTGCGGGAGGTATAGGCTGGATGTTAGGAGGAAATTCTTCACAGAGAGAGTGATCTGCTGTTGGAATGGGCTGCCCAGGGAGGTGGTGGAGTCACCATCCCTGAAGGTCTTCAAGAAGAGACTGGATGAGGCACTTGGTGCCATGGTCTAGTTGATTGGATGAGACTGGGTAATAGGTTGGACTGGATGATCTTGGAGATCTTTTCCAACCTGGTTGATTCTATGATTCTATAAGAGGGGAGGTTCAGAACAGGAGCAAAAGGAGGAGGGGAACAGCAGTGAGAGGCAGATGTGAACCTGATGGAAACAGAATTTATGAGGAGATGGTTAAATCATTCACCAGGTGACTGCTGGTTTTCCCATATTCACTGCCATTAAGTGCATGCAGATGTGCAGGACACACAACAGCAGATGTATTTTCACTTGCACAGGTTGGCTTAGCACATGGACAAGAAGTAGTGGTACTTCTGTTTTCCAAGTGAGATTCACCTCAAAGTAACCACAGCACAGATGTTCTGCAACAGGCAGATGACCAAGGGACAACCAAGTTGCCATCCAGAAGGAGGTACCTGGAAAATCTTTTGGCAACCAGGAGTCTCTGAGTATCACACATAGCAGAAAACCTTGCAGGACAATTCTAGAAAGAAGAGTGTGTCTCCTTGTAATGAAAGAGAAGTTGGCAACTGGAGGTCTGTCATCTACCCTCATAAGAAGAATGAGGACAAACTGATCTGCCTCCAATTCAACAGTGCCTTTGATGTTGCTATGTCTTCTCTCAATCTCTGAGCACTCACATCATCCTTCTTCTCTTCTTTGCTGGCTTCCAGTTTTTGCAGACATAATATGACAAAGCATATTAGAAGGATGTGCCCTACCAACTGGATGCAGGATTTGTTCAAGTGAAATCTACACTGAAAAGGCACAAAAACCTGCTCAGACGTGCTCAGGTGGGCCTGTGTTCTGCACAGCTGTCTAATATTGGCAGAAAGATAGTGAGGAAGGTTTGCATCACTCTTCAGCGCTTCCCAAGTGCTGGAAGATCACAGGGAGACATCCTTACAAAAAGGGCCTTGTCTCTATTGTGAATTTAACAACCATCACTCACTGCCATTGTGGCTGTGTTGGTAGCTGTAGCAGTGGACCAAAGTCAGATAGAGCATTTAAGGATCTTTTCTTTCCAAATTCATATCAAAATTACAAAACCCTTTGATCTCTCATTGTTCCATGGTTTCCAGCCCTGCCAGTAATGGCTATGGAATGGCAGGCAGAGTCCCTTGCTCCAGCTCTTCTCTCCCAGGGGAAAGCAGCTACTTCATTCTACCACAGAAAATGATCTTTAGTTTTGAATAAGATGAAAACTAAAGCACCAGAGAGTGCCCTGCAACAGATACAGCAGAGGGGAACATAGCTGTTGAGGCTGGGCCTAACAGGGCAGAGCTGTTTTATAGGGATATAATCCTTTTTTTGGGATACTTTCTGTTGAAATGGCTTATGCCCTCAGTTTTGTTTGTATCACACACTTCTAAGACAGGGAAGAAGACCTTGGCTTATAAAATGAGATGCTTCTGGTTCAGGATCAAGAACCCTCGAAGATGCAAATGCTAAGAAGAAACATTTAATTAAAAAATCCTTTGGGATTTTCAGCTGTCTGGAGACACTACCCTGGGCCTCCCCAACTGCCAGCAAGTATGTTTTGGATTTAGTCAATACCTTGCACTCACATCCAAGACAAGTGGAGTTCAAATTCTTCCCAACAGACTAATTAGGCAAAATATTTAGAAATGCTGTCCACTGATGCTTTTGCCATAACAGTTAAAGAAGCAATAATGCTTTTCATATTTACTGATACCAAGAGTCTCTGACAGTGTCTACACTGGAAAAACACATCATCCCCCTGAAGTCCATGCACTTATACCGAGGCCTTCATAGCTTTTACAACAGAGATACCTGCTACACCAATGCACATGCACCTCAGCATCCAAAATGTACTCATATGGGCACACCTGAGAAGCCTTTGCTTGGATGCAGAAGCACTTGCATCTGTTCAATAGAAGGGCAATATCATTTACAGCAGCAGCAGAAAGATAATCAGACAGGTTTACTCTCTGCCAAAATGGGCAATGTATATTTACAAAGCTTTTCTAGTTCCTTTGTTGTGCATTCTTTCCACACATCATTACAGAGAGCTCATGTTTACAGCAGTGGCTGCTGCATGGTATCGTATTGCCTTTTTTCTTTAAAAACAAAATAAGAGGAAAGGTTTTTAAAAAAAAAAGTAAAAAAAACCCACAGAAAATAAAGAAAAGAAACATTGGGAATGTTAAGCAAACTATTCTGTTTTCATTAGCCTGTAATAAAATCATTAAAACCCTACTCATCTTGGGGGGGGGAAGGGGCCAATACAAATATGTCCCAGTTTTGTTTTTTTCAGATGAGAGCGTGTCATGATGAAACCACCACTGCGTCACGATCAGCATGTTTAAGAGTGCAGCCAACCAGTTCCAAAAGGGCAGAAAAGCTAATGCCCAAGAGTTTATAGAGGACAGAGCCAATTCTAGTACTGATTTATTGAAACTCAAACTGGAGCACTTAGATTTCATTTCTGCCAAATGATGTCGTTGGAATGCCTGGTTATTTTCTCATGTGAATAACTGAGGAAAAAAAATAGCCCTGGAACTCTTAAAATTAAAGGTCCTCTCTCTTTTTTGTTAGGCTGCAACAATCCAGCACATTTTGTGATGTTTCTTTTTTGCCAGTGCTTTTTAGACCACAGAGGTGTAGCTTTGTTTGCTTTTTTTTTTTTTTTAGTGTAAAACACAAATGGATCTTCTGGGTCCAGGTATATGGCAGCAATCCAAAGAGGAGTGAGCTCCTGCATTGCCCTGCACCATTCCTATTTTCTGATGTGTGCCTAATCCTGTAAACACCTTAAACAAGAGCTGGCTTTAGGTTCTACTATTTGTGCTATCAAGTGGGAAGGCATTTTATTTTTCTGAAATGAAAGAGCAAATTTATGCCCTTTTATGGATCATTTGAGAACTTGTTGCAGTGGAAACTTTTTTGCAATAAAGGTTCCCTTGTTTATGAGCCTTTTGTGTTGCAAGTTGCAGTACCACTTGTTACTTAGGGAGCGTCCTGCCAGCTCTGGTAAGGAAATCAGACCTTCTCATTCCTTCTCCCCAGGATTCAATATGGGGTTTCCAATGCTGTTTTTAGATTGCCTTCAACTTTTTACAAATCCAGTGAAAAATACTGTCTAAAGCTACCTCGTGCCACACATGACATGAAACAGTCTTTCTCACTGTGAATAAGTGCATATGTATAAAGTAACCATATTTGTTTAAAATATGAGACTTCATGTCACCCAAAGCTTGGTCACATTCAGTTGAGAACCACTTTCCCCAGCCATGCCCTGTTTGTATGTCTCCCATTTGTTCAGCAAAGCTCTGAGATAAGCCCAAAAACTATTATTAACATGAGCAATCAGTTCCATCAGTATTGACACTGCAGTAAACAAGCAGTCTATATGCATAAATTGATCCTGCCAGAGGTACTCTTGTTGCCTTTTCAGTTTTCAAACTGTATTTTTGTTTCCAGTTTACAAAAATCTTCCTTCAGTGATGGATGAAAGAACCTGACAACAAGGGAAAGAAGAAATTTTCGAACAGGCTCTACCAAGGTTAAAATATAACTACAGAATATACTGTATCTCCATTTAAAAAATGACAATACAAGGAAGAATGAGACAAAATGTCTGTTTGTCTATCTAATTTAAAACCCTCGAATACCACTTAATAAAGCAGTATGTGGTGGTGGTGGTGGTATTTAAACAGGAACATTAAAATGTGATATTCTGTTGAGAGTATTATTTAACCAGAAATGACACAGTCATCAACTAGAGAAGATGAGGGTCTCTTAACACCATTAAGTTATGAAGTTAATAGAAGTGACAGCAAAACGATTACTATTGTACTTGTTAAGACATAGGAGCTAAGCTCCATGTTTCCATGGACAGAGTTTACAGTGTACATTGGTCTTTTTTTGTTTAAAGATCAATACCATGTTATGGAGAAAGCAGGGTCCAATTCAACATTTCTTCTGGTGCCAAAACACCAATATTCCAAAGTGCTTCTGGACATGCCCACACAACCTGGGCTTGTGGCACAAAGTGGCTGAAAAATCTCCTGGCAGAAGAGCCCTCTCATGTTCACAAACATCTTGTCTCTGATACTAAGCCTCCAAGACATTTTTACTCCACCTCCAAAACCATGGTATGATGAAGATAGAGGTGGCCAGGCCAAGGCCTGTCAGCTTTTGTGACTTCCAAGAAGGCACATGGGTTCACATGCCATCAGCTCTTTGTCCAAGTGGCTCTGGGATCAATCTCTTCATCTACTGCGTACTCTTGCCTCCTCCCTTCCCACATGCATTTTGCTGATGTTCCACTCCACATTGATATCCTCATTGTCATGATAGTTGTGCAGCTATATGGTCACTAGTATGACCACAAGAATATCAAGGCAGAAGGGAACACCAATAGTTGTGTGAAGGAAGGTAGTTGCATGGACTGACATCAGCAGAAAACTGTCCACAAGGTGTTATCAGGGGTGCTTTGAACTTACTCGACCAGAGTTAAAGATGGAGTTAAATAAGAGCTTGATGTTCATTTCTCCTAAATGCCTGTCCCACAAAATGGAGAAGTTCATACCAGACAAGCAAATACCAAGATATTGCTGGTTTATCCATTCTAGGCTTACGCAATCAGCTGGCATTTGGTCAAAGAGGTTATTGTTTATTAGCATGTTCCATGTTCAGCACAATGCTCTGCTATTCAGTGAGAGGTGGCACCTCCAGTAAGTCAACAGAATGCAGGAGAACAATGTCTCCACAAAACTAATCACACCTCAGAAATATGTGCGAGGAGTTTCCAGGGCTGCAACCGTGACACCAGCGGAGGCAGAAAAAAAATGTCACAGAAGTGATAACAAGAAATTATTGTGGAAGATGAAAATGGTGAGAATTGATGGAGTAGGTGAGCAAAGCATAACTTCAGACCAAGCACTCGACTGGCAGAAAATGTTAACAAAAGCTGATTGACATTTAATGGTGCAATTAACTTGTGAGGACACAGAGGGTAGTTCTAGCTTGCACATTTTTAACTGACCTAACTCCAGACTCCCAAAACAGTGCCAATGGTGGAATATGGCAAAGTTGTGCTATGCCAGCATGTGTGAGCATAAAGAGGATTGGGGGGTTTCCCAACAGTTCCTGGCATCCACCTTCTGGCAGCTTGGGCTGTCTGTGTCCCTTCCCAGTTGGTGCCCTTCGTGCAGCGCTGCCTTCCTTTCCCTAATATGTTCCCAGACAGAGGGAGTCAGGAAAAACAGAATCTTTGAAGGCAGTAAGTTAGCCAGCTGGACTAGAAGGCCTTACAGAAGTGGCAGTTTAGATGAGAAGGAGCTGCCAGAAGAGGATTAACATTATCAGTAGCCATCACTTCATCAAGGACATGAGAGAGAGAGGGAGGGAGGGAGAGAGATGGTTTTGGCAGTGTGGAAGGGGCTGAACTTCAGCTGCTTAATAGAGAAAGCTTAGAAGTGCCATGCTCGGAAACTCTGCAGGTGGAGTGACTAGACAGAGATATTGCCAGCCTAATTTGCCTCTCACTCTTGATGAGAATACACAAGCCTCTGAAGTCTCAGTGGTTTCACTTCAAGCTGCAATGCAGTTTGGTGGGGTTTTTCACCTGTTCCTACATTTTTGTGCAATTGTCTGCTGAGGTTGAAGTTTCTCCACTTTGTCTCTGCATCAGAAAAGATGTTGGATCATTTCAGCCAGGAATGAATTTTGCAAGAACTACAAATATATCTGCAAGATGTGCAGGATCTGAAAGAGCTTTCCACCTCCTCATCACACCAAGGAGCACACCCCTATGTAGTGGTCTTCATCAAGGCTGAGCGCCTGCATCTTTCCACTCCCCTCATCTCAGTGGGATGTGTGTGGTGCTCAGCCGCTTTGGAAAAACTCAGGCTATTTCCATAGAAATTAAGTCATCTCTTGGCTAAACCCTATCATGTGCTGTTCAGCAGATGTAGAGGGCCTCTTTTTCTGGCCTATGTAGCTGATCAGGTTCTCTGCATTCAAGAAAGCACTAGCACAGAAGACCAGCTCACCACATGGGCAAGCTCACGGCATGTGGTTCTAGGGAGGTGGCTAGTTGATTAGGCTTGCTAGCATGACAGCTGCCTTTGGAGGAAGGCCTGGCTGTGTTTTCATTTCTAGAACATACTGCCTCAACTATCCTGAGGAATCTTGGTTTGGCCAGGAGGAGCCTCAAGGCCTTTCAGCAGTATTTCCTCCTCCCTAATTTGGGCAGCCTTTAGCTCTACCAGAGAAGCACAGCAGAACCTTAAGACCATTCTTTTAAAAACTCATTTCCTTTTTTGTTATTATTTTTAAATAAGGTATAATTACATTCAACACGCAAACTCCTGAAGCAACCTGATTCTCTTGTGACAAGTTTAGCTCTGGGTATGTGATCTCTCCTGGGAGATCACACTTTTTTTCCTCCTCATCCCTTTCACAGGGGATGCCTGCCCTTTCTTTCTTCTTAACTGCCAGCTATTAAAATGACACCTCCATTTGTCATTGAATCATAGAATCAACCAGGTTGGAAGAGACCTCCGAGATCATCCAGTCCAACCTATCCCCCAGGCCTAGCCAGTCAACTAGACCATGGCACCAAGTGCCTCATCCAGTCTCTTCTTGAAGACCTCCAGGGACGGTGACTCCACCACCTCCCTGGGCAGCCTATTCCAATGGGAAATCACTCTCTCTGTGAAGAACTTCCTCCTAACATCCAGCCTATACTTTCCCCAGCACAACTTGAA
Source organism: Pogoniulus pusillus (assembly GCF_015220805.1). NCBI lineage: Eukaryota > Metazoa > Chordata > Aves > Piciformes > Lybiidae > Pogoniulus > Pogoniulus pusillus. The sequence goes on along the minus strand of NC_087275.1, from coordinate 16,749,498 downwards.
CTGTTCAGCCTGTCATTTGACATCTTTCTCTCACAATCATAAACAGTTTACCCTCCAGTCTGGCACAGACCTCCTGCTTCCTTCTTTGCTGCTTCTTTTCTGTGCATGTCTACTGCTGTCCTGCCCTACTAGAAAAAAACAATGAAAGAGAAGAAGACAACTAAAGGCCCTATCAAAAGAGATTTCTGTAGAAAAATAGGGGGGATGAACAACTGTCTAAAAATCATCTGACAAGGCACAGGCAGACAGCATACCAACATTAGGTTGATCAGTGTCCTTTCACGTCCTTTGCCTTGCTCTTACTTGCTTCTTACTACTCTTTTCCCCCTGTGTTTTCATCATGTGAGTAGGTGGCCATTATAAGGTCTTTGCAAAGGGAATCCTTTTCATTATTTGTGGCTATGGTAGTCAGAGAAACAGGATTCTTAAATTACAAGCAATAATGTGCAGTAATTTATCTCACCCTATGAGATCATACATGCAGATTAGTTATCATTATACCCCAGATCTAAGATTCACCTTCAGTCATAGAACTTGATCTCTCCAGAATCGATGTAGACCTCCACAATTTAGCATCCCTTAGTTGTCATATGACCTTGTAATTATCTTTTTAAAAGATCAATAGAGTTCTTTTAAAATACTTTACACAAGCAGAAATAAACACTGCAAGCTGTCCTTATTAGGCAGAATGGAAACCAGTCCCATCATTGCAAACAGTAAAAGGTCAAATGGCAAAGGGCAGAGTAGTGTTGAAAAGAGTAGTGGCATCTGCACAGCCCTGCCAGTTCCCTTTACAGCTCCTTGAAGCAAAAACAGCAGCCTGGAGAATATGTAAAATGCTGCTGAGATGTACCTTGAATAAAAAGGGCCACACTCCTGAAGGGAAGCAAAAGCAAGAGGGCTTATTGTGTGCTTTCCAAGGTGGGGCTGAAGTATGCTCTGCTGTCCCTGCTGGGCTGCAGCCTGTGCTAGTCTGCTACCTGGAAGCCACAGAGGGTGGAAAATCACCAAGCCTAGAAGTTGTCCCATCATTGATTTATTCTGAGGCATTCATTATTGAGCTAATCTTTGCTCTACAAAGAGACTGTCAATACTGCCCTTGGAAACAGACCTCTGCCTGCAGCACAGATATAACCCAGCCCCTTGCCCTGGTGCTAGGAAGCAGGCTTGGGATGGTCTCACTTCCAGTCACCACAGACAGTCCCCTGTCACACTCCCACCAAAAGGAGTAGGGGTCTTGCTCCATCTCCTGCAGTGCTTCCTTGTCTGCCCAAACCCTACCTTAGTGCTTACCTTGAGCCTTTCTCAGACCAGTGTGGCTCATTGCACCATCAGAAAAAACTTTGCTGGGTTTGTGACTCACTACCACCTATTGGCAAGGACAGGTGAGTATCCCTGACCTGCAGACAGGGTGGTGGGAGTTGGGGAAAGGGTGAGGGCAAGTACAACTGCGACACCAGCCTGCTGGGAGCCAGACACCTTAGCCCATCTTGAGGAACAACACCCTCAGACCATGGAACATGCCTGTTGTGACAGCCCTTCCATAAAACTGCGCCTCTCCAGCCTCTTGCTCCACCTCACAATAGCAGGACCAGACAGTCCCATCACCAGCTTCCAGCTTGGCCTTACAGGCAGTGAGAAACCCTCCCCACAGTGCCAGTACACAACCAGGCCTATAAAACCCATGTGGCTGTGCCCTCATGGGAGAGTGCGTCAAAAGAGATCGGCATGCCACAGGTCAGCACTTCAGCCTGGGGACCTCTTCATCTGCAATGCTGGCAGCTGGCTCCTATTGCCTAGGCTGTGGCCTGCCTTTGTGCTTTGACATACTTTGTTCTGGACACCAATATAAATGACAAATGGCTGCAGTAAATTTTCACTGCTGCCCTCCTATTGCCTGTAGGTTGTTAATTGTACATGACTGAAGCCATAAATTGCTGCGATAAATTGTCAACATCAAGTTACCACCTTTGAGTTGTTCGTCAGTTAACAGTATCCAAAGGATAGCCAGAGTGATGGGAGCAGGTTTTATGAATTCTCTGTTTGTGGCCACAAAGCAGGCATCACATCCCTCCACCACACACACAGGTGTATCAGCGGAGTGGGCCACTCAAGTCACTCTGCAAAGGACCAAAAGGAGGGGCAGCAGTGGTGCTGCACAGCAGAGGGAAGAGCATGGCTGGACTGCACCTTTCTTTGCACCCCAACGACTTGGTGCCACCTACAGATTTCCCAAGCTCCTCTCTTATTTTACAAGACCTTCTCTCATTTAAGGGCTGCATAGCTGCTGGCCTACCAGAGATGACCAGGCCTTGCCTCTCCCTTCACTGCTGCTGTAGCCAGCAGACCTCTGCTCTCCAGATGAAGGAACTATCTCCTGCCCAGGGAAGCACCGCTGGGTTTCCCCATCATGTGGAACAGAACAGCTGCCCTCTGGCCAGGGCTGAGCTTTAAAAATAATAGCTACACTACCACAAACTATCACGAGGCAAATAAACAAGTCACCCAGGCATCAAAAATTGTCAAGGAGCTAATCTCCTGCTGTTTCTTCAGCACTGAAATAAAGTCCTGCTACTCTGGATTTATACCAGTTACATTTAAGGCTAGTTTTAGCCTCAGGTTTCCAAATCCTTTTTATTGAATTAAGGGCAGAATTCCTGTTTCCAGCATTTCACATCAACATGACAACACTGGAGCAAACAAGAATAGTCTGTTGAAAAGCAAGCAAACATTTCTCTGATGAAAGACAAACACTGTAGGTATTTATTAAGGCCATAATCCAACCAAATCTCTAATCCACTTAGCAAAAGAAAAAACCCAAAACCTTCAAACAACAGTTTTCAAGATTCTCAAGAACTCCAAGGCATCTGAAGTGCTTTACTTCATCTCCTTGCTCAAAGGTAGCCCTTGAATGAGAACTTCTTGGGTTTTCTGGACAGTGCTGTGATGAAGTACCACAGGATCTTTCCATGTTTTCACAGCATCAGACTTAAAGACTCTCTTTGCAGCCCTCTCACTACATTACCTTTTTTCTTTCCCTCTCAAACACAGACTGGTCTTGAAAAAATCAAATGCTCAATCAGTGGTTGGATTCAAACACCTTATTTTGAAGTAGTCCTGCCTCATTTTTTTTTCCCTCTATGGCTTTTTCACATGAAGGACCTGGAAGTTGGTGGCTAAGTATATCTAGGTAAGTTCTGTGCTAATGGAGCAGTGTTTTTGAAGTCTTCAGAAATGACCATCAAAAGATGTTTTCACTCACAGGATGCTCCCTGAATACACATAATATGTCTGGAGACTCTTCTACCTTTTCCTGTTTTCCTTGGGCTCTTTTTGATACTGTTGTTGCAGAGCTGCCACTCCTCTTGTGAAACAAAATGGTGGCTAATGTGGCTTATGTATGTCCCCATCTGACACGTTTTTGTTCATACTCTAGGTGTCTTTAGATATGTCTTCTTTACACCATGTCAGAGTGACTGTCACGAGATCCAGACTTTCTTCCTGTGACAAAACACCAAAGGCATATTCCTCTGACAAAAAGGCATATTCCTATGCTATCTTCTGAGAGCCTAGAGAAGACTTCTTCTCAGCATAGCTGGTATGGTAAAGGAGCTTCTATACAATTCTATTTTTTTTCATTCCAATGGTTTGCCTCCTAACAAATAATTAAGTTCTAGGAGAAAAGCTGTTTGAAGAGCGGACTAAAATATGAAGTGTTTCAGAACTGCCTTGTTTCCAAGATGAAAAAGAACATTTGCCTGGTTTTAGATTAGCAGAGGAATAAATACAGATGATTAAATATATCATGAGTCTGAATTTATTTTTATTTTTTATGATGATCAAATGCTGTGTGACTGACTTTGTTGTGCAAGGTTTTTCCCATTAGTTATTTTTAGGGGGTCTAGATTGTATTTTCCCCTAACTGGTGACATAATGTCTTGTTAAGACAATTGACCCAGATAAGACTATGCCAACTTCATCAGAATTGGTCTTATGCATCTGGATTTTTGATATTTTCATGGGTCACAGACCAATAGTCTCTGTGGCATGGAAAATATTTTATTTTTTAAGGTTTATTTTAGGCTGCCAGCTTCAGCAAGACTCCTCCAAGTTGACACTAGTTAACAGTGACCTAATTCAAGCTTCATTAGACAAAGATGCCTGGCTCTAAGGAGAACAGTGTAAGACAATCCACAAAATTCAAGGGTGAGGCAGAAAAGCCTTGTCTTATGGGTCAGCAAGCAACCTGAGGGAATATTGCTGCTTCAGAATAACAACAGCTATCCTTTGGGGAAAAGCAAGCCATTGCATCAACATTTCAAAAGCTCCTTCAGTAGCTGACTAATCAATCATTTTCCTTCTCCAAAGTGAAAAAAAAAAAAACCAACCTTCCTAGTGGAAAAGAGTAAGCCAGCAAAACAGTGCCACAACTGCTCTGCACCTCCAGCCTCTACTACACAAGCATGCAGAAGACCACAGAAGATAACGAGAACCAAAGACCTTGCAGTACCATCGTATTTTTAGCATCTTCTTTCTTAGTTTTCTGCTCTGTACTAGTAGTTCTACAATAATATTACAAACCAGTAGCCTCTTTCAGCTAAAACTGCCCAAGGGGAGTACAGCTTCCTTTTAGCCTGGCCAGGGAGAGGTGAAGGGACCAGTACCTTGATGAGAGTGAGCAGGCAGAAGCCAGCACCTGGTGTATGCCACTCGGAGGTGGCTGGCCAATATGCAGGCAGCAAATGGAGGGGCAGTGAGCACACCTATGCCTATCTGCTTGCTCAGGCAAACAGGAAGAGAATTTAGGAAATCGATGGCTGAGAGAAAGGGCACAAACCCACAGGCAGCAAAGCTTCTTCCTCATGGAACAACTTCTCTCATCTTTTATTTTAACCACTTGTGTGAGCAACATAATTTCTTTCTTAACTTTTAAGATTCAAAAATAAACCTTGTCCTTTGGGCATCTATAACATATGATCATCATCAGTACAAAAAGGGGGACACAAAATAACCCTCTGAACTAAGTATGACACCAACGGATTCAGATCATTAGTTTAACTATTCAACACAACAGTGGAAGTGAGGTTTACTGCAAAACTTTGTGTTTAACTTCTAGAGTTGAGCTCAGGACTGCTTAGAGCTGGTATTCATTCAGTGACTTAATTCTTACTCAGTGTTAAGACTGATTTGCTTTTTATTTCATAAAGTATTTTAATAATTCCTTGATACTAATCACAGGTCTCTTGGCTTTAGTTTGCTTTTAAAAAGCATTTTAGTAGCATTTCTAAAATAAGGCTGGTACCAAGTAATTTTTATTTCAGTATGTAACACAGGTTCAGGATATTACAGGGCCTGCTATGGAAAATGGGTTTTCACCTGACTAGGTCTGTCTAGGGAACTAAAGGGTTTGTACTGCTGTTATATTTCACTCCTACACTTAGAGCTGGCAGTAAATTTTGCAGGGCCCTGGTTCACTCGCTCCTGTCCTTGACTCATTGGATGACTCCCAGTGCTATCCAGACTCAGGCTCCCTCTTTTCTTGGCCTTACTGCTTACCTCTAAAACCAGGTTGTTATCTATTAATCATTTTATTAATGGGATTACATGATCATCCTTCAAGCAATGACAGCAGCTAAAGGGAACACAAAGCCTCTTTGATCCTGACAAACAACTGCCCTTTCAACTTGATCACAGCAGTTTAGTTCCAAAGTAATAGAAGCTGTTTACACTTTTTGGGTTAAAATTTAGCTACAGAGAAAATTGGAGGAGTCATTCTGTATTGAGCCTCCAGAACTTTGGCAAAGCCCTTTCCAGAATTTCCAAATTCATCACCACACATGTCTGCTAAGAGCTTGACTGGTGCAAGGTACAATGCACTGTGCCCTGTTATAAATTCATGACAATGAAGTATTTGAAATCTGAACTATTTCTGGACCTTCCCAATGCAGAATCTGACTGCAGCTACTGAAGAAAATCTGGGCAGGGCCAGTGTCGATATAGGTATGTTACACATGTCTGATTACTCTAGCAACCCTAATGTTTACTGTAATAGAAGCATGTCTCCAGGTATAAAATCCAGCCTACTTGTTTTCTGCAATCAGAAGTAGCAACGAATGTACACTAACTCCTTGGATATTGATGCTCCCAAGAGATAACACTGTTCCTGACCAACCACTACAGCAGGGTACAACCCAAAACCCTCTGAGCAGGAGATGAAACATTCAAAATAAGAAAAGATAAGCCACATAAGCAACTGAAGATCAAGAGTTGCTGACCAGAGCAAGTCAGCAGAGTTCCACTGTTATCTACAGTCCAGTTACAGCATAGTGGCGTGGACACATTTTGCAACAAGCATTTCTATTACTTATCAGAGGAGGGCAACAGAGATGATCCAAGGGCTGGAACACCTCTGCTGTGAGGATAGGGTGAGGGAGCTGTGGTTGTTCATCCTAGATGAACAGCTTGTAGCTGCCTTGCAATATGTGAAGGGATCCAATAGGAAGGCTAGACAGGGATTTTTCATAAGGGTGTCTAGTCACAGGACAAAGAGGAATGTTTTAGCTGAGGAAGGGAAAGTTTAGTCTGGATCTTAAGAAGAAGCTCTTCAGTATGAGGATGGTGAGACTCTGGAATAGGTTGCCCAGGGAGATTGTGGATGCCTCCTTCTTGCGGATGTTCGAACCAAGTTAGATGAGGCCTTGAGCAGATGAGTCTAGTTGAGAGGTGTCCCTGCCCATGGCAGGGAGGTTGGAATAGATGATGTCTAAGGTTCCTTCCAACCTATGCCGTTCTATGATTTATACAATTGTGATGATGAATCTCCAGCTGATCATGAGAATATCTCTGTCACTGCACTTTCTTGGATCAAGATGACTCTGCCACAGCTGTAAATTTAACGTGCCATGTGTTTAAAAGCCTTTAACCACCCTTTGTCACAGTGTGTCAGCCAAATGCTGCTGCAGAGGTTGACAGGTCCTTTGCCTTAAGCGCTTTTCTTGCTCATGTGTGCATTATTGCCACTCTAAAGCCCATGGTCCTGGACAGATACTTTGGCTTTAAGTCATACAGATTCAATTTCCTTAGCCTTTGACTTGACAATCTTGTTTCAAGAGTTTTTCATGATGCCTTATGTCAACCACCAGAGCCCAAAATCACAGATTGAAAGCTGGCCCATTAAGGAAAAGTTGCTTCTGAAGATTCAAATCTCTGGAGAAGGAGCAACAAGACAACCTTACTGACATGTTACTCAACAATATAATGCTGTCACGAGCAGTGGGGGAGTGGTATCACAGGAAAGGGAGAAAAATTGTGTTTGTTTCAAATTCAACTAATTTCACCATTGTTCCTGAGCAGCTGAAGAACAGAACACAAGAATTTTTCTAAATGTCTTATTGGTATGTCATGAAAATAACTGAAGCTAAGCACTCAGGACAAGTCTAGATGAAACACATGGATTACTTAGAAAATCTTTTTCTTCTTGAAAAAGACAAAAGGTTTAAAGCATCAGAAAGATTCTTCAAACTCATAGGCAAGAAAAAAAAAGCAACACTCTGAAGGCTCCAACATTGTTTTACCTTTTTTTTCTATGTTACAACTCAGTAGTTGTTATCATTCCAATACTGTTAACCTGCATGCTAATGCATCCTTTACATAACTACAGCAATGTAGCTGTTCCCAGGCATTCAGTAGGATATTTCCACCACAACAAATTATTTTTGTCTTTGTATACCTGCACTCCCACTAATGCCTATACCTTTATCAGAACAATACCAAACCACAATACTCCACACATATAACTAAGACAGTTATACTGACTTAAAAAGAAGTAAATGTAGGCCAATCCTTAGTAATGATAATGTCAAAACACTGGCAACTTTATGAACAGATGAATGCTCTGTTGAAAAAGCCGTGACTAAGAAGACTGAAGATTGAGAGTATGGCTCAGTAGGATCTGGCTATCACCCCATAAAACAAGATCACACTTCCCTTATAAAAACCCTGCCACTGAAATGCCACCCAAACATTAGTGCACTTGGGAATGAGCAATGAAGAAATCAAACTGCTTCCCTCCTGCTGAATATAATTCTTCATCACTCACTCCCACCTCATTATCTCAGTCACTCATGGCCATGCATGAACTGCTCTTAGACCACAGTTAAGTATTGTAATACTCTCTGTTCTTGGGAGATTATATATTTGCTGCTCAGCCCTGCTGCTCATCCACTTCTTGTCACATATAGGAGCTCTTCCTCAAGTCCCCACTGTTCTTTCATCTGTGCTTTCCCCCCCATGTCATCCTGCCACCAGGATATGCATGCTTTCTCAGAAAATTCCTTCCACTTTCACTCTCCATAAAGGAACTCCCTGGCGTATACTGTCTGCAGTTCAGCAGAGCTCAGAGGCTTTATCTCTTTCAGGCTGCCCAAATGTGGGTCTCTCTGAGACTCTACATTCCTCACACAATGTCATGTTCTCACCAGGACGTTCAAGCCCACATGACACCATGGGCTCCTTCTAGCCGTTACTCCGATCCCTGGTAAAGGATTCTAGGACACTCACATGTGTAGCAAAAGCTTTACTTTGGGAGATATGACACATTTGCTGAAACATTAATGAAATGCTTAGAAACATAAAAGCAGCTGCCAAACATTGATTAAAAATTTAACATAGGTGCTTATGAAAAACATAAATGCTTCTTTGAGACGATGCTGTACCCTGTTGTAAAACTTCACTGTTTCATTGACTGAGGTAACTTACCAAGTCTTTTTAAAGCAGTAAGCTGTGGTAAGTCACTACCTCTTGCTTTAAGTCAAGAAAACATATTTCCTTATTCTAAAACCTATTTCTTATGGCTTTATACCCTGATGATAGAAAGGATCTAGTTAACCCTTTACATGAGCTCGGTGAGGCTCATTCCTGCATACCTCCTTAATCTGAGCAAACAAAATATGAGGATGACACAGGAGCATTCACATGATTCAAATCACTAAGCAGAGAGAGCCACTGCCATTTCTGTGACCAAAACCATGTTGTTGAAAATTCCTGCATAGTAAATCCGTTTGAGTGTAGATGTACTACTAGTCTTTAGATAATGTTTAGAAATTACTCAGAAATAAAATACTCTTAGGATAAAAACTGACAGTGTAGAATTGGTTATGTAGACTTCTCAGCCTCCAGTACGTGCTTAAACCAAGACAAAGCTAAGGACCCCAGGATTTACACATACACAGAGTTCCTCCAGATCTACTGAATCAAATCCAATCTTTGCAAAGCTCTTGTCTGCCACTTTATGCACTCTTCACTATATAAAACAAAATCCTCATCTCAGTATCATACCACATAGACCATCAGTCTTTCCAAGTCCTTGTAATGAGTGATTAAAACAATGCAGAGACGATCAAAAATATCACTGTCTGAAGTGTCTCTCTCTTCCCCATGGGTTCTTAGCCAGTTACTGCTTCCATCCCAACTCCGGGAGATCCTCTGCTCCTGGGCACAGCAAAGGGGCTACAAGGGGAGGAACAAAGGTGGCTCCAAGCCACTTCCGTGTCTCGGAACCGGCGCCAGGACTGCTTACGCTGTGCTAGCTTGCAGGCATCCCCCCGGGGGCCCTGATGTCAGCCGAGAGTAACCGGTTGCAACATATTCAGGTTCCTCCCTGCCAGCTCCCTTTGGCTCCACTCCCATGCCAGGGGCTGCAGTAGGGGATGGCAGCAAATCCCTCCACCAGCCCAGAAACCTTCCTTGCTACTGCCCTCACTCTGAAGGCTGAAAGCAGCCAGGCCTCCTACTCCTGCACTTCACTCCACCAGCACAAGGCAGAGGGGCCAGCTCATAGCAGAGCCTATGGGCACTGCAAACCTGGGAAGTGAAACGAACAGAACAAGGTAGTAAGCCTTGTTTTCCAGGGAAAATTTCCTCTAAATACTCATCCAAGGCAGATAAAAGTCCTGTTTCCATGACATAAAACATCACTGTCCCTTTAACAGCACTTATAAATGGGACACACAGTATTGCAAAATGATTTCCAGACTAATAAAGTGTAAGAATCACCAGGGTGAGATAAGAGATGCACTGTTAGTCTTGCTGATCCTCATATGTGAGCTGCTTGGTTCTTCTAGCATCACCCTCAAGCATAGCTTGGATTATGCTAGAAGCCTTGTTCTCTCAAGGAACTTGGAACGTTAGAAAATGTCGCAATACAGAGCTTCCTCCCCCTGCCCTTTTCCTACCTCTGTTTACTTGGTGATGATTACTTCAACCAGTTGTGCTGCAAAAAGTCACCCATAAGGCCTTTTTAAGACATGTAAAAAATGTTTTGTTCAAAGTCATGGGATCTACACTCCCTGCTTTAGCCTGGTACTTGGAGCTGCACATTCTGCCACAGACTGCCCACACCACCTTGTCCGCATCACTGTCTCTTTGTGGGGCAAACAGGAGGGAGGTGGCTGCATTTCTTTTGGGGAGAGAGAACATAAAGAAAGTAAATCTAATAATGAAAGCACAATGTTCCAATACCTTAGACAGATACAAATATGTGTGAATGTAATGCGATCATTAATTTTCTAGTCACTGGATTAGCACTCTGAATAGGCAGTGATAACATTTCTTACAGCACCCATTACCTGTATAATCAGTACTGGCACAGGAGGATTACAAAGCCTGCAACCACGATTACAAAGACTCCTGATTTCTGAAAGCTTTAAATGTCACTGATAACACAAATCTTTGTTAAGCCTTTCTGGTTTATGTGGTGATGGTGTCTGTGGGGAAAGAAGGAGGGAGATGAGAAGCTGGGGCAGAAGAAACAGGGAGGAAGGGAGTGAGGAGGTGGCAAAATATGTGTGTCTCCTTTCTCTGTTGGTACACAGCCCAATCAGGGTTCATAGGAGTAAACAGAAAGACTACCATTGATTTCAGTGGACTTTGGACACAGCCCCAGAAGCTTCAAAATGTAAATAGGCAGATATGGGTATGCACCTGCTAGTGTAATTTCCCCTAAGTGATACCACTCCAGCATGAGAAGAGCCCCTCAAATACATTTCTGGGATGAAAGCTTGGGGGAAAAGAGCATGCTAGCTTGCTACTGCATGTCAGTAAGAAAGAACTGTCAAAGAGCCTGGGCCCCCAAGTTATGAACCGCAATACTGCCACTCTAGGATGCTGTGGCCTGTGTTCCACTGTGCTGCTAAAGCTGTCACACACTCCTCAGAGGTTCTTGCTTTTCAGGAGACGTACCAACTGAATGCAGCCAGCAGCCTTAGCTGCCATGTAGCCTTCCTCCTGGCTGCTGCCACTGAGCATTTCTTCCACTGAATATTTGCACAGCCTTAAATCAAGCAGAGGGGAAGGTCAGTAGATGGGCTGGCTTGGCTCTAAGTTATCATAAGGCACGAAGAAAGGAGGAGGACTTATGAGCTATTTCATCAGAAGAGGCCAATGCAGATGGGGGGGAATGTAAGGGGAATTCCAGAGTCAAGCTGCAGTTTCCAGTTCCCTTCAAGCTCTAAGAACACCATTAATTGCTAACAAGCAATAGTGCTAACCAGCAATAGTGCAGCCCTGAAGTGCAGGCTGCTGCGACAGAGCACCATAATATGCCTTGTTGTTTCCTTTGAGCTAGGTCTAGCTTTCATAAAGCCAAGTAAGAGACAAATCAGAGGACTGAAATAACTGAAAATTAGCCCTGCAAATCAGCTTAAACAACCCTTGACCACAAAAATACTGGTGCCAGCATGGTGAATGGCAGCACAAAGTGGCCAAAATCAGGACCTGGAGCAGCAGGTATGTTCAGGAGCAGTGGCATTGTCGTTTCAGATGCAAGGCAAGCGGAAGTCAGGAGGTTAAGGATGGAAAAAAAATTACACACCTGGACTCAGAGGAGGTCCTCCAAATACAAAAAAGATACAGAAATTAGGAGCTTGATCCAGCTGTCACTGAGAACAGCAGTTGTGCCACTGACTGCAAGAGCACAGGGGATTGTCCAAGGACATATGCAGGACAAAGGAGGTCCAGAGAGAGAAGCCAGACAACGTGAGTTCCTGGTCACTAACTAAACACTTGCAGAAGCGCATGCTGCTGTAGTCACCAGGATTGCATCCATTCCCCCAGACTCCACATTGTCATTCACAGAGCAAGTAGAATTCAGAGTTTCGTTCCACCCGAACTATAAAGGATATTGTGAAACCAGAGCTAGCACACTTCGTGTTACATTTGTTGCTCCTCAGGCCGTTTTGATTCGAGCCTCCTGAAAAGTAAGTAGCAATGCAGAGTGCCCAAATATTTTCAGAGGACTGAGACTTTCTATGCAACTCTGGCTTCAGTTGCACAACTTCTTTAGGAATTTTACACTTGTCTCAGTTGTTCTATTAATTCTAAATGTTATAATAATGAAGAGAATATTCACAGCAGGAAAAGAGTTTTGATCTGGCATTAAAGACATAATGATTAATGTCCATATTTAGCTGTTCACAGTAAACATTTTTCTCCTACTTTCAGAACAGGAAAGTATTTCAACACATACCAGAATTCGTTGTAACATCATTAATCATGATGAATTACCCTAGTATTCATGTGAATGCAAAATAAAATTCCTCAGGAATTTCACTGTAGCTTAGCCTTAATTTGTATTTATTCTATCACAAACTCCTATTTCTTTTAGACCCTTGGTTTTTGCAGTTCCTCAGATTCTCTTGAATAGTCATATACTGCAACATTTTATTTATTTAATATTGTTTTCTTTAAGTTTATATCATGTGATTATTGTTCTTTGCTGCTTTCACCCACTCAGCTGTTCATTCATTCCTGTTAGAAATTAACAGGCTATGGGAAAAACAACTTGTCCTCAGTGAGGGTCATAAATTCACTGCCACACTTCACTAAGGATACATGGCAACAATGCAACACCATTGTCTCCTCTTTCTTGCCCAGCTCCCTTACTTGGATTTTTGATCCTCAGTCCTCCATCTTTATGTTGCACACAAGCACCTAAAGCTTGCTGTCTCCAGCTGATTCTTACAGTATCCCACACTTCTTAAATTCAAGCATTTCAAATTACCAGTCTTAACAAATTATAGATATCGAAGTGAAGGAATTCTACAGTGTGGGCTCAGATATCTCCTTTTCACTGGCAATAGTCACAATGACAAAGTCATTCTCTCCTTCATTTTCAGTGGGAAACCAGTATAAAAACAGTTGGAGCTAACAAAAAAACATGAGCCCTGCATAAGTTTATGCTTAAACAAGCTGTCCTGAAGGCAACTACTGAAGTAATCTGGCTGGAAAGACCAAAGAGCAGATTTGTTTAATTAGTGCAAAGAAAAAAAGAAAGAAAATTTCCACTGCCCCAGAAAAAGAAGCCTGAAAATACATCCCAATGACTTATCCTCCAATGATAGCCATTATGCCTAACATGAAAAACAAATCTTTATTCTTAGCAGACGTAGATAATATACCTCAAAATATTTTCTTGGTGAGTAGATGGAGATTTTGAACATCTTATTAAGACATTCTTAGCCACAGGCACTGTGTATTTTTCTTCATACGTCATCCTTTTTACGCAATTACATTGCGTGTTGTACCTATTTGATGCATAGAATATTTATGTGAGAAGATGCTAAGAGAAACATAGGCTCTGCCATAACAGATGAGGCAGCTTGTCCATCAAGTCCAAGACCAAGCCCGCAAGGAAAACATTTCGTATTGGTTCATCAGGAAAAAAAAACCAACCTGTCCAAGAGAGGTCAGAACCAGAATCCTGGATCAGGAAATACTCCAGTTTTGAGAAAAATAAGACCCATCTCCAGAGTACTCATTTGGAGGCCCTCTCAAATTCTCCATCTCTCGTCCATCTATTCTACTTCCTTAAATATCAAGAAAGATTGAATACAGATTCAATGAACTACCTTAAATTCAGCTTCTTGAAGCCCTGAAGTGAATTGATGAATTAGAAGAATTGCACACAAAGAAAGAAAATATCACATGGGAAAACTCAGCACATTGTTGTACAACCCAAACCAAATCCCTGCACATTGGCCTATGAGATTCCCACCAAGCAAGAAATGGCATGCCATGCAGCTCATCCATGGCTATGTATGGGTTGATAAGTCTGCAAAATGCTTGCTTTCAAACAGATGAACTCGTGTCTGAAATCTGTCTGCCTGCCCTCAGCAGTGATGTAGAGCTGACCTTCTCTCTCTTTTTTTGAAGCTGGTGGGAACTTAATATCTTTGAAAACCTAGCCTCTCTATCTCATGTAGCTGAAATCAGCCAAAAGCATCCAAAGTGGTAGGAAGCAGAGAGGATGTGACTCTGATTACAGAAACACAATTCCTTAGGAAACCATGTTACAGCTATTGAGGAGCAGTGTCATTTCTGACTCACACGGGGGTTGGCTAAACCAGAGTGGGACAAGGGGCTTTTACTCTCACCTTTCTCAACCTAGCACAGTCTTTTGTCTCCCTTGGCATGTGATATTGCATTGTAAATGCACTCACTGCCTTGTTAGATGAAAGCTTATCTTCCCCAGAGTGTATAAAGTGTATCATTGGAATCCTTTCTGCTATCAAACAGTAGATCATCAGTTATCCATAAATCTTCATCACTTTTATTACACACAAAAAAAAAGTGAGAAATTAGCTGACTTTTACCTTATGATTCATTACAGATTAATTAATTAACCCTTTCTTATTCATAATGAGATATAAATTCACTCACGTTCAGCATTTCATTCTGTCTATACCCATCTACTAGCACACACAAGCATTGATATTTATATACATGAGATAACCTGTGGCATTTATCTATATCCAACTTGTGAAATATCAGGGTCTTGTGAGATGCTGTGTGGAATTCACCATTTGTGGAATCATAGAATTATAGGACTGTTTATGTTAGAAAAGACCTTTAAGACTATTGAGTCTAACCATTAATCCAAGAATTCCAAGTCCATCACTAAAACCAATCCTTAAGCAGCACATCTACACATCTTTTCAATTCCTTCAGAGATGGTGCCTCAACCACTTCTCTGGGCAGCCTGTAAAGCTCCAATGCTTTACAACACTTTCAGTAAAGAAATTTTTCTTTACATCCAATCTAAGCCTCCCTTGGTGCAATGTCTTCTTGACCTACTACAGGCACTCCACCTCTCTGGACAGCTTGTGCCAGTTGTCAGTCATCCTCAGTGGAAAGGTGTTGATATTCAGAGAGAACCTCCTCTGTTTCAGTTCATACCATTGCCTCTGGTTCTGCCACTGGACACTGCTGTAAAGAGCATGGCTCTGTTCTCTTTGCTCCCTCCCTTCAGGTATTTAAATACATTGATGATGCCTCTGAGCCTTCTAATCTCCAGGCTGAACAGTCCCAGCCCTCTCAGCCTTTCTCATAGGAGAGATGTTCCAGTCTCTTCATCATCTTCATGGCCCTTCATGGGCTGTTTCTAATATGTCAAGTTTTTTCTTGTACTGAGGAATCCAAAACTGCACACAGCACTCTAGGTGTGGCCTTATCAATGTGGAGCAGAGGGTAAGGATCATCTTCCTCAACTGGTTGGCAACACTCCTCCAAATGCAGCTCAAGATACCATTTACCCTCTTTGCAGCAAGGATGCATTGCTGACTCATGCTAAACTTGGTGTCCAACAGGACCCACAGGTAATTTTCTGTCAAGGTGCTTTTCTGCCAATCATTCCACAGCATTACTGGTACATGAGGTGTAGGACTTTGCACTTTCCCTTTTGAATCTGCAAGGGGTTCTTGTCAATCCATTTTCCCAGCCTGCTATCATCCAGAGGTCCCTTTGGACGGTAGAGGGACTTTGGCATATCAGTCACTCCTCCTGATTAATGAAGACATTGTACAGAATTGGATCCAACATTGGCCCCTGGTGTACACCACTAATCACTCGCCTGCAACTGGACTCCGTACCACTGATCATCATCATCTGACCCCAGACACCTCAGTCTTTGTCTACTGACTACTAAGGCCTATGTGAAGCAGATTTTCTCTTGTTTTAGATTGGCAAATGCTCTAAGATGTAGCAAAGAAAGCAAGATACTGACACTAACTTTCAGACTTTCACAGGATGGTAAATGGGGAGACTCCCAGGTCCACTGGAAGAAGACACAAATAGGTAGTCAATGCTGTCACAGATACATGGGATCCAGGCTAGTTCAGATCGACAAAGTTACAAAACAGCTGACCATAATGAGCTGGACAGTGCTGAGAAGAAGCACAAAGCTGCAGCAGAAAAATCACAGACACCCTCAGATAAAAATTCTTTCAGAAAATGGAGGCAGGAAAAATACACAGCATGTTAATCTTTGCTGGGGGGGAGGAGGGAGGCAAGGGGAAGGTCAGTAGGTCAGTGTATTTAGTGTGACACCAAACTAAAAGTCAGGCCCTTTTAAAGCCTGACTAAAGTCTGGTACCTAACACTCAAGCCTGAAAATCTACATTGTAACTGTAACACGTATTGCTGCTCTGGAGGAACGTGTGTGTGCACTACCAGGTGTGAGAGGCATTGACACTAACTATAAATGGGTGGAGAAGAGGAAGCTTCTGTGATGAAAATGGGCTACAGAACATAAGCCAAACTGTTAGTGATATCACAGGGCATGGATTGAAAACAAGTGGAAAGTATTTTAATTCCTTGACAATTAGTTCTCAACTCAGTCAATTGAGTAAGCATGATTTGTGAGATCTAAAATTGGTCCAACCTTCAACATCCACCAAGTATCCAGCAAAAAACATAGATTCTTAGGCTTCCTCTCTGTTCAAAACCAACAATACTAAGGCCCATCTCTGCTGTCATGGAATAGCTGAGAGCCAAGATAAAGGTACATGTCATCCCACTATGCTTAACTTTGAGCTTCCATATCTTCAAATGAAGGGCATCATGAGGCCCTGGTCTGATGTCACTGTATTGACAGGAGGTGAACGTTCTCACAGCAACAGCTGCCAAAGGACAAAGTCTTCCTCCTTAGTCTTTAACATCATCCAAAATAGCTTTTTTTTTTTTTTTTAATAGACTAATGAGCCAATGTATCTGGGTGGATCTCACAGCTATTGTATGAGTCAGACCTGGAGATTTATTCTATTATTATTCCATTAAGACAAACTGACAATGAAGTCAGTGGGAGTGAATCTGAAAGGGCAAGTGAGGAGTGGAACAAGATTTACATTTACCCCTGGCCATGTAGATACTGTTTCAGCCTTACTGTATGGCTGCAGGAACTTCAGGTGGTCTGCAAGGCTGAAATGTGATCTTCATAACAGCAGTCTGTTTCTGTGAACAGTAGAAGATTCTGGCAAATTCTGCACATGCTTTCAAACATGTTTAATTTTACTCAGCAGTGTCCCAAAACAACGAGGATTGAGTTTAAGAGACATACAGTGATCTGGCCAAATGGCAGCATTATATTTGGACCCTCCTTGGCATTTTATCCACATCACCTTTAGCCTCTAATTTTTAAAGCAATCTTCTTTTGCAGTTGTCAAACAATTATATCATTTAAATGGTCCACTTCTGCTTGCACAACTGTGGCTGACTCAATTTTGCTATGAGAGGAAGAACTGACCTTAATGGTTCACTTGATCAAAAGTGATTGTGTTTTAAAGTAAGTTTTAAAGGTCAGGTGAACTAAGGAGCTTCAAATAATTGTAAAGGCAGCTGGCGTGATAAGTAGTAAACTCGCTACCTTCTTTCTCCCATGTACTGTTAAATTGATCAAACTGGCTGGATGTTTATAAGCTACACCTTTTCAACAGTGTCCAAAACAAGCAAACCATGCATGATTTGGTTTATAGTATTCTTATTTAATCTGGAGCAATCTTGTTTGAAAAGAATCGATCAGCACCCTGCAAGATTTAGTGATTAAAACCAAGACAAACATGTTGGGTCATCTCTCCTCCTCATGTCATTTTACTCTTTCAATAAAACAACCCTAGGAATGCCTATGATCTCTGCTATGTACTTGCCAACAAACTCTGATCAGTGTACTACTAAGATAATAAAAATAATAACAAAAAAGCAGAGAGTGAAACTGGCCTCTTTTCTCCTGCCAGTGAAGCTAAAGACCTGCCATTTGCTTGGAAGTGCCAGCACGAGTAATAGGAATATGAATGCTAATTAAACCAAACAATTGTTTCCTCACTATTTTGTGTAGTTTGATGATAAAAATGGGCACTTTTATCTCTGGTGCTTCTCATCAAAACATTGCCTTATTTTCACTTAAAAACAGTGTGGGCTGGATTGTGCTGCCTCTCACCAATTCTGTGGTGGTTGCTGTGGAATCATCCTGTATTTACACTGGCAAAAATGTCAGAGTAGCAAGTCCCTACCTGTAAAGATACACACTGATATTCAATAGTGGATGTGTGAAAGCTAGTTGCACCTCCTCTGGAGCATACACCAATGCTAGAAGCTGTACAGACAGCCTCCTTGGAAACCCTTTTCTCCTTCTCTGCCAACCCACCAGGTGTGAGGTTCAGTGGAGCAATGACTGGGACATCACAATCCCTTCCTGAAATCAAGTTCCCAGGTGTACTGTGGGCTTTGGCCAAGATCTTGATCTTCATTATCTGATCATTATAATGAAGATCTTGATCTTCATTATCATCTGTAAAACATCCCCTTACAGTTACTTTGAGAGATACTTGATGTAAGACCTGTCTGAGTCAAGTAGTAATCTGAATAATTTAAATAGCTGCATTCTCACACAGTCATAGCTGCTTTCAGAGAGGACAAGAACTAGAGTCAGCCATGATTTAGAATCATAGAATCATAGAGTCAGTCAGGGATGGAAGGGACCACAAGGGTCATCTAGTTCCAACCCCGCTGCCATGGGCAGGGACACCCTACCCTAGATCAGACTGGCCAGAGCCTCATCCAGCCTGGCCTTAAACACCTCCAGGGATGGAGCCTCAACCACCTCCATGGGCAACCCATTCCAGGCTCTCACCACTCTTATGGTGAAGAACTTCCTCTTCACATCCAGTCTGAATCTCCCCACCTCCAGCTTTGCTCCATTCCCCCTAGTCCTGTCACTCCTTGATATCCTGAAAAGTCCCTCCCCAGCTTTTTTGTAGGCCCCCTTCAGATACTAGAAGGCCACAAGAAGGTCACCTGGGAGCCTTCTCTTCTCCAGACTAAACAGTTCCAACTGTTTCAGTCTGTCCTCATAGGAGAGGTGCTCCAGCCCTCTGAGCATCCTCGTGGCCCTTCTCTGAACATGCTCCATCATCTTGACATCCCTCTTGAAATACAGGCTCCAGAATTGGATGCAGTACTCCAGGTGGGGTCTCACCAGAGTGGAGTAGAGGGGGAGAATCACCTCCCTTGACCTGCTGGCCACACTTCTCCTGATGCAGCCCAGGATCTGGTGGGTTTTCTGGGCTGCAAGTGCACACTGCTGACTAGTGTTGAGCATCTCGTCCAGCAACACCCCCAAGGCCCTGTCCTCAGGGTTGCTCTCCAGCCACTCACTGTCCAGCTTTGTGCTTGGGATTGCCTTGACCCAGCTGCAGGGCCTTACACTTGGAGGAGAAACCAAAAGTTACTATGCTGTTTCTCTTGGCATTTATGAAAGACTTGTTACCATGTATAAGAGGGAGAGGGAATGAAAGAAAGTGAAGCTCTCATATCATGATTAAAAGTTGACTAGGCTAAAATTGATAAGTTGATTTCACTGTGACTCAAAGTGGCTCATCCATTTTCAAACACCAAAGCCTGTTGCATCATCTTCCAGGAAGCAATGGAACAGTTGAGGTGCAAGGAGTTTTCAGGAATTAAGGACCAGCTGGCAGCAGGCAATGATCTGAGAAAGAGTGGAAACCCATTAACCTGAATTAGTCATTACTTACAGAAAATTCCCTACAGAAGGGCAGCATTTGCAGCCTGAAAGTGCGGAGAATAAAGAAATAAGTAAGAAAGACAGGGAGTGTGTTTTGAGGTGATGCCATTCAACTGATGTTTAATGAACCATCTCTTAACAAGCAGTGACCTGCAACCATTTGAACTGGTTGAGCCATTTCTAACTGCTTCTCCTCATGTTTCACACAAAGAGTATATGGGCAGCAAAATAACAGAGGTGCATTTTGAGATATGTGTATGCAAATAAATAAGTAATCATATAGAAGTATAGACATGTGTATAGACTTATGTAATTCTGCATATACATACTTCAAAGTGTATATATATATATGGATATACACACAGAGAGAGAGAGAGAGAGAGAGGTATATGAAATACCAATGGCATGCATACATATGTATGTACCTCTCCTCAGAAAACCACATCAAACAGCACCAAATTTTGCCAAAATCCAAATTGTACAGACACTGAAAAGCTTGCCACCTTGGTTCACTCTAGCATTTTGTACTTAAGTCCAGTTCCACCTAACCTATATTTTCCAGGTTTTCCAGTTTGCACCCCTGGAAATTTCCAGTGGAGATGCAGATTCCTCTGCAGTGATTTGATTCCCATGCCAGTGTTTCTTTAAACACCTTTTGACAACTGCACAGGTACAGTCTCAGACCAACAAGATGCTCACAAACTACAGGCTGACAGTTGCTGGGTGCATATATGGCTATTCAATGGTGTTTGTCACTCAGGCTCAGGAAAAGACCCATGCATCTACTTACACATCCAACTAAGCTCCTGTTTTTACATCTCACCACAACGAGATCTTTCAGTGCTGGAACAATTCTGAACCCAGTGTGGGCACACAGATCAATGCTGCAGACTGAGAGCAAGGTGCTTAGCAGAGTGCCAACATTCTAGACCAATTGCACATCCTTTGCACAGTTATTCTATGCAGGCATGGTGGCCATGTCTATGAGACTATGCCCAGTAGCTGCAAGTTCAAGGAAGATGCTTACCTTCTTCCTTTAGTGGTAGCACAAAGTTTTTGGGTGGAAGAAGGCATATCTAGATGTGTGCTTCTAGACCCTGCTTCTGGATGGGATGTCACACACAAAGAAAAAGTGACAGAATTGAAATGTTATGTTTCTGTGGAAAACAAATTATCTTTAAGTCCTTTAAAAAAAAAAAACAAACCAATATTTCTGTGGTTTGACCATGTTTGTTAACTGTCCTTGTTCAGTCCTTTTTTCTCTGTATCACTTTACATCTAATTAACACTTGAACTATTCCAGTTATTAACCATCATCATGATTCCAATATTTCCTGCAATTCTTCAGATGTAGAGTTTATCTATGTAAAGTTTCTGAAGAGTGAAAGAAAAAGGAGAAGGGAACTCAGGTAATGTTTTCTCCTTCCTAATAGTTAATTATAACTACAGATCTGAAATTTGCAAGCTTTCTTTTGTTCACTCCATTAAACACCATCACAAAATATTTAACAGTATTTGGATTCTGAAAAGATTTGTTTCTAGACTTAACTTTCAGCAAATAATTACTTGTCTTCTTAAATCACAGGTTAGTTTTGTGTGGGAAGAGGTGTCAGAATGCCAATATATACAGCCAGGGACATTTTAGCTGATTGAGAAATACATGCCTCTTTTTTTTTCCTTTCCTGCAAACAGATATGTCCATTCTAGAAGTTTCAGTTCCCAAGCAAACCTTAAATTTAAATACTGGAAAAAAATCTCCAAGAAACAGGGCCTTTATCTTCCTTCTTTGCATTGGAAATTATTCCAAACCTCTGGCCAACAATTTTACATGTTCTGTATTGATTTTCATTTGCTGGCACCTTCCAACAAGACAGCAAAGCCCAGAGACATCCAGCTGAGCTCAAGGGTATTCACAGCATTTATTGCAATAGACACCCCCTCAACAGGAACCCACACGGGAATGTTTAATCTGGCCAGTCAGAACAGGCCAGCTAAACATCAGCTGGAAAAAGCACTTGACAATATCTTGTGGAGAAGCAGCTGAACACTGACAGGGCTGATGAGCAAATATTTTTTTTCCCAACCCTGTTTCCTGTGACTTGATCTTCAGAAGTGTTTACTGGTTTACACTATGCAACTCATACATTTTCATTTTTATTTACACACCACAGTGGCTTGAAAGACATTTTAAAGGTAAATGGTGATTCCTGAGAAGTGGTCACTGCTCATAAAATACAAACTGAAGCTATGAGAGAAGATGAAAACACCTGGGAGGAAGGACTGAATGGCTATGTGACAGCCAGATGCAGTGAGTAAATCCTGAAACTTGAAGATGAAGAGGAGTCCCTCCAACCTGCATGAATTTAACATGATTTTTAATGGACTGTCAAGGCTGGAAACAGGACCACAAAAGTCATCAGGCAGAAGTGAGCATGACAAGAAACCAGAAACAAATTTTAGGCTGCCCACGCAAAGCAGAGCCTGAGCAAGAACAGGTAAAATGAAAAACTTTGTCCTTCTGTCTGTCCTCCTGTTCTCCTAGCACCAACAAAGTGAATAGAGTTGCAGGAGAGAATAGAGCTGCAAGAGAATGAGCCTGCTATGTAGATTAAACTGTTGGTTAGTTCTTTTAGTCCCTCCCCAATTTTAGAGTAATGCAAGTCCAAAGGTTCTAACTAAATTGCCTGTCATTTTCTTGGGTTATCTCTGCCCCATGAAGTTGGAATCAAATTCTCTTCTTCTTCCAAACTGATGGAGAAAGGAGCACAATGAAATGCTAATTAAAGCATAAGTTGGCATCCTTTTCATTGAAATACTGTCAACAACGGGGTCACATTACACCTGAGCAGAAATGTTACTACAATGAACAACAGTGTAATATCAAAAGCTAGATCACATTACTCACCCAAACTGATAAAACAGATTTATTGACAGAGAGTAAGCTGGCTTGGGTAGTGCTGCTCTTACCCCTAATCAGTACAGCTACACTCATGGATCAGAAAGATTTCTTTAACTATTTTTCAATAATTGCATTTTTCAGTGAATTCTTTGTCCATAGCAACAGCATGGGTTTGTACTGTGAGATGGCAGCAACATTAACATGATTTTAAGGGACAAACAAAATGGTCCCAACATCTATAAACCAGCAATCAGCAGCCTCCTGTGTACTGGAAAAATAACCAGGAGGGTGTTACTGTCACTGATCCAGGACCAGGGCAAGTAAAATGCATGCCTAGTTATTTCTGTAATTCATATTCATCTTCCAAACCATCTTTTAGGGCTCCAGTATTAAAAATGACTGAATAAAGGAAGGGATTACACTATTTTTATTTCAATTTTCCCCTCATTAAAAAAAAAAAAAAAAAGGAAAAACAACTTAAAATGTCTACATCTGCAAAAATCCACATTTCTTTTTCTTCTCTGCTTAGGAGTGTTTCTTTAAACAACAGCAACAAAACAAAAGAACCCATTTTTTTTTTTTTCAGTTGACTGTAATTTCAAATCTAAAGACAAATAAATGTTTAAGTAAAATGTAAATATTAACTAAAACAAAGAATCACAAATGTGAGACTGTTTCCAGCAACATTTGAAAATATAACTTTGCATACAAAGCCTTTGTGCATA
The DNA here is from genome assembly GCF_015220805.1 of Pogoniulus pusillus. Classification (NCBI taxonomy): domain Eukaryota; kingdom Metazoa; phylum Chordata; class Aves; order Piciformes; family Lybiidae; genus Pogoniulus; species Pogoniulus pusillus. Next base: position 16,726,025 of record NC_087275.1, on the reverse strand, counting down.
TCTTTGTAAGCAAAACTAAGCTGTCTCCTCTGCAACACCTAATCAAAAGTGCAAGGCAAAATGCAAGTAACACGTTTAAAATAAGCATCAAAAGCATATGAGCAGAGCAAAGTCACACATGTTATAGCTCAAACAACAGTCAGAGTGAAGTGAGGAACTGCAGTGTGAGGACCAATGGCCTGAATTTTACAAGAAGTGTGAAGAGATGATCATGATGGTCCAAGTAGGCTTTACTAGCCTTTTAGTGCATTTGAATTATTAGATGCTTTTATTACAAGATCAGACATTCTTTTGTCTAAGAACACCTAACACATTCAGTGCTCAGGACTCACAGCACTGGGCCAAAGAACAAGCTGACTTTCTCCTTTCTGTCTTCACTAGTTAGTTTGTGATATCTACATTATACTTCTGATTCCAATCCTCCACTGGGAGGTTTCTTGAAATATTTTCTATCATATTTTTACTCTGACAAAGATCTGAAAATACTGTTCAGTAGTCTCCACCTCCTTCAAGTCAGTGAGGTGGATAGCAGGTGACGGCTCAATTAAAAGCTTATCCTTAAACACAGGGAGACCAATACCCCCACAAACACATACACATCCTATATGATTTCCCTTCATTTTTCATAAGTGTTCATTTGCATTTTCCCCACGATTATATTAATTTCAAGAGTTCTTCCAGATAAAGTAGGTGACATGCAACCTCTCTGACATAGTATATATTTGTCCACATCTTTACAGAAGAAGTCTTTGACTTCTGAACATAACTATGTGTTGTCCCTTATGCATGCATGCTATACAGATATTATGAAGGAATGAGAAACATGTAAATAGTTTTTGGAAGAGACCAGCATTGGATTCAGTTTTCATGGGTTTATCTGTGAAAAGTTTGCTCTGTCAGAGTTGGTTTTCAGATTACATTGACCCCATGTCATTTGGAGAGAAAGACAACTGTGAAACTTCTTGTAGCATGAAACAAATAAACCTTTTTTTTTGCACATAAATAGAAAGGGGGGGGGGGGGGGGGGGAATAAGCCATGATGATCAGTAAAAGGAAGCAGAAGATAAACGTTGCCTCTTCTTCTAAAAAATAATTGGGAGTTTCCCAGGAACTAAGTACTGGGCTACAAACGGCCTCCTCCCTTACTTTCTCACAGCAGATGCCTGCAAGATGCATCCTCACTTCAAGCCAGGTGGTAATGAAATGATGATACAAAATTTCCAGCTATTAACTTGTAAAATGATGAGGTGTGGCCATAAAACACAGACAAAAGTATGTGGGGCTACTGCTTAATAGCAGTCATCATAATAAGACACTAATGATACTGAAAACAGAATGGTGTTTACCATGAAACTCACAGAGAGAAGAAGTCCTTCGGCTATTTTCTTTTCCAATTTTATCAGAGATTAGCTGGGTTCTTTTTTGACTCCTGCCCAAAGTAATACTGTTCTACTTTCTGCACAGACTTAGATACAGCTAGCACATGCTGTATTTGGCACTGTTTGTGGTAAGGTGGAATTCATCTTTCAAATGTTGCTGTGATGACTCTCAACCCTCAGGAAGGGCTGAGATAGATCTTCATGTGTATTAAGACTGCACAGAGGTCTTGCAGCAGGTATAAATGACATTTACACTCATAGCAAAGTATCTTTCTGATGCTGAGGTCCTCCTGTTGGCAGGAATCAGGCACCGTGCCCTGGCTGTCCTGGGCCTGTGCTGGGCCTGGCAATTCTCTGCTGTTCACAGGTGTCCTGGAGCAATTCACACCTCTGCTTGAATAGTAAGGGAAAGCCATTCCTTGAGATATCAATGTGAATGGTCACAGTTATGGGCCTTGTATTTTTTGCTTGGTCTTCATTCACCAAAAAAGTGCAGCAGCTCCATCTATTCCCAAGCCAACAGTGCTGAGAGGTTTTATGAAGTGACAGGAAGATATGCAAACTTATAGTGAACTTCTGTAAGTTTTTCATGTAAAATTTTACAGACTAATGTCAATATTTGTTGAAGCATTTAATGGAAGAAATATTTTGATCAAAATGTACTAGTAAAATTAGGCAATCATTCCAATTAAGGTCCTTCACATTAATAAAAAGACAGATTATATATATATATATATATATATATATATATATATATATATATATATATATATATATAATCTTACTTGACAAAAATAGCCACTAAAGCAGGACAGGCTTGTAGATGACACTTGTGCTGGTGATATTTTATTTGTCTGTAGCAGTAGCTTTTACTCCAAAGTATTAGGTACATACACTAGTCTCAGTGCAAATTGTGAACATTACCTAGGATTGAATTGGCCTTACATGTGAACAAAGATTGAGGTGCCTGACGAGGAGCTGAGCCTTGGGCACAGGATTCGCTTCAGTCTGCTGCAATTTGGTGAAAACCCTGAAATGGAAGTTCTGTCACTGTCTTTGTTCTGCTATTGGACAAATGCCATTGAATGCCACGAGAATGGTTTCTGTATCAAACTGCAGTCGTTCTCCTCCAGGATCTGTAGTGTGAAGATATATTACATTTTACCAGAAGAGCCTGTTTTTTCTGGTTCCAGGGTACAGCCCAAAATGCAGTAAGATGTGCCTACAACAGCATGGGCTAAGCTAGTACTAAATTCCTGCTCTCTTCAGAAGTAACTGTTGGATAAAGCCATATCTGCAAGTGTAAACAAAGGGTAGTGCAGCTGTTCATCTCACAAACCGTTGTGTATTTTGACAGTGTGGTTTTCCCCTCTTGCTTCCCTCTTCGCTTGGCTCAAACAAAGAGTCTGTCTGATATGTAGAAGAAAAACACAGCGTTCAGATGTCAGAAACTAGCCACTCCCCTTTAGCAGCTCTTTTGCATCCCTTCTTTCCACCTGCTAACAGTATCAGTAGTGGCATGTCCAAAGAAAATTAACATTTTAGGTGTGGACATTTCAGAACTATTCAAACCCTGTTCTGTGAAGACCCTTTGCAGAGACCTTTCACACTTGGACAAGACAGCTCCTAGTTCTGGGTCTGCACACCTGAAGCAAGCTGCAGATGCCATCTTCTGTAGCTCTGGAGACCAGGTTCTCTGTTGCTTGCCCTCTGTAATAACATCTCAGCTTCTCACAGAATAGAATTGGTTTTCTCCCTTTTTGTGTGTCCATGTACATGCAACAGCTGGTTATGCAACGATTTTGGGCAGGGGGTTTGGCAGGCAGACTCCACCAAAATCACACTATCAGTTAAAAAAACTACTAGTGTTTGTGTCAACTCTCATCCAACAATGCCATGGTGTGAGAGAGCCTCAACAATATCTCAGAAACTCGAGTAAATATGCATCTTTTTGTGTATACAAATATGCAGTCTTCACAACAGGATTTGTTTATGCCAGGCAAAGGGAGGGGGGAAAGTGTAGGGGGTATATGTTACAGGTATTATCCTGTCTGTCACATCACCTTCACTGCCTCATTATTTATTTATTTATGTTTAAGTGAACCTGCATTCCATCTCAAGCATGGCAAGTGTTTATATCTCAGGAATCATGCCCTCATACCAGGACCTCAGCTCAGCCTAGGGCTGCTTGTGATTCCCATTACAGTCAACAGGAGCTGCACCTGTCCACCTGACAAGCATTGTCCCTCAAGCTCCTGGTGCCATGACTTCTTGTGAGCAAAAATTAATATTTTATAGAAGAGAAAAATAAGTGGAAGCAGCCCTGCTACAACGTAGTAGCCAGCACTGTGTGTGATGTATAGAATGCTGCCTAGCAATGTTGCTAAGCAACGCAGCACCATCCAAGAAAATCCTGCAATAGCTTGTAGTGGCTGGTGGGGTGGGTTAGACGTGACACTTGGCACACAGAGCGATGCAGGGAGGTGTGCTTTGCTCAAGACTATTACAGCCATCTCAACTGCTAGTAGCTCTCCCCTATTATTTTCCCTACAGTGATGAAATACAGCACAATCCTCCATGCGCTGCAATAATTTTCCACTGAAAAAATGCCTCCCCCCACCCCACCCCCCACGCTTCCTGTTTCTTAATGCTCTTCAAACCTGACTTAGAGAGTAGCAAGTAGTGGAATTTTACAGCTACATCCCATGATGCTCTCGCTCTCACTCTCAATCCCATGGCCTGGCTCATACCTCAAACTAACCGTAAAGTCAGATCACAATGATGTGACTCACTATTACAACTAAAGATAGATCTTGTCAAAAGCAGTCATGAGCCCTGGATGCTAGAGGTTGGTTGTTCCATGTTGTGTTTTGGGGTGGGTATTTTTCCCCCTCTCTCTCCCTAACTTCCGACATTCAGACATCTATCCTGTGTCAGTATTTGGATGAGCAAGCAGGTATGGCACATGCATGCAGTGATCTCAAGGAAACCGTAGATGGCCTGCACAGAATTCTACTTGTGGGTGGGAATTCAGCCACGTATAGGTGCAAAGTCAAAGCTTCACAGTCAAATAGAGTGGGAACTCCCAAACACCATGTGGGCATGGAGCAAGATGGCCACTGAAAGGAGTGGGGAACCCTTTTAAGGTTTCTTCCTAATCCTAATGACCTTTTCTTCTTATTTACTTAAATGTCAGCTTCTTTGAAGTGTGAGCATTCACGACTAGCATTTAATGCCCATGTAGAACAAAGCAGCACTGCTAAGGAAGACAAAAAGAAGTAATCTAGACACTGACTGAGACAGGGTGGGGGGCGCTCTCTCCCCATACAGCTCCCACTAAGGCCACAGAATGGCTCGGTGTCAGACAGGAGCAGGTTAAGTGGCAGGACAGGAAAGACCTGCTCTGTTTTTAGCCACACCAACCACCTGCTATGGCAGTGACCAGGCAACAGTTACATGAAGAATACATGCTCTGGTGCAGCGCCATGAACATAATGGCTCTGCAGGGCAAACACACCTAAGACCTGGGGAGGTACTGTCCTGGACAGCAGCTCCTGCTGGTGCAAAGTAGTTTGAATTTCCCCAGCCTCAGCCATCCAAGCACAGGGAAAGGAGGACTGACTCTATCTCATAAACATAAATTGGCAGGTGAGGGATCTGGAGATAGTTCTTTGTTTGGATCTGTTGGATCTATTTCAGCCCTGTACAATTCCACTAGTGGCAAAGGCATTACATCAGTGACAAAACCAAACCACTATTTTTAACCTGGCCATTTCCTTCTATGCCCTTCATTCAGGAAATCCCTATGCAAGTGCATGATTTAGTCATGTGAATATTCTCACTGCAGGCAGTGTGACTGCTCTTGCACTTAAACACATGCATAGATACATGAGGCCTAAAACAGAATTGGAGAGAAATGTGAAAATACCTGAACAGCAAGGTACCATGAGGCTCTGTGAAAGATGTCTGCCCACTTGGCCAACAGCAATATTTCCTGCTGTCTCTCCTCTTTTAAGTACAACAATTTCTTTGAGACCAGCAGCATATTAGAGAAGCATTTTAAGGTAGGACTGCTGGAAAGGGAGGGTGGGTGGGAGAGGCAGTTGTGTGGAAAACAAAATACCCCAAATGGTCCTAAAGTATTTCACAAAAATTTCCACAAGGCAGCTAGTTATGCAAATGTCCTTTGGGGACTGCAATCTATGTCTGTGACTTTCACAACCTTGCCCTGATACCCTCTCCTGCACTTGTAGGGAACATCCTAGGGGTCTTTATAAGAAGCCTCAACATATATGTTTTCCTTTGTTGCTTCTGATTTCATGTTTCTCTGTTCCTCAGAACATCAAGAATTATGATCTCTAGGCAGTATGTCAGCAGTGCCCTACAGAAATCTTCTGAGCAGTCACTCATATATTTATGTCTTTCAGCAATCTAGTACACAGATCACAGCAAAACATCAACCAAATAAATTTGCTTGATTAATCATTGTTCAGTTTCTGCATTGCACAGAGACTATTAAAAAAAAAACCAAACATTTGTTAAAGTGTGGGTTTTGCCATTTTTACAAAGACCTTTTACAAAAGGCTGACTGCGAAATTAAATGTAACAACAAATCTTGACCTATCAGGTTTAAGCCTTCAACGTATGATCAGAACAAGGATAACTTTCACAGATACCATTCTACAAGATAAAGGACTCGATGAAGTTCCTTAAATCAGGAGGAAATCCAGTTTGCAGCAAGAATAAATGGGACCCGGTTTACCATAATAAATGAATCCATAAAGAAGGAGCTCACAGACATTGCAAAACAGACTAAGAAGAGTCAGAATATTTGACAAATTATTTTGTCAGCACTATGGGGTAAGAGCTATTAGGAACAGTTATATCAGTGACTCCTAGACTAGTTTTTAATTTCTCATGCACATCTAAATGAGGGAAAACACCGTCTTTATTTTTTCAAGGGCCATGCCTGCCAAACTTCCCCTTACTTGCATGTGGCCTGTTTAAGTTTGCTAAGAAAGCAACCAGCTTGGGTTTGTTCCAACTCTCTGTTTGAGGTTTATGTATTTGCCATTCAAACGAGACAGGCAAATCCATGAAATTCATTTCACAGAACATTGAGCAAATGGAATGTCGAATAATGTGCTTTAGTTTCTGACATATGATCAAATGCAGGTTTGCTACAAGGAAAGAGAAGGACACATGCGGCAGCCTTGAAACCTTGCCACAGTAACCATACTTAATACACACATGAAGTTATATTAATAGTATTGGCTTCCCTCTTGTGGTAATGAGTAAGTGGTAGCCCTAATATGCAACCAGAATCTGCTGAGGCATCTAACACAAAACACTGCAATATGCTCATTGGACAAGATCCTTGCATCTGCAGACATACCTCTGACTTGAGTACTGCAGTGATCTACTCCAGTATGACTCAGGCCAATGTCTGGCCCACGTTTAAACTGAAAAACAAAAGGTCTTGCATTTGAAGATGCACTTTCAGTCCTGGCTGAGAGGGTGGTTCATGTTCTAGATCCCTCCAGTCAATGAGCTCTGCCGATTCTCTCATGGTAGTGGGTATTTCTGTGATAGATCTCAGGAAAATGGACCAACACCCCCAGTTAATTGTGTATGTTGCCATTCTGACTCCAAAGGTGGTCCTAAGTTAACATTTAATTTCCCACTGCAGTGATGGAATAGACATGATGGTCCTCATCTATATTTTTCCATAGCCAGTTGCACATTACCTATTGTTTGTTTGTTTTTTTTTAACAGCAGTGTGTTCAGGATCATAGAATCAGTCAGGGTTGGAAGGGACCACAAGCATCATCTAGTTCCAACCCCCCTGCCTTAGGGGTTTGAGAAAGCATTATTGCTATTAATAAAGTGTTTCATCAACAGAATTCAAAGCTGTTAATAAAGGATGTTGGTCTTATTCTTGCTTTTTTACAGATGGGGGAACTGAGGCTCAGCACAATTACAAGCCAATCAGCAGGCCCAATGCAGAGATGAAAACAGAACCCAAATTTCCTATGTCTCAATATAATGGTCTAACTGCTCATCTGCCAATGTGTGAAATGGTAAAACTCAGCTATTGATACTACCTCCACTACAGCAAGTCTTTTATTTACAGATTTCCTCAAACCAGTTCTTTTTATCATTGCTATTTCACAGAATCACTACAGTTGGAAAAGACCTTCAAGATCATCAACAACCTCTAAACCAGTTAAATATCCAAGTGAGCCCCCATCACCTTCTCCACTACAAAGCTTTGCAGACTAATGGTAATTTCACCAACCTACACAAATCGCATCGTAGCACACCCTTAGATTAAATTTCAGGCTTTCTAGAGTATCTTAAAGGTGTTGATTTATTTTTCTACTCTCTAAAGATTTATTTTTCTACTCTCTAAAGAGTGTAGGTATTTTGCCAAGGAAGCTACAAGCACCTAGCTGCGGCTTTCCTCCCTGTTTACAACGGATTACTATGGTAGCACAGAAAATAGATGAGAACACCATGAGCACCCCAAGTATCACATGCACAGTAAAATTGTAACAATCTTTTTAGAATGTAACAATGTGACACTTAAACCTCCCTTGGAGGGCAGAAAAATGTAGACTAGGGGATTTGTTTGCAATGACCTATGATGACTGTAGAGGGTTCTAATGCTAAGGTCAGCAAGTTCAGTCACCTAATTTGGCGTTGCTCCTGCTCCTGTGCTGGATTCCCCTAGCCCTTTTTGTAGGTTTACAATTATTCTGCCCAGTTTAGAGGAAAAAAAACCAAACCAAACACATGTTTTCTTTCCTTTGTCACTGCATGGAAAACCCTTTTCTTAATGGGAAATGAGTCAGGTCTTCCCAAGCAGAAAGATTTTAGTGGATGGGTTATTCTGACAGTAAAGGCTTGGTCCTTGGGGAGTCAGCATGACAGAACATTTGAACTTAACTGCCCAAGAGGAACTGCTTATGGAGCAGAGGTATGGAAAACAACCAGGTGAATTAGATTCAGCAAGAGTAGCAACTTTTCCTGCAGAAGATAAAGGGCAGCCTCTGGGAGAGAGAGAAAAAAACCAAACACTAAAAGCAACAAACAAAACCCTCCCTTCAGCAGCTGCAGGAACAAAAACACAGTAGCAACAAGGAGGTGATTTGGGTCATAGCTTTTCTGTGCCACATTCTCTGAGCTTAATGAGAAGCACCATGAGAAGAGAACTCCCCCACTTCTTGTAAATAACACAAAATCTTTCACCAAGGTCAGGGACTTGTTTGTAGCTGCACTCTGGCTCCTCTAATACTCTTTCATGCTGAACCTGGGAATCCCAGGCTCAGTCAAAGGGAAACAGCTGGGTGCAATTACTGGCTAGCCAGTGCATTCAAAACAGGCCAAAAGCTCATGTTTCAGGTGAGTTGCAAGGTAAGGTAGGAAAGTATTCAATGTTTTCAGCATTGTTTAAAAAACCTGAGTGACTAGTATTATTACTAATGGTTTTTATGACTGTTATCACTAATGCTTTTTATGAGTGGTGGTGCTTGTTCTTGTTTTGTTTGTCTATTTTAAGGTAAAGGATAAGTGTGGCGCTGACCTGATACGCCCTCACCACTGCAAGAGCCCCAGATGCACTGTTACAAACCTCATCTTCCTTTTCCACTCTACATGCTGCAAGTTCTTTGTGAATGGTTTAAGTCTTGCTGTGAGTTTTATGACAACTTGTAGAGCTGGGCCCTGATCAAAATACATCCCCATTACTGCATTGGTTGAAGAATCATCACATACTTTCTAGTGCTGATTACAGTGAACTCTTTGACTGCTACCCCTGTGTGAATCACAGAACTTTAGATGTTGGAAGGGACCTCCAGAGATCACTGAGTCCAACCTCCCTGCCAAGGCAGGACCACCCAGGGTAGTTCACACAAGAACGCATCCAGATGGGTTTTGAAAGTCTCCAGAGAAGGAGATTCCACCTCTCTGGGCAGCCTGTTCTAGTGCTCTGTCACCCTCACTATAAAGAAGTTTGTTCTCATGTTGAGGTGCAACCTTCTATGTTCCAGTTTGTAGCCATTACTCCTTGTCTTATTGCTGCTGACCACCAAAAAGTGATTGGCCCCATACACTTAACACCTAGCCCTCAGATATTTGTAGACATTGTTCAGATCTCCTCTCAGTCTTCTCTTCTCCAGACTAAACAGCCCCAGGTTTCTCAGTCTCTCTTCATAGAGGAGATGCTCAAATCCCCTAGTCATCCTCTGCTGGACTCTTTCCAGCAGGTCTCTGTGTGAAGGGTCATGCGTCTTCAACAGCAGCACAAGGGTGTCTCTAAATGTATCTAAACTCAGATCAATTATTTTCAAGATTTCTCAACAAAGGGAAAAATCAAATATATTTTGCATTGTTTTAGTTTCAGTCCATCACAAATGAGACTTTTATAATAATACCACAGTTACTAAGAATTACTAAATTACAATCCTATGGGTGCTAAAGTAGCAGACCCACAATTGAATGTTCTTTCAAGTGTTTCTTATGGAAGGGAATGTAAATGTTCAGGAGTTTGTCAAGTGACCAGATATAAACCAGAGACAGAGGTAAATACCAAAGGATGAATGATTGACAATATGGAGAGTTTAACTGCTTTGAAGGAGAAAAATATCTCCCAAAACTCCCATATAATATGGGAGGAATCCATCATTACAGTAAGGGAACAGAATTTATCAGGATCTAAATTTTCTTTCCAGTATAAGGCGCAAAGTTGCAAACTATTACCTGAGGGATTTTGCTTGTCTAAAATTAGTATATGCTAGGTGCTCTGATTTTAATTTTTGAAAGGAAAATCAGGATTTGACCCAATCTCTATTTCATCAAAGTACTCTTAGCTCTCAGTGATTTCATAAGCCAGACTCTCTGTATTAAAACACTGCAAGATTATAGTGTTACTGAACTAGACTCACAAAATCTGGGAGATGGAACCCCACTTCAAATAAACCCATTCTTTGCACTATAAAAAACATCGGTACACACACATTATCACAAAAAAAAAAAATCCTGCTAAACAAAATAATTTTTACATTTTAAAAATGTTTTTTTTCTTAGCACTCTTATGAAAATTATTGAGAAGCTTGGCATTACGGCAGGCTGAAATTTGTCATGGGCTTTGAAATGCAACCAGGGATAGAAGAGGAAACTAAAATCCACCGTTTAAAATAAAGCCTGTTGGGTTTACTGTCTTATTCTTGGTGGGATGGTAAAGTATATTTCCTAAAGTGCATTACTCTGAGTCTCTAGTTTTGGCGTAGCCGAAGCGATCACTCCCAATTTGTAGCAACAGCAACATCTAGTGGTGAAAGTTTGCCCTGCAGACGCCGTCCAGCATGCTCCTCGTTAACGCATGGTTTGTATTTCAATAGTAGCAGCCACCTGCACTACTCACATCGCAGAAAATAATGACTGAAACTTGGTAACAGCTCTGTGCAGCAGGAGGGTGACTTGCCTTCTTTTATGGGAAAAGTGGAAGAGTTAGAGAGAAGGGATGTAACCACTACTGTAAGCAAGAACTGAGCAAGCTGCTCAAGATCGCGTGGAGGGATTCACAAAGTCAGAGCTGCCTACCCTATCCTTTACCTGGAAGATTGTGTCTTTGCCCTAAGCCTCGTTTGGATCTGGTTTATCCAAGGGAAGGAGATATCTCAGTATGTTTCAGAGGTAGTTTCCTAGTGTTTGAGGGATACAGGACTTGTGCAACACTTAGTCTCCTAGTGCATTTGTCTCCTAGTGCATTTGAATGGAAGAATGTGCATATGCAAGTTACAGGACCCCTACAAGAAAGAGCAAGACACCACTGAAGTCTGTTAATAAGCCTCAACTCACCTGGACCGCTCTTCTTATTCTGTAGCACCTGCAACTGCAAAGCTGGCCGAGGTCCTGGATGCAACTCTGCATGCGCAGAAGAGCCATAGCCTGGAGTTAGGGCCTCTTGGGGAGCCGCTGCCCTAATCATTCAGTTCACCTGCGTAGCCCTGCACCTCCTGACTGTGCCTCTGAGGAAAGTCCCCTTCAGTGCGAGAAAGGGCAACCAGGGGACATTCCAAGTTCAGCTCCAGCCCCAGTGGGGCAGGCCTGTCCAAGGACCCCGCTCTCCTGCCTTTCCTGAGAAGGCCGAACGCAGGCTGCTCCGCCCGCGCCGCGCAGCACTTTCCCACAGCAGGAGGAGGATCGGCGAGTGGCAGCCCACCGGCGGAGCCCAGACGTACCCTTCGGGCTTGCCGGACGGCTGGGGCGCTTTAGCAGTCCGCTTTCACCCCAACTGCCATCAGAGACTGCCGAGGCTACTCAGATGATGCCAGAAAGAGAGACACCGGGCAGGACAGAGAGACGAGTGCGTGGGAGGCTAGGGCCCCTGCAGCCGCCCGAACCACACTCCATACCCGCTTCCAGGCACGGCAAGCCTCAGCGGGCAGGATGGCGAGGAGGAGCCACTGCGAAGAACTACCTTTCCCAGTGCGCTCCGCAGCAGAGCAGGGCGGTGCGCAGAGCCGCGCAGGAGAGGCGGCAGCAGCTGTGGCGCCTGCGCGCAGCTCAGCGCTGCGACCGGCCTCGGCGGTGACCTCGGGCGGGCGGAGGAAGATGGCGGCTGCGGGCCTGTCCCTGAAGGTGAAGCTGGGGTGGGGGCAGCGGTGCCCCTCGCCGGGTGTGCGGGAGGCGGGCGGGACGCGGCGTGTGGCGCAGCTGCCTCACCCGCGCGGGCTCTCCAGCCTTCCTTTCTTCCCTAACCCGTGGCCCCGGGCCGCATACCGACGCCGGCCGTTCTGTGCCCGCAGGTGCGGCAGCTGAGCACGACGGCGGCGAGGCCGCTCTCCAAGCTGGTCAAGGTGAGCGGGACGGAGGGTGGCACCGGCGGGTCGGTGGGCAGCTGCCAGTTCCCCGGCTGCGGGCCGCGCTTAGCACCCCCCTCTTCTCTCGCTCGCAGCCCCCCATCCAGGTGTACGGGCTGGAAGGGCGCTATGCCACTGCGCTCTACTCCGCCGCCACCAAGCAGAAGAAGCTGGAGCAGGTGGAGAAGGAGCTGAGCCGAGTATGGGTAAGGTATCCTCCAGCCTGCCTTTGTCTACGCTCCCGCGGGAGTTTGGGAGCGGGGGGGCTTTACCTGCTGCTTTTTGTTAGGGGGAGGTGGACTGCTACTGCAGAGGGTGAGAGCCCCACTTCGCGTGGGCCTGGTACGGGTGCTCTGCCCGCACTGCACCCCCGGTGTTAGGCAGCTTGGAAGTGCTGCAGGAGTGTAAGTGCATCAGTTCTACAAGAAACTGACTGTAAATGCTGCCGTTTCCTATCACATCAGCCTCAGGCGTCTTTGCTCAAGGGGGGACTGCGTTGCCAGCCTTGTTACTGTACCTGAAAAAGTCATGGTTTTGTGTCGCGCCGTTTGTGTATCCACTCAGACACTCTTGAAGGACCCTAAGCTGTCCAGTGTTGTTATGAACCCTCACACCAAGAGCACAGTTAAACAAAAAGCGGTGAACGATGCCTTGGTAAAGGAGAAGATGTCTCCTCTAATTGTCAACCTGATGAGTGAGTACTTATTTGACAGGCTAGTTGTTGTTACTACTGTTGGCTAACCAAATCTGCTTCTAGTGGGTGCGTTAAACCATTTCAATGCATCTGCCCCTACCAGATTTGCTTGCTGAAAATGGTCGCTTGCGCTACACACCAGACATTGTCTCTGCGTTTGGGAAGATCATGAGCGCGTACCGAGGAGAAGTGGTGTGCACAGTCACCACTGCACAGGTGGGTCAGGAACCTCTAGACTGAGCTTAACACCACTAGGTAAGGTCAAACTTCTTTAGCTTAATTTTGCTCTCTGTAGTTTAAGTACTTGCTGTATGACTAATGAGGAAATAACTCCACTCTGCCAAGGTAAAGGTCTTTCTGTAAATGCGTTTTTGATATCCAGCTATTACTGGTCAAAAGTTAAATGTTTGCCTCCCATTTCACTTCAAGAGGTAACATCTTTCTTTCCTGCATTTGAAACCAGCAGCTGGTAAAAGTCAGTCTGGTCTGTAGACACAATTGCCTCTGTATTTCTGTCATTGTGATCATACAGATCGTCAGTAATAATGAATTATGAGGTAGAGCAAGGCAGATACCTGATAGGACTGAGAATGTCTGGGGTCTACCACTTGCAGTAAATAAGGCAAGTGTCTAGCTCCAAATCTGTAGGAAGATTTTCACAGACAAGAAGGTCTGGCTGGTGCTCAGGAAGGTGAGAAGGAAGATGGTGTCTCCTTGAGCTCTATGTGAATGTAAGGCTGGAGGCATAGTGTTTCTGGCATGTTGACTTCTTCATTAGTGGATCTGTGCTCACATTTGTTAGAGTGGGAAGCTGGTTAGCTAGATATGTAATGTAAATCTCTTAAGTCTTGGGTGAACTGCCTGTCTGGACTAAATAGACTGATCCACTTGGGGTTAGGTTGTGAGCACAGATTGTCAGGCCAGTTAGTTGGAGCCCCCAACACAAGAAGGACATTGAACTATTGGAGTGAGTCCAGAGGAGGGCCACGAAGATGATCAGAGGGCTGGAGCACCTCTGCTATGAGGAAAGGCTACAAGAGTTAGGGTTCTTCAGCCTGGAGAAGAGCAGGCTTCGAGGAGACCTTGTAGTAGCCTTCCAGTATCTGAAAGGGGCCTACAGGAGGGCTGGGGAGGGACTATTTACAAGGTCTTGTAATGACAGGATGAGGGGCAATGGGTTTAAACTGGAAGGGGGAAGATTCAGACTAGATGTTAGGAAGAAGTTCTTTACAGTGAGGGTGGTGAAACACTGGAATGGGTTACCCAGGAAGGTTGTAGATTCTCCCTCCGTGGAGGTGTTCAAGGCCAGGTTAGATGAGGCCTTGAGTGACCTGTTCTTGTGGGAGGTGTCCCTATGGCAAGGGGTTGGAACTAGATGATCTTTGAGGTCACTTCCAACCTAGGCCCTTCTATGGTTTAGTAACCTTCAGAGATGTATGTATTCACAAGCCTGTGCAAACCTGTCCACAGATTTTCCTAAATACTATATACGTAGTTTCTTTACTGCTGCTTTTGTTAAGTTTGTTGGTTTTTTTTTCCTCTTAAAGTGTGACTATTAAATAGAAATTACTTCAATTTTCAGTAATACAAACCCACTATTTCTTGGTGAAGTCCCTCTTGTTTTTATCTCAGTGGTGTCCAAATGACTTACAGGTCAAATTCACAGTGTCTCCCACAAGGTTGCAGAATTCTTCTGTCCTTATGGAGGGAGGTGTACTTAGCTAGGAGCATTCTGCAAACCTGTAGCAGAACTGGGATCTTACTGCTGGTGTAACTGTCCCTGCTGAGTGCTTTTACATGTAACTGGTTCTTCTCAAACTGATAACTGTTAGAAACAGCAGATTAATCTTTCCATTTACAGCTAACGTGAGTCAAATCTCAAGGTTTTCCATCAAGTGCTTGCTCTAACAAGTATGGATTCTTGATACTTGCCCTCTGAATATGTCAGCTTAGAACTTCTGCTGGGAATACATGCACAAGTAACACAATGCTTCATGAAATCAGCAGGCCACAAAGTGATCACTGTTTCTGTGCTGTCCTTTAGTAATTCTTACACAAGGAGGCTGCTTAACCTGCCTTTGTGGTGGAAGTCTCTGTGTTTAGAAGAATCTGGACAGAAAGCCTGGGTTCTTGTTAAACCATTTGAACATTTTCTCATCCTTTATTTTGCTTGTATTCTATTCATAATTTTCAGCCCTTGGATGATGCCAGCCTCACTGAGCTAAAAAGTGTCCTGGGAGGATTCCTGGCTAAGGGAGAAGTCCTGAAGCTGGAGACCAAGGTGTGTATTTTTGATTTGTAATTAAATTCCATCAAGGTGATGTTAAGCTGCACTTCTGTCTCTCCAACTTAAAAAAAAAAACAAACCACCCAGCACAAACCAAACAAAAACCCTAAAGAAATAAAAAACACTAACAACTTTACTGAATCCAGTTGCTATATTACATAATTCTGTGCTTAATTACTAAGTCTTATCTTTGCAAGCTCTGTATTTAGAAATTATCTTCAAAATTATTCTTTTAGAAGTTTTCTTATTAGTGTAAAAATTATGTACTAGGCTAATAATTTTTTGCTAATATAATTTCTGTTCAATATTTGTTCTTCAGACTGATCCATCAATCCTTGGTGGCATGATTGTCAATATTGGGGAGAAGTATGTGGACATGTCAACAAGGTCAAAGATCCAGAAACTCACCAAAATCATGAAAGAGACTGTCTAGAAATCTGTCCCTAGTCATTTATGGTGAACCCTGTCAGATGGAAACAATAAAATTATTTCATCTTGAGTAGATGGTGTGAAGTGTTTGGATTTGAAAAACACAGCACTGATGGACCTTTGGTGAATTTTGCTTTGTTCCCACTAAATCTTCTATGACACAGCTTGAAAATCTATCTCGCCCTGAACATGAGTTTGTTCCTGTGAAGGAAATGGAGAACAGTGCTGTAGGAGCTGATAGATGGAGTGACTGCTGCTGAGGTTCCGTTGGGTCTCCAGAGATGCTCAGGATGTTGTCAGGTCAAAAGAGCAGCAGTCTTGTTACCACAGACACCATTGTGTGCAGAAGGCAAGAACACTGGAACTGCAGCTGGTAGATGCTTCCAAGAACACAACAGTGACTGTTGAAACAGACCTGCTGTCAGTTAACTCTCAGCAGCAAACACTCTGGCAGGCTGGTTTACTCCCTCATGGGCCTTCCTGTACTCCCAGGCAGTAGTGCCATAGGTGGTCATGGACAAGCTGCACAAGCCTTACCATTGGCATACCTGGCCACAGAGCAGGGCCTGTCTAAAGTCATCACACAAAGCGAGGGCACCTGGCCTGAAGTGGCTGAAGTTCTTTTGGAAGTGGGTGGCTTTTTTTCCCCATTACTAAACTGTGGTAATGTATTTTTGCTGTTATACTACAGATCTGTACAAATCTCACTTTTCAAATCTGAAAACAATGCAAACAGTGCATTACAAAGACACTAAATTTCATGATTTCCCTGCTGCTGGGTCTATCACTTTGCTCCTACCTAGATGGTCCTTTTGTCAAAAATAACTCATCTGAAGATTCACTTAAGGAGTCTGACATATCAGTGGTCTTCAGTGCTTCTCAAGAATGCAACAGTACACAGTTAAACTTAAAAAAAAAAAACCAAACAGATGGGTTTATTCTTGCAAAATTTCATTTGCACAACAACCACAGTTCTCATCTGTGTCAAACAAATCACACAGCCTAAAACTGTATTGGGAGTTTCCACCTTGGTGGCCGCAGTCTGGGAAGCAGCACAACACCTCAAACAGATGAACACATTCAAGGACTTCTGCTTAAAGAGACCTTGTTTGTAAATAGAATTACATAACCAAATGTGGCTGAGGAAACAACACATTGACAGGAACTGAAATAGTCTTGTGAGAAACAATGGTGACTGATTTGTAATTATTCATTATACCTATTACAGATGCTTTGAAAAAAAGCCAACTCCACAGTACAAATGTTTTACTGTAGAAGGAGTAGATGTGATATAAATGAACAATACAAATTAATTCCATCTTCTCTGAAAACAAACAAAACCCCAAACCAAAACCTTTTTTCTTTCTGTTTTGCCAGACCTTTTACAGTGCCTTTGTAATTTTCAGGATCATAAGAATACAACAGACAATATGATACTTTTTTTGAAGAGAAAAAAAAAAGAAGGGAACTAACTGATACTACTTGTTTGGCAGCAAAAGGTGCACTAAAAAGTAAGATGCCCATCAGCAAGGAGTGGGAATTCTGCAATTCAAAGTATCAACACTGGAAAAAAAATCCTACAGCTATCTATTAATTTCAGCAGTTTAACCAACACGAAGTAGAAAGTACCCATCACACGCTCAGTAAAGGCTGATGGAATCTAAACTCCTTTTCAGCAGCTCGAAGACTGGAACAGGGCAATTCTGCACAAGCTCTTAACAAAGCTCAAGCCTTGGAGGAAAACCTGCCCCATGGAGGCAGCTTTGTCTTTTCCTCATGGGGTAAGGGTTGTCTTACCATGGCAGGAGCACTTACATGCAGCATTAGTAGCTTGCTATGAGCCTTGTGTAGGTGGAGTGGATGCATGCAGTGCAGGAGGGGCAGTGCAGGCCCCTCCATGCTGGCATGAAGGTTCAGGTGGTGCTGCAGAGGACATCCTGGAGAGAGTACATTTGTGCAAACCTAGGAGAGACTGTAAGATGCTGTGAGACAAGGCAAAAGGGAGCAAGAGCAGGGGCAGTAAGTGGACCAAGCACCTGCAGCAGTGCTTCAGTCGCAGACCCAATCTCCCCTCTTCTAGCAAGAACAGGTTTCACCACGAGGCCCTTCCCATGGAGCAGCCACTACAGCTGGGAAGGATTTCCCTTCCAATGCATCACCTGATATGCACCCAGACACGTTTTGGGAAGTGGGGCAGATATCCTGCTCTTCATCCAGTTCTTAACTCTGCCCCTATTTCTTTTTGCCCATGCCCCTGTGTGCCAGCTCTCTATTTTCGCTCAAGCTCACTGTAGTGGGCACAAGCTGTTGTCTGGAGGGGGTCTCAGAGGAAGCACCAGCTCCCTTTGCTTGCATGGCACATTAAGATTTCAGAACCTACCACAAAATCCAGGGTTAGTGATGCTTTTGCAGCTTTCCTAGCAGCACAGGAATTCAGCTACAGTCACAGCAGAGCCTTTGACAACTATATCAGGCAACTAGGCTAGTTTAATATATATTTTACTGCAGTTCTTTAGTCTTTTAAATTAGGTCCTAAATATATCCTCCTATGTACAGAAAAATAATTTCCCAAGGACAATCCTCTTATTTTAAAGTATTTAAATGAACAAAACTAGGTGCCTATAAACATGTCTCTGTTAGGTTTACTCAGTATTTGACAGTGACAACAGAGCTGTGGGTTCATATTATATACACAAATATTCACACAGATATAGAGAACCATGTATTTAACTATAGATACATTGCTATGCACATAGGACAAGAGTGCTGGGGCTAAACAAATGCTAGGATATGTGTGGAATGTTGGTACAGAGTAAACCCCTCAAGACTCAGGTGATTTAACCTAATTCTCAGCTTTTCTATGTTTCAAGGGGGTTTGACTGTTGGATTTGAATTAACTGGAGGACCACCATGGCAAGCAGAGTGCTATGGAACTAGACACCACTGTTGCAGTAGAAGTCTGGAGTTGTCACATATTAGTTTTGAAAGTGTATTCAATACCATTACAAAAAAGGCATTAGCCACAATGTTCCCCCCCGCCCCGACAACCCTACTCACATGTAACAAAAAGAGTGGTTTATTTTTAAAGGGTAAAAAAACTGCAAAATGAAGATTTAAAAAGTTCCCTCATAAAAACTCATCTTGAGAAAATATATAAGAATTAAGTGCATCTAGAAAAAAGTTCTGTAGTTGATTGGTTATTTGGCTTAGTGTCAGCTCAGTGACATGCTGTCTTTCAAGGTGCCCAAGTCACTTCGCCAGCTGTGTGCAACCTCAGGGCTTTACAGACTGGTTTTCCACCAGTGCTACACTTGGCAAAGTACTTGGCATTGCTGAGGCCAAGGTCAGCCTGACAGATTTGTATTTTACAGCACTTCCCAAATGTGCTGCAGTTTCTGAGCATTAAGAATTATGATTCGTCCAATAAATATGACTCTGGTGACTTCAGTGGCTAAAACCAGTTTGGGGATGATAAGGAAGAAAACAGATCCAGCTGCAGAGACTCTAAACTACTTTTGTATTTTATAACTACTCCTGTATTTTGTTTTCTAATCTTGACTTCTCATTTGATGCTCTATTGAATCTTGCAAAACTTGAACCAACTTCATAATGTAGACTCTACCTTATCAAAGCCTTTTGAACTCCTCCATGCATCCCCAGCAAAGCAGGCAGCTACTCAGGTGGCTTCATGGTATCTTTGTGCTGAATTGGAGCACAAATTAAAGTTAAGCATCTGCTGAAGTGCTTTGCTGAGCCAGGGGCTGTGGGGTCAGGGCACAATGAGCTGTGAGGGAAAAGCCTAGAAAAGAGTCCTGAAAACAGCACTGTTTCACACAGCTGAGCTTTGGGAGCTGGGCTTAGAGGGAAGGAGTGATGCTTACCAAAGACTTCATCACAGGACAGAAGCACCACTTTATTTACCAGACTTGCACAGAAGAAACACCTAGTGAGACTGCAACAGAGCATGGCAGTGAGATGAGGTGCAAAGCATGTTGCCATTCATTTGTGCAACACGGACGGGGTTTGGGTTGGAGGGAACCAACAGGCTCAGCAGGCAGGGAAAATCTCTAGGCATGAGGAGGGTGTCTAGGTGATGGAACATGAGCCTCAACCCTAATCACATGAACCACAGGCAATGGGCTCACAGCAACGGCAGCAGGAGCTCACAGCCTGGCACTGCTGGGAAGGATAACACAGGTGAGTGCTCAAGTGGCAGGCTGGAGCCCTGAAAGGGGGAGCTAACCTGTGCTGGATACAATGACCTCCAGTCATATCTGACCAAGTACAGAGGCCAATGACCTCAGGTGGTCAAGCTTTTCTGAAGGGCTGCCTCCTGTCCACAGGGAGAAAGCTCTCTTGTGGCAGCTTGACAAGATGAGGCTGACTCTCACTGCAATTAAAATGATGGCGAGGTCCTAAAAGGGGAGGGATTCAAGTGAAAGGACAGCCAGCCATCCTGATGATCCTAGCCTGCAATTGTATGAGGTATTTGCTGGCTAGGGGAACAAGTCCTTTGAAAGACAGAAACTGGCATATTGATGCTGGTGCAAGTGATTCCTTGCATGGAAGGGCATGTACTCATGTTCCTCCTGGATGGTCATGAGTGGCACCAGGAAAGAAAAGAGCCTGACTCAATGTTTATGAGCCTATGAAGTCCTTGTGAAAGCATCTTGAAATAACACAGTGGCTAAGCCCCTCAGAGGCATATCTCAGAAAATCATTTCCAGAAAGAGAAGTGTTAAGAGCTGTTACAAATGCTTTATATACTGAAGGTATTACCAATGTGTTACCAAAAACGTCCAGTCCTACAGAAAAGTGCATGCAAACTCCTGCACACATACAAAGCTGCGCTAAAACCAGTGCAGCTCTCCCCAGGCGGAGGGCAAACACATAGTGTGTCATTAATCACTGGTGTTGCATTATGAATGCTTGAGGTCCTGGATAACAGAAGTTCAGCTTTGAGATTGTAGGTCTCATTTTAAAAGAACTACACACACCATCTCTAGGGAAAACATAAAAAATTCCTTCCTTTCCCCTCTTTGCTATCCTGTCCCATCTGCAGCCACAACAACATTAACATTCTGCCAGTTCTCAGCTACCAGCATCTTTCAAAAGTAATTCTAATAACTTCTAGAAGTGGCACTGAGTTCTACCACAAGACTTGCAGCCAAGGAAGTGCTAGAGAGAAACACTATTCTCCTTATAAAAATCAATGTACCTCGGGGAAAAATGTGATACTCTGAATTACAGCTTGGGACACAACCTCCCGGTGGACCTTTTTCCATTGCACATTTTCTCACAGCTACAGAGTTTGCTCTCTCTTCTTCTAGGACTTTTTTTCTCCCAGTTCATCCAAAGCAAGACCACCATTTCAACTGAAGGCAGAGAAAGCATTAAAAAGTAAGTCACAGCACTATTTTGAGAGAGGCTTGACTGCCAGCCAATGAGTTGGATGCTGAAGAATGACTTCAAAGCAAAATGTCTTCTCCAAAATAGTAGAGTGTGCTAAAAGGTAGAAACAAAACCGCATCTTGGTGGCCAGTGCCACTGGCCCATGTACAAGTTCAGCCTCACCAGTGCTTTGGAGTTACTCTCACCATAGCAACTAAGAGACCTGGTATTCAGCCTTTCTGCAAAGATGAAGTTCACCAAAGCAAATGCAAAGACCCAGTCCCAGAACTCCACAATATACAGATTTACAACACGTGTGTTTTAGTGGGGATCCTCATCTGCACAAATCTGCTCTTTCAATCCAGAATTATTATCCAGGCTTTGATTCTTTTGCAGTGGTAGTTTTGCATAACATTAAGAAAAGCTTACACACATCTTGATGGGACTGGAAAGAGACCTGTGAGCCAACATGTGCTATTTGATGGAGACATTCAGAAATCAACAGTCAGCATCTGAAAAGCATGGTCTGCATAAATATGGGTACTCAATACCGGCAGCACAGACTAGCAGAGCTTGGCCCAGCAGCCAGCACATGGCACTGATGACAGCTTGACCTTCAGAGATTGTGGTAATGCCAGATGACTTTCCACATCTGAGAAGAGATACCTAACTTCCTAGGTACTACTGTGTGCCCCTCTCCGAAGCTCTTCAGAACACAGAGGTTAATTAAACAAGCCTAGGGCAGCTTGCAGTTTTCTCTGGGAAAGCACTAGTCAGAACACAGCCAGCGAGCCTCTTGTTTTCAGTAGAAGGCCTAAGCCTTTATACCATGATGTCCTGGATGAGCAGACCTGTGCAGCTGCAATGGGTAGAAAAGCAAAAACTTGCAGCCCACGCTGCAAGCTGTGGAGTTCACGCAAAGCAATGCACAAGACTGCAACATTCCTGAACAGGGAACACCAGGCAGGAGTCACAGGGTTTCCAAGAACCTTTGGCTAACCCTGGCAAAAAGGAGTTCCATCTGGGAAGCACTGGGAACAGTGCCAATATGCTACAGAGCACTGAGGGTGAGCAAGCAAAAAAAATAGTGACATCCTGATGCAAAGTCGACAGGCTCCAAGAGCACACCTACATTCCGCCCTTACTGCACAAGGATTAGGACAAGCTTTCTCTTCAGGATTAAAGCAGTGATGAGGGAGGGATTCATTAGGTATCTATGAGCGAAACTACAGCCTTTCATCATCCATCATCACATTCGAGTAACTCCTATTGACATTAGTGGGAGTTAAACACTGCTGTGCATAGAGGGTAGGTGGGAAAACACAAGTGATGGTGCTGCTATGGCTCCCCAGAATGGTGCAGTTGTACATGCCCATGACAAGGGTCACAAACTGAGAGAAGCCCCTGCAGCTTTGAACACCAGTTGAGTCTCAGAGGAAGGAACAGCCCTTTGAGGCTCCTTTTGAAAACCCAGGATTTTGAAAATCCAGGATTTCTGCATCACAACCATGGTCATTTTTTTACTTTTTTTTTTTGTCCTGTTTGTCTATTTAGTTGTTGCTGTAATTCATGCTGGTGAAATGATACCATTAAAAAAGTGATGCTACTTTTTAACTGCTGAGATGAGTGTCCACCGTATTTACAGCTACTGAGTAAAATTAGGACAGCAGTAAAAGGTTAGACAATGACATTTAATGTTACTCCATTAATAGATTTTATCACTTTTTTTTTTCCTTTTTATCCTACCACAACAATGTGTATTTCCATATACATTATATTTAATAAAATGTATTGATATGGAATTAGGAAAGCATGGGTTTAGTACTATTTACATATTTTAATTGAAACCATTTTCTTAACAACATTGAAAAATAGAAACTTAAAGTTCTCTTAATTGTGTTTTCAGCCAGTTAGTGGTAAACAAATGCATGCCTAGGAAGTTACACTCCCTCTAAAATGTGGTCAGTTGAAAGTTTATAACTAAAGTGTGTATTCTCTGTTTTGTTTCAAAAAATACATAAGTATGTCTGTCATTTCTGATACAAAATTCTACACTATCTTCAATAAATAAATAATAAAGCGATTCTGAAAAGTATGAAATGTAAACTTTGTTGTCCCTCCAACATACATTTCCCCTCCCTCTCCCCCCTCCCCCCCTCCCATTGCTTGAAACATTACAGTGGTCTTTTAGGGAATTATAATACACAGACACTTCCCAGCACAGTTTACACTTATTACCAGACTGTACCTACCTATCCGTTAAGAATATATCCTAATTTCCTAATGGAAATCAATAAGACTCTGTAGTGCTAGAGAACACCACCTACACAGGAAAGGTGAAAACCAGTACTGAAAGGACATGCAAGGAACACCAAAACCTAACAACAGGCTCCACGAGAACGTCCACATGCTAATGAACAGGCTGACACCTCCCATTCGGAAATACAGTCCTTACAAAAATACCAGTGTATGCATGATAGGTCATGAACAGAACAAACCCAAGCAGAACAACAAGGAATTTTACTCCTGGGGGGTCTAATCTCTCTTCAGCCCAGACTCAGCAAATCACTTACACATGTGCTTAAAGGAAACAAGACGTAAGTGCACACTTAGAGCTGGGTGCTTGGCCAGACAAGGAAAGCCTGCTGGATATGGGCCTATACGTGTGTATTTGTAGAGATCAACGGATATACAAGCTCTGGCATTCTCCCAGATGACAAGGCTTTTACTTTTGGGTTACTCACTCTGCACCATCACAAGCACTCTGTCTCTGGTTGTGTCCACCGCACCTGCGATCACCCTGGCTTGCCACAAGCACCTTGGTGAGCTACAGCGTGCTGCTGCCCTGGATTCAGTAACACGGTGTCAAGCACAGTTAAGCACAAAACAATTAAATAGCTGATCACCACTGATTGCAGAATTTAGCACTGTGATTTTTTTCCTCCTTCCTCGCTGCAGATGACAGATCATCCACCTGTGGTCACAGCCAAACAGCAGAAGTAAAGGTGTATCAAAGTGGAATACCACAACATAGAGCAGGGATCATCCTTCACTTACTGTTCAAACACCTACAGTCCTATAGAAAACAGCAGCTTCCAAAGGTACCAAGTGGGTGGACTCTTCTGGAGAGCAATTCATCTCTGTGCAGAAGGCTTGTATATAAGTGTATTTTCAGGGGTAACATGAGGCATGAAGTGGTATGCTAATAGAATCTTCTCTCTTTATAGATAATAGACTATTTAAGTTTTTTCAGTACAATTATGAAGATCTTCAAGGATCTTCTTACTGCGTAACTGCTCCTTCCATTCACATTACATTTACACACCACTGTGCTGAGCAACAGGCACAGAATTCCTCGAGGGGGAAAACCCTGCAGAAAGCCTCCAAAACACACCAGCACCACCTACTTCATGTAAATTAAAGAGTAGGGTGAGTGGAGCAAGCACAGCAACCTGTGTGGTTTGCCGGCCTTGCAGACTGGAGCACAGAGAACAACCAGGTTATTTCAGAAACCCAGGAAACTGACACCAAGGTCCACATAGAGAAATAGAGCAAAATCTCCTCACTAAACTGAGATTCATTTTTCAGTGAGAATTATCAAGGCACAAAGGTGCTCCTGTTTGCTTTGATAACCCTCTTAACGTGTGAAGGGCAAGCAGTAGTTTCTTACCACACCAGTAAGGATTTTGCGACAGCTTCTGCAGACACCTATTGCAGTCAGCTCAGACTGAAATAAAATGTTGGTCCCTTTCCTTCTAAGGCTCATCAAACAACTGCAGATCTAGTCGGACGACTATCTCCCCTGTTGGAACTTCATGCAGAAGGAGACACTTTGTAACTGGTCCCTTTGAACCCTGATCCTTCTTAATGTCTGCCACACGGATCTCTGTTCTGCCCAAAAAGTCTGAAATGCAAAAAGACAGCATGCTCAGTAAGTGACACGACTCTTCAGCATTGCAAAAAACTCCTAATTTGCAGAAGGAACTAAGCTTCCATCTACACATGACACAAAGGAGAAAACAAGTCTTCAGTCCAACCGTATTTTTGCAGCTGAAGATGGACAAAGGCTACCAATCTGCACAGAAGAGGATTTTAGCTAGACCACACTAGAAAACAGCAGCATTAGAAGTAAACTGTCCCATAAGCAGAAAAACCCACTGAGTAAATTCACAGCTGTCTTGTTTCAGTAGCTTATTTATCTTATGATAGGTTAAAAAAAAAGGCCAAAGGCTGCTACATAGGCCAACTAGAGTGTGGATCCCTCTGGAGATGATAGAGCCAGGCTGTGCATCACACAGGCAGCTAAGGTCTGTGAGCAAACTGGCACTGGCCACAGGAATGACAGTCCTGAGAGACTGACTCCAAAATACACTCTTAAATGCTCTACATTTTTACCCCAAGCTATGAAATGAGTTAGGCATATTACAGGAACTTGAAGACATTTCCTCCTGCATTAATCTGTCCATATGCAACCAGCACTCAGCTTTTTAAAGACTTAGCAGAACTGCAAGCCACACTTGAGTTGTCAAGCTGCACAATAAAGGAAACTCCCACAAAACCAGAGAGTGCTTGACTCTTTTTCTGCTGATTCTCCAGTGGAGAGCAAGGGTGAGCAGGCTCCCAATATGTAAAGGAATTCATTACTGGAGTTGGAACTCGATGATCTTTAAAGGTCCCTTTCAATTCAAATAATTTTCTTAATTCTGGGATCGATCCGGGCAGGCATGCACCTCTTCAACGTGGGAGAGTTGAAAACACCCTTGGAAGGGTGGCAGCTTGCTACTTACCGTCTGGGGAGAACTGATCCCTCTCGAACACTGTAATGCAAAGCACGTCCTGCTCGAGGTCTTTGATAAAAAACTGGCAGTTGGAGTTCCACTTCGGGTTAAGGGTGTCCTGTATTGTCTTGGTAATGTGGCACTGAGAGCCCATAGTCACTTCACAGTATGGGTTACTCTTTCCTGGGAAGATGGAAACAAACAGAAAAGAGCCTGATCTTCCTCCTAAATTACGTTTTACTCCTACAGCAAACATGCAAGGGGAAAACCGTGGCCTCACTGCCATTATAATGAACAGGGACACGGTTCTACAAGGTGTAGAAGGTAAAAATGCACCTTTTAGTCTTCATGTTAGGATTTTGTGGCTTTTGATGTCTTACTACATGACTCAGATGTTGGAAACTAGGTTTGTCCAAAACAACTGCTTAATATGGGGCAGCTGCATGACTGCTACTGAACTGAACAAAATCACTTTTGTTTAGTTGAAGTTCATTAAAACTTTATAAAAACTTATTCTAGACAAAATCTCCTTCAAAGGTGGTCTGACAAACAGGAATGTCTTCTTCAGACAGCATGTTATGAAAAAACCAAGGCACTTACCATGGGACCGACAAGGTTTTAGTTCAATGCCTTCAACAATATTCACCATCAGCCTCCCAATGCCTGTTGCTCTTTGCGAGCGAACTGTAGTGAAACAGAGTAGAGAGAAAAAAACATTAGCAACTTTCCTGCCCGTGGGCTTGTACACACTTTACACAAAAGATGAGAACCTTGCACCCCATGCTGTACCTAAGTAGGCCTTTTCCCTCTTCTTCTTTTCAGTCTCTATGTAAAGTTCTGAAGCAGCTTTGATCTTCTGAACCCAGGCAGTCCTTCAGAAGGAAAGGAGAAAAAAAAATAAAGTTGCAAAATACCATTTCCATTTCCTCTCCCTGAAGTACAGCAGATGGAAACACAGCTCCTTCCTAGCCAAGACTCCAGGCCCATCAAAGGCTTTGCTTCACTGTCTGTCTGGAAGGGATCTTGCTGGAATTTATAGCACCCGCAAAAATTTGGCCATACCAAGCTGGCTGATCCCACCACACAAAGAAAGCTCAAGAGAAGCACAAGCAAAAGATATAGATAGCAGGCTTGCTTTCACCCAGCCCTTTGCTTTACTGTAATCAATTCACTTCTTGTAGCTCAGAAGGATTTTTACATGAAATCTTGGGGTCACTAAAAGTGGCCATCCTTCTGAGCCCCGAGATTCATGAAGCTCATCATCAAATGATGAATGATCGCAGCTTCCCATGGGCCCTTCTGGGAAACCATTTCACACTTAAGAGACTGAACAGAAAGATTAACAGAGAAACTGTGTGGACAAGGGGTACCAAAGGATCTCTTTGTGACATACAAGGGAGCCTGAGACCTCAGTCAAGGCAAAATGAGAGAACCAAGAAATTGTGGATTCATTTCTGACCCCAAATGAAGAGCTGCTGCTCCACAGAGCATTGTAGCTATTTAAACTGGTCTGGGTTTGAGCACACACCTGTATTCTGCACAGAAAGCTGCTCAAGAAAACTAAAAACTTAAGGACCATTCTGTCTTTCAGATGAGCCCTAAATGGTAAATAGCAGCTTCAGAAGCATACCAAGTCTTTGATAATAAAGCTCATTTAAGATTAAGTGGACAAATCAATTGCTCATTGATGCTAATGTTTTGTTTCTCTTGCTCTTAATTAAAAGCAAGTCCATGATGAAAACCTAGAGGGATCACAGAATGGATTATGTTGGAAGGGACCTCAAAGATCATCTAGTTCCAACCCCTTGCCATAGGCAAGGCCACCTCCCACAAGAACAGGTCACTCAAGGCCTCATCTAACCTGGCCTTGAACACCTCCAGGGAGGAAGCATCTACAACCTTCCTGGGCAACCTGCTCCAGTGTTTTGCCACCCTCACTGTAATGAACTTCTTCCTAACATCTAGTTTAAATCTTCCCTCTTCCAATTTAAACCCATTACTCCTCATCCTGTTGTTACAAGACTTCGTAAATAGTCCTCCCCAGCCTTCTTGTAGGCCCCTTTCAGATACTGGAAGGCCACTACAAGGTCTCCTCTTACCTAAATGCTGCATTTATTTAGTAAGCAATTCTGGCATCAAAGAAATTCAAAGGCTGTCTCCCACCTACGTAAGGGCATTTGACTAAAATGCCCAGATTTGGATACCAACTCCTGTGGGTTCTCTCTGTAGAGTGGAGGGAGGCAGGCACCATCAGATGGTGTTCAGTATGTGAACATCTGGCTCCTTCCACTGATAGTTCAGCATAGCATGCTTAAACACCACAGGAATTCCTCCAGCAAGGCAGGATGAATGTGGTACAGAGTTTAGAGATTTATGCCTACAGCTGTGAACGCTTTGATGCAGAAAAGATGATTACTGCTATAGTCTGATTTGTGTCTCAAGTTTAAAAGTGTCAATTTTCATCATCTAACCACCATACCTGTTCAGTCTGTGGCACACAGGGCAGACAGCACCCCAAAGGGGATCCATAAAAAGTGTGACCTTTTGCAAGAAAAGCGACGTGTTTAACTCACAAGGAGTAATGCTGTCTGGCAGGCAAAACGTTGCAGCAAAGACGTTCTATACATTTTTATGCACAAAGTTTGAGGGGCCATGCATTTGCAAGTTGACATAACATGATGTCTATGCTATGTGGGGGAGGTGTTGCTGCACTTTCAGCTTGCCTTTGTTTTAAACAAAAGTTATCTTTCAAGACCTTACATTTTTGTAGAGAACCCTTTTGAGTATATATTGGTGTAATCCTGTCTCCATAAGCTTGCTGGAAATAAAGATCACCAGATGTGGTTTTGAGGTTGCCCTTTTTTGACTGTTTTGTTCTGAAGTGAACTGAATTAAAACTAACTAGGCTTAGTTTGGTAGTTCTTTAGAAGCTTCTGGTCCAACTTCAAGTTCTCCTCAAGATCATTCAACGTGCACTCATACAAATGATCCCCTCAAGATCACTCAACGTGCACTCATATCTTGGTGATACTGATACTGTGATACTGTAAATGCTTGCACTAGCACAAAGAAACAGGTGTTAACAGAAGGCAGCAGGACTACATCTTTTATCTTCCTTATGCCAATATAAAATGTGAAACACGTATCAGGCCTCCTAGCCATTTCAACATTGATTTTAGCAGAATTCAGAAAGATCATTATTACTTTCCCCTTTTCATGTATTATTACCATATTCTCAAGCAGAAGGAATTCTCCAGTCAGACTGCTTGGAGAGTTGCTCTGCACGTGTACATCACGTTCAAACTCAGTACTAACACGGCTTATGCAGGTACTTACCTTTCATTAATGCTTTCAGCCCGGAGTGTATAGACTCTATCAATGTGGGAGATATGGAAGATGGGCTCATCTCCAGAAGGGTCTGTGGGTAATTTCACTAGTACCTCGTTTAGAAAAATGGGCTGTAAAACATTAGGCAAAGCTGGAGCTCTACTGCACAATAATTGAACAGATGCATGCAACAGAGAGCAACTTAAAACAGCTTTATCTTGTGCCTCTAGTATCTTTCCCCTTCTGCCTGCCTCCAATCTTTCTTCAAGCATGTCTTTTTAAAAATGCTCTTAATTTCAAAGATAAAGGTGCCTCCAGAGTCTGGGAACACTTCTAAAGTAAGCAAGCAGCCTCATAACGCAATCTCTCCTTTCCCACAAAGAGGAGGCAAAACCACTCTCCCCCATCCCTCCCTGACACATGTGACCTCTTGCTGAAGAGGTTGTTTTAACAAAACTTCAGAAGCATCCTTTCTCACCTCACTACAGCAACCAACCAGCTTTCCTGCCATCAGTCCCCAGCATGCTCAGCACGTGCCAAAGCTTTCAAACATCTCCTACATAAAGGCTATTGCTCACACACCCAGTATGGGAGCTGCTGCCGTCTGTATGTGCTGTTAACGTATAAAGCATCTGAGCCACCATTTAAGGGTGGTACTTACAGTTTTGTACATTTTGTATTGCAGATTAGACTTGGGGCTGAAGACCTTGTCTGTGCCAGAAGAGCCAAGAGGTTTTATGATCTGAGTCAGGAGGAGGAAATCGTTGAACAGAAAGCCATACAATTCCTTGTTACTCTTGGCTTTGTAGAGTTTCCCACTGTGCAGGAACTTGCGCGGTCCCAAGCAGTTTGTAACAGAATTAAACACAAGTTGCTGCGAAAAGTAGAAGAAGAAGAACAACGCAGTGTATAAAGTGAAACAATCGGGGCTCCCCTGAAAGAGATCAAATACAGTTTTGAGTCCTGGCATTGCTTTCAATTTGTGTCACAGGGATGAGGAGCAATGTCTCTGCCTTCCGCATGATAAGCAGTGGGAGTCACAGGAAGGCTACGTGAAAATTAACTTTAAGGCAGCACATCAGCTCTGCAGGGCATGGGCTGGGCAGTCAGAGATAAGCCAAAAGCATTTGTGCCACCTTTTGAGTTTCTCTGCCACATGCATGCATTTCTGTGTATGGAACTGAGCCGATGATGACTTGTCCTGGATTAGCAGGAGCTACGATAAAGGCCTCTCCAAGTGCTGAGCTTTCTTAACAAGGGCTCTTGTGTACCCACAATACCAAGAGTTAGAAGACAGCTGGCTGGAAAGGGCAGAATTTAAGACTTATCTGGAAGTTTTTACCAGGTGAATAGAGGCTTGCCCTTTCCTCAAATGTAGTCTTCAGGGCTATTCTCACTAGGTGATGACACAGTTCTTGCCATCCTAGTTGGCCAGGCAGCCAGATTTGGAGTGACTCCTTTGACAGATTAGACACATCTGAGAGAGAAAACCAGGGGAAGGCTGGCTTGTTCTTTGCCACAGATTCAAGACTGATGTTACTGGCATGACTGCATCAGCACACAGCCAGCTGGTGTTTCAGGTAATACTTTTGGTGTTTTAGGGCCAGATGTCATGTATGGAAGATAAACACAGCTGTCTTCCTTCCAGTTGTTGTAAGACAGCTGAATATGTCTCTGACCCTTCTGACATTGTCATGCGAGTCTTTCCCCTGAAAGATTTCAGATGATAAAATGTATTTTCTTCCAGTTATAAACCAACTAATGCTTATTAGCTTTTATCTTCTAGAACTGAAAACTCAATGCATACTTTTAATATCTATTATGATCTGCCTGCCTTCATCAGTAATAGAGAAGAGAGGCCATCAAAATACCCTCCATCCTTTTGCAGGACACACCAATACAATATTTTCACTATAGTTTCAGTAGAGAAACTTAGCATGTTACCTTAAGAAATAATATGCAATGAGAGGCTGCAATTCTCTTTTGTAAAGTCTTGAGAGAGACTTGATCAGTGTTCTTGAGTTTTCAAAATGTACGTAAACATTTCCTGTGATGAGATTTAAAGCACTCCAGGATG
The DNA here is from genome assembly GCF_015220805.1 of Pogoniulus pusillus. Taxonomy (NCBI): domain Eukaryota; kingdom Metazoa; phylum Chordata; class Aves; order Piciformes; family Lybiidae; genus Pogoniulus; species Pogoniulus pusillus. Next base: position 16,694,798 of record NC_087275.1, on the reverse strand, counting down.
GTCAGGTATAGCTTCAGGATGAGATACAGTAGCACAATAACCACTGCATTATTAAGAGCTATGAAATCAGAAAGTTGTGGTTGAAAATTGCAGCATTCAACCTGGTACTAATCCAGAGCCAGGCAACAAAGGCAGCATTTATCATACAGAAAGCAATACCATAAGCAGTGAGAAGGATCATGTGCAGGGGTGAAAAGAATCATGTGCAGGGGTGAAAAGGAGCCAAGGACAGATGAAAACAAAAGATTGAAGATTATATGACTTGGCTAATTACAGTGTTTGTCCTCTGATGCAGTGCCATAAATGAGCTATGGTTTCTTCCCAACTGGTGGAGAGGTGTGCCCACCTATGTGTTACTCTAGAGAGCACTTTGTTTACCTCTGACAGGCCTTCACACTGAACATGAGCCTGGATCCACTCCAGCCTATCCGAATTTTCCTTCTCCCGCACGCCTTCATTTACTTGAGAACATAATTCTTCTGCTTTCTCGAGAGCATGCTTCAAGTGACTGTGGTCAGGGTGGTTTTCAGGGGTGTTTTCTATTATCTACAGATAAATAAAACACATTAGCCTCTTCTGGTGTCTGTAGTTAAAATGTAATCATATTGTCAGCTCTATACTTCTGTTTTATTTCTTTGTTTTCATCAGAGCCAGACAGTAAGTTTCAAATTTATTTCCCTCCTTGACAAGAATGAAAAATAGGAGACAAACTGTCTGTTTGTGGACAGCTGAAATGAATGCCTGCAGAACCTTCGCATCAGTACACCACTCACTCTTCTGATGCAAGTGTGTAAATTCCAGCCACATACAGAAACACTTTCAAAACTGTTTTAAGGAATCTTTTAAATGCCAACATCCAGCTTTTGCAATAGATAAAGGTAATCATTTCCTGCAAAAATCTTGGGCCAAGTTCAATATCGTTACTCAGAACGGTTTTAGACAACAGATGAGTGTCAGGAAAGGGTTGTAAGCTACCCAGCAATATAAACTGTGTGGTAATGTAATTTGCAACAACTTGGCATTCAGGTTTGCACAATGAATGCCATTTGCCAGACTATGGGTGGACAGCGTGGAAAAGGCAAAGATGAGCATAAGATTGGCCTACTGCTCCTGTTATCTTAACATGAGAGTTTCCATTCAGCATTTACTGCCTTCTGGGATTTTGTGTGCTCGTTATACCACTGTTTCTAATGGAAACATCAGGTTACTCTGCTGAAGCCAAATAAGTTACCACATTTTCTCTAGCCTGATCAAACAGAAAAGGATACCCCACATTCCCTAGCATGGCAATGACACAAACAGGGAAAACTACCCTGTAATTAAGTTATAAGCAAAGCAGCACCAAAAAAAATCATCTGTGCAAACAAACGTACGTTTTTAATGATTAGTGGGTATCTGGTTACCCGCTGCATAGGCTTTAGTAGAAAACTTGAGAGTGGCATTCCTTTACAGCGAGGATCCATTGCTAACCTCTGAAACATTAGAGAGGTAAAATGGTGTTAGTCAGTTGGTTTTAAACCCTGCAAAATTAGCCCCTTCAAGAAAGGAAAAGGTAAGGCAACAAACGACAACCAGGCTTCCATTAAATCTGTTCTGAGATCACAGTGTCAGTGCAGTAGAACCGTTCGTTGCTTTTTACAACACATTCTCCACCTGCCTTGTCTGTGCAAGAGAAGGGCATCTTCATACTGCCCCAGCATCTTACAGTAAAATCAGTTTAGCAAACAAAGCACTCTATGGCTCTGTAGGTGTTTGATAAAACCTATTCCTTCAGTGAGTGCTTCAGTCAGAAGACCTCATTCTAGCCCAATAGAGAGCATTGTGGAGACTGGTCTGTGAATCAGAAAACCTATGAGCTCACTTCAGTGAGCACAAAATTCATGGTGCTTGCTTATTCTCTTACTTTAACAAACTCCTTGAACTCAGGGACTTCATCTGTCTTCTGCTGGATGAGTGCTGCCCCATTGAGCTGGCAGCTACAGAACCGAATGTAAGGCTGCATGTGTGGCAGCTGAGCTGTCAGTATGTCACCAATCATTTTCACTGGCATCTTCTCTCCAGACATCTTCTTACGCACACGCAAAGCCCTAGATGTGAAAAGATCATGAGTGTTTTATAGGTAGACCACTAAAGAATGATTCTTCATTTAAGAAATTAATTGCTTGATTCTGAATCATCATTGAAACAGAGTTCCCTGAATAACAGATCAGCCAGAAGGTTTACTGCGTACTGTAAGCACACAATAATCAACACTGCACTCTCAGCCAACATTTTCCCCTACTATGCTAACCAAATTGTTATCTATCACTAACTTATGGCAATGCCAGATCAGATTCAATAGAAAAAAAGAATGTAATTTCCTTTTCTATTAGTTTAGACAGTAACAGATATGCTAGTGAATGAGGTATAAAAATCTTACCACTGTTTTAAGCTCAAAGCTACTTATAGCTCTCAACCTGGCTTCCTAAGGAAAGGAGGTTTACTGTTATTGAACTGTGTGCATTTGTCCTATCATTGCCATAACTTTTCATCTTGCATCCATTTCCAAATACATTTTTCAAAAGAGCAGAACCCTGGAAGTTATAAAATCCCTCTTAGTTCAACAAAAATTAGCAGCTCAGTTTTTAACAAAGGAATTTCATTAATCCTCTTGCTCTTGAAGGTACAGGTTTAACTCAGTCCTCACTTAGTTTCTCTAGCAATGAGCAGACAAGCAACCTGCATGAGTGTGTTTCCAAACCAGCCACAGCATTTACCGTGTCTTGTTGCAGCAGTAGGGTGGGTGAGAAAGATACAGCTAGGAAGGAACTGTATCCATCAGAGGCCATGGTGAATGAAGGGAGAAATAAGAGTACTTGCACTGTGTGCAGTTTTGAGGTAGCATTGGGTTGCACTAGTTGGAGACTTTGGAAGGGAGGGTGCAGGGTACTCTGGACACAAATCCATAGGAAATCAGGCTTTGTTTGGGCTGCTACTCACAAAACAGCTCATTCAGGTGCTATAAGCCTACAATAACTAATGAGATGCATCAGCTAACTTAGAATAAGGGAAGCAGAGCTTTTTGTGCCTTGTTTTGCATTCAAGAATAACAGGACTGGAACTGAGTATGGACTGTGGCATAGGAAGTAGAAGCCTACAACAGGATCATGAGTAGCCTTGGCAGGCGCTACTCTTCAGGAGTGCCTCCTGAAGCACAAGTACCCCAAGACCAAAGTAAGGGCAGATACTTAGCAAAAAATTGTTGTGTTTTTTTTTTCTCAACAGCAACAGTAAGTCATAGCAAATATTGCTAACATTTTGCTTTTTGCAACAAGGAAAAACGCATGGCACTTTGGCTTACCACCTGCATAACTGGCAAATATTTTTCCACAGCTAAAAGAAGCAGCAGTGGAGAGGCTTGGATTTTGTATTTCCTAAGTATGTGTACGGGAGGAAGAAAACCAAACTTACTTCAGTAGTTTTATATTGCACATAATGAGCTCCTTCCAATTAACAAAAATCATAGCAACTTCTTTTTCTGTTAGCAGCTCAGATTCCATTAGTGGTTTCTGGAAGATCTATAGATGCAGAAAATTAAGCCATTTAGAAAGTATATGGTAAGGATAATTAAAGTGTCTAAGACTGATGCTTATTCCCTTAGTCAGGAGATGAGAACACTTTACTTCAGAGTAGCACTTGGTACTCACTGGAACAGATTTCCAACATGTGCTGTGCTGCAGAGACTCATGCTATTCCCTGATAATACATTTGTGAGTGGTCTATGGCTTTAGAAGAGAATATTCTAAATTTTTTTTGGAGGTGTAACTATGACCTGTACAAACTGTGGAATTTTAATCAGAAGTCTCCTGCAAAATATCCCAGAGTTACTTGAATATCAAAACTGAAAATACGTTTTTCTTTGGACACTTTCACAGAAGCTCTGATTTATTTCATACTGTCTAAGATTTGTGTATCTTGGCTTCTGTTTAAAAAAAAACAAACAGCTTTTCTTCTCAGACAAAAGAATTGTCTGGATCTGTACCAATTCCCTTCCTTTCCATGTTTGAGATCCACTTTGGAACATTTAAAGACAAGCATAGTAAAGCAGTAACTGAGGGCCACCATAAATGTGGAAAATGAGCTTCAATTTTAAGAACTCATACATGGGGAATGAACATTCAAAATAAGGACCAAAAAGGGTTTATTAGAGTGACGCCTTAAACACCAGTGTTCTGGTGATGGCTTAACATTAGTTGCACCCACACGCCCACACACACATTATATCTGTATATCTATAGCTATTTAGAGATAGAAAAATCAATATAGATAATCCCTGGGGAGTCAAACATTACAGTGATACAAAATGAGTTTGCACAGTGACATTACTGATTTACTTTGAGAAGGTAAGTGACTGAAACCTGCTCCTAACACTGCTGTGCTGTCTTACCTCTGTTACCAACTGCAGATCATTTACATAGTTCTCTTCTGTGACAATGAGCTCGTGGATGTATCCTTGTCTTTTTCTTTCTGTAGGCGTCAACATATCCAGGAGATGCAAGTCTGCACACCCTGGAAAACACAAAAGGATCCTAAACTTTACTTACAGTCATTTATTGATTCAGATCAATAGTGGTTGGACATGATGATCCCAAAGGTCTCTTCCAACTTTAACAGTTCTACGAGTCTCTAATTTGTAGCAGTTGTAATAAAGAGTTCAAGTAATGAACTGTCACTACTGCCTGTTCAGTTTGCTTGATCATTATGGACATGTAACGGCACAAAGCTAGCATTGCTTCATCTATTATTGTATTTAACCTGCTTGCCCCTTTATTTTTTTTATACAAGGCCATTTCTGAGTGCCAAATTTTCTCTTGTGGCAAAGCTTAAAACTCACCCTCACCACTACCTGCCCATTTCCAACCTCACCCTGAAGTTCACTTTTCTCTTTAGTTGTGTTATTCAACTGGAGCCACACTGTGAAACAGATCCCCAAATGGATAGCTGTTAACAAAAAAGGAGGCAAAAGCTTCATCTGATGCTACTAACAAAGAGAACATAAAGATATCCTAAAATGAAAACAATTAGGAAAGAGTGCTAGAGTAACCTTAATGCTCTGATGGGCATTTTGGAATTACATATAAGCTCTTGGCTTACTGATACTATCAATTCAAGGTTCACTTTATCCTTTTAGTCAAAGTCAGCATCCTAATCAAGCAGGTACTGGAGAGCTTACTTTCTTCTTCACGCTTCAATTAAAAATTGCTTTTACAGATTTGGAGGTCTGGAGCCAGAACACATGGAGGTCACTGGAAGACTTCTCTGAGGGATGGGTGTCAAGTGAATGGGGCCAATCTCTTTTTGGTAGCACACAGTAATAAGACAAGGAACAAGGGATACAAACTTGAACATAGACGGTTTCACCTCAACATGAGGAGAAACTTCACAGCAAGGGTGACACAGCACTGGAACAGGCTGCCCAGGGGAGTTGTGGAGTCTCCTTCTCTGGAGGCTTTCAAAACCTGCTTGGAAGCATTCCTATGTGGACTACCCTAGGCAATCCTGCTTTTGGCAGGGAGGTTGGACTTGATCTCTAGAGGTCCCTTCCAATCTCTAACATTCTGTGATCTCACTAATTTATAGGCAAAGCCAAATCAGTTAATTATTGTTCTCCTTTAAAAGCACAGGAAATTTTGTAACTGAAAACTCATCTTCCATTAGTTTTGTCCTTTAACTTTTGCAAACCACCTCCCTTATGTTTATCCTGTGCTGATGCCAGACTTTTGTATAAATTCTAGACCCTCAGTTTTTATTAAATCCAATTAAATTATCCTGGCAAGTAGAATATTTTCTTCCAGATTCACATGTTAAATATTTCTGTGAGTTTTCTGCACAAAGTAAAATGGATTTCACAAAGCAAAGGTGATTTCAAACATCGAAAGGTTGAAAACATTTTGTTTTAAAAATGCACTACTTGCAACCTTTCATATATGATCAAAGTGCTTCAACTTAATTCCTTTCCCCCATCCCTCAATGAAGTATGGGCACATTCAGTATACTCCCCACTGAAGCAATTTTTCCTTATGGAAGAAGCTGTGACTGAAAAATTGTTCCAAGATGACCTTCAGTTTATGGTGTTTTAAATGGCTGAGGCTTTTTTCACATGTTCTTCACCAGTATCAGCAATGACCTACCGAGATTTGATGGAGATGTTTTCAGATCAGATGCTTACATAAGCCTTCACAAAGTAAACCATTACTGCTCCTGATCACATCTCACACAACTCTTTTGGTTCTTTGCTTATAAATTTAATACTGCATCTTTAGCTTCCCAAATGTAACTCAGGAGCTGACTCTGCACTATGCCACTAGCAAGGTCCACATGCAGCACCATTATGTTTTGAATGGACTGCCTTCAACTGCTGTTTTAGCTAATCACAGAAAGAACCAGCTTGGAAAAGACCTTTGAGATCGAGACCAATCTATCACCTAACATCTTCTAATTAACTAAACCATGGCATGAAATGCCCCAATGCAGTCTCCTTTTAAACACCTCCAGGCATGGTGACACCACCACCTCTGCAGGCAGCCCATTCCAATGCCAATCATCCTTTCTGTGAAGAACTTGTTCCTAACACCCAGCCTAAACCTGTCCTGGCACAGCTTGTGACTGTGTCCTTTTGTTCTATCACTGGTTGCCTGGGAGAAGAGGACAATCCCTATCTGGCTACAACCTCCTTTCAGGTGCTCATGAAATGGCAGTGATAGATTTGACTTTTTAAAACAAACAAAAAAGGAAGAGAGGGGAGACAGTGGGGAGGCAGAGGGGAGACAGGAAGCAAGGAAAAGAAAAAGCAAGGAAAAGAAAAAGCAAGGAAAAGAAAAAGCAAGGAAAAGAAAAAGCAAGGAAAAGAAAAAGCAAGGAAAAGAAAAAGCAAGGAAAAGAAAAAGCAAGGAAAAGAAAAAGCAAGGAAAAGAAAAAGCAAGGAAAAGAAAAAGCAAGGAAAAGAAAAAGCAAGGAAAAGAAAAAGCAAGGAAAAGAAAAAGCAAGGAAAAGAAAAAGACAGGAAAAGAAAAAGCAAGGAAAAGAAAAAGCAAGGAAAAGAAAAAGACAGGAAAAGAAAAAGACAGGAAAAGAAAAAGACAGGAAAAGAAAAAGCAAGGAAAAGAAAAAGACAGGAAAAGAAAAAGACAAGGAAAAGAAAAAGCAAGGAAAAGAAAAAGACAGGAAAAGAAAAAGCAAGGAAAAGAAAAAGACAGGAAAAGAAAAAGCAAGGAAAAGAAAAAGACAGGAAAAGAAAAAGACAGGAAAAGAAAAAGACAGGAAAAGAAAAAGACAGGAAAAGAAAAAGACAGGAAAAGAAAAAGACAGGAAAAGAAAAAGACAGGAAAAGAAAAAGCAAGGAAAAGAAAAAGCAAGGAAAAGAAAAAGCAAGGAAAAGAAAAAGCAAGGAAAAGAAAAAGCAAGGAAAAGAAAAAGCAAGGAAAAGAAAAAGCAAGGAAAAGAAAAAGCAAGGAAAAGAAAAAGCAAGGAAAAGAAAAAGCAAGGAAAAGAAAAAGAAAGGAAAAGAAAAAGAAAGGAAAGGAAAAGCCAGTACATGCAGCACACAAGTAGTTTCTTCTATGATTAAAAAAGCTGAGAGGAGATGAGATTGGAAGCATAAGACTATTGACAGCACCCCACTGAGATATCTTTAAAAGATACAACTGAAAATTTTCTAGAAATGAAGTTTTGAGAACTATCCATTTTATGCCACAAGAGGCACATTCCAAAAGCCAAGTGCTGTGTTTCTCTTTAATAAATGGATGCTTTCAGAGTATTTTCTTAGCACGTAAACCAGAGGTCGAACAGACAGAACCAGCTCTCTCCATGCACTGTCAGCCTCATTAAAAGCAAGCCAAGTGTTTTTCTCTAGACACTGGGGAAGTTCACTCTTCAAAGATGCTGATGACCTTAGTTTGAAGTGTGGTTTCCAACCACCAACCTTTTAGAGGAAGCTTTTAACATTTTAAACTGAAATGTACTTTAGCAGTTAGCTTGACAGCCAGCCAACTGGGATGCAAATGAGATACTCTGAACTTCACCAAATGGTCTACTTTTGAACAGTAAATATTTGGGAAAATATCCTGCTTCAATCTGAGCAGAAGATGCAGGAGACAGTTTCCTGATGAGGGATTTTCTTCATGAGGTGCACGAGTACAAAGACTTTTCTTGTCTTTGTATTAAAAACACCAAAGAACCAGGTTGCTTTCCAAGTGGAAACGTCAGGCTGTTGGGCTCTAGCTACTTTTTCATGAACAATAAAGTACTGTGCAAAGTATTTTTATGAACATCTAAATTCCACTTGCAGCTGTGATAACAACATTCATGAATTCAATTCACTAAATGAGACTCCTGCTAGGGGCTGGAAAGCAACACCATATCAGACATTTCCACAGACAGATGGGAAAGCTCTCCTGTGGTTGAAGAGACCTTAGGTCAGCATAGATTTGGTTTAACTTAAAGCACACAGTCCCTCATTCCTATGGCCATTCAGGTACTAAAAGTCAGGCACTGGCACTTGTCTTTTCAGTTACTGAGTACCCCACTCTTTCATATTTTCTCTTCTGCTCTGAGAAGGTCAAGTATTAGATCTCAAAGGTGCCAAATTCGAGTCTTAGCTACAGTCCAGTACATGCAGAAAAGAATGGGGACATTACAATAGCTAACTTTGTATGCTCACAGTACTGTGCATACACAAATTTCTGTCCTTTAATGGAATAACCAGCACAACTCCAAGCAAAAGCATTTGCACACAATCATCAGACTGGTTACTCTCAACTTACAGAACTGATATTCAAATGCTGTAACTGGAAATTAGTGCTTTGACTTTCTATCACCATAGCACCTGTAGCATTGAGGGATTCTAGGAATGTAAACAATTATTTCAGATATCAAACCAAGTACTCAACATGCTGTTTCACCTTCTTACAAGCTCACTCTTGAAAAATCTAGGCCTTACAAGCTAACTACTAAGCTTAAAAGCAAGGCACGAGAGATGCTGCTTTTTCAGAAGGAAGATTTGCTGTGGAACTCGTTGACCTACATACATGGACTCAGCTTCTGATTTCTTCTAATTCAGGGAGATTTTCTAAACAAAGTAACTGCCAGATTCACTGTAAAGCTCCTGCTGGCCCAGTCCATAATGACAAAATCACAGTAGAGAGGAATCTATTATAAGGAACCCAAACCAGTAAAAATTATGTCAGTTTCCCATCAAACCCTTAAGCAGGGAATAAGAGCACACCATAATATTCCTTCACTCAAATGAATTGCAGCATTTCACCAAACAATCTTCTATCAACTGGCTTCACATTCAAATCATCAGTCACAAATATCTTGTGAGATGGACCATCCAACTGATAGACTACCTCAAGCTTTTGCTGAGGACAGCAGAGTCTGTTAATCAAATGTATCTCTTCATCTCAAGCTTCTGTAGTGCAACCCCCCAGTTCACAGCTATTTTCAGTGATTTCAGCATGTTTAGAATTTCTCAGCTAACCTAGTATCTCTGTTTACTGTTAGAGCAGAGTATTTCCCTCTGAGGTGGATAGAAGCAAGATCTAGAAACAAGTCTGGAAAATCCCAGCTGTAAAAAATGAAACATTAGGGTTTTTTTGCCAAGACCAGTCACCACCAACACATGAGCCTCCTCCTCCTGTTCACATCAGTCAGCTATTATCAGTTGGAGGGACCACTCCTGCTGACCCACACAGACCAAGCTGCAGACTCAAGGATCTTTCATAACAATTTGAATCCTGCCCTCCGACCCCCAAAATTCTAGAACATGCCCAAAAACATCTCTCAAAACCACATGTGTAACACAATACCACCATCTTCCTTTTGCAATAGCAAAACCATTCAGCAGTGGTTTAGGTTAGGATCTTATATTTTGCGATCAGAAAAAAAAAATCTAGCTTTCATATTCATAGAATAGTTTGGACTGGAAGGGCCTTAAAGATCACCTAATTCCAACACCCCTTGCCATGAGCAGGGACACCTTCCACTAGAACCAGTCACTCGAGACCTCCTCCAACCTGGCTTTGAACACCTCCAGGGAGAGGGCATTCATGACCTCCCTGGGCAACCTGTCCCAACGTCTCACCACCCTCACTGTAAAGAATTTCTTCCTAACATTCAGTCTAAATCTGCCCTCTTCAAGCTTAAAGCCTTTCCCTCTTGTCCCATCACTACAAACTCTTGTAAAAAGTCCCTCCCAGAGGAAGGCAACAGGTTGGGGAGAATAAAATGCTACATGTGAGGGCATGGATACATGTAAATGGACAGAGACAACCAGCTTACATTAGGTAACTTTAAATGTCACTTCTGAATTATGACCCAAGACCTGTCTTGAGCCCCTGACTGCTTACTGTACAGTAACAGCAAATCAAGAGCATGAGCCACTGATCCAAATAGAAGGAACTGCACAGCCCAGTTTTATACTGTCCTCTCAGGCAGACCCCCAGCCATCACCTTTCCTGGTTTCAGGTCTTTACACACACCCACTATATCCCCACTCCAAGAAATAAAGTGAGGGAATCAAACCAGATTGATTGATTGTAACACTAATCTGGACCCAGAATTACTCCAAAACATGAAACGATTGAGCACAGAAAACTACACTTGGCAGAGATGAGTGTGATGTAAAAGGCACGAATCCAGTTTCAGCCATACAGGTCAGGGCACAGAAAATCTGTACCTGCAACACTGATTTGAGTCCAGCTTAGAAGGAGCCCTCTGCTAGCACTAGCACCGGTTCACAGCTGTGCCCTGGTGGGTATTCAGCTGAGCCAGCAGCATCAGATCAGCCCTTGGTGGATGAAAGCTGGCATCTGGACAGACCAAACAGAGAAATCAGGAACTGAAAAGCACATAAGCACTGAGTTTCCTTCTTGACATGAGGGCCAGCTGGCGCCAAGGGCTCCAGTTCAAAAAGGTAGGTAGGGCATAAAGAAACAAATACAAAACTTACGCTAGAAAATGGAGCCAAATCCTCTGATCTAGGCCACTGGGAATCTGACACTCTTAAAGCTCTACACCTCCTTGCTGTTTGTTGGGCAGCTACCTGGAGTATAAATATCTTTCCACCTTTAGACACAAACAGCTACCTTTTCCATGAAATACTGAATTGAAACTATTCCGCAAGATTAAACTTGTTACAAGTCTGCTCCACAGGATTAATAACAGTTCCAGCAGAAGAGTTCCAAGTGTGATTCATATTAATTTCCATCTCTACACAGACATTGCAAGATGATTTTTTTATGCTGATGAGGAGTAGTACCAGGGTACCACTTGGGTTTTTCTGTTGTTTTTTTTTCTGGCTTTTGTGAGGTTTTTGTTTCTTCTTTCTTTTTTCAATAAGCTTCTAAATTAAGATTCATGGAAAGAGGAGAGTTATGAAATAGCTATGAAACGTGCTGTAACAAGCTACAGAAATTTGATGCATACATAAGAATTATGTTGACACATGCTACTAAGTTACACCAAATCGTCAGGACAACTTCTGATTTCTTGGCCTATGGACAATAACTCAAAGTGAGTCCTTATTCATAGTAAAGAAGTGCTTTAAAATCACAGAACAAAACCAAAACATCCAGGTACTTCTCTGCCTTGTAGAAAGGTTATGGTATTAAGCTACTTTAAAATGTATTCAGTGAGCTCAGAGCAACTGTGATGTGTCACTGAAGCTCCAAAAGAACTGAAATTCAAATAAAATAGATTCTGTCTATATAGCAAAGTGATCTCCATAAACCCACAATTCAGACTCTGAGTTGTCTTGAACAGATCTGAAGCATTGGAATTTATATTAACAAATTCCCTGAAAGAACAGTCACAGGAATTCTTCCTCAGCAGCTGAACATGGAAGAAATTACTCCCAAGGTAAATAGACTAGGCAGAAGTGAGACTACTTTTTAAATGATAACTTTTAAAAACAATCTGCATGGTTTCTTAATTTTGTTTATATAAAGTCTCATTTCAGGCTCAACTGGGGTTAGTGCTGGTTCTGCTGCCACAAATGCAAGGACAAAAGAAACAAGAGTGTGGGCACGCTCCCATCATAGGAGGCAAGTGATCTTTTGGAAAACAGGGTCACTTGTTGCAGTCTGGATCTGTGGCTTTGGGAGAGGAACATTTGCATTAAGAGGATGAAGGAGATGAGAGGGTCAAGACTGGACTGAGACATAACCCTGGAAAGTACTCTTTTTGATTGAAATACAGTCCATTTTTCTTTATTAGAGAATTGTTACCATACTCCTTATCTTATTTTTTATATATATAAAACTAAGAGTCCAGGCAAGTAAGAAAGAGCTTGTGCAACATCTTGCTCTCTGCTACTCAAAGGAAATCACTGATTTTGAGGAAGATTAAACATTACCATGCCAAGCTATAGCAGTACACTCTAATATTTCAGTAAATAAACATTATAGAGATTTCAACAATGTGTGTCAATATAAGCCACAACGGTTTGAGTATCTTTGTCCAGGACATTTTAAATGTGTTTTGAAGGTTTTGTGAATTAAATATTCTCAACAACAGACTGGCTGATAGAGCTGTTGCTCTGTTGAGTAGTACACAGTAATCTTCCACCTGAGGACTCCGACCAATCGGTGTGCATCATGAGTGTCTACAGGGGGACAACTTCAGACTGTTTTTTTCAATTCAGTGGTAAAAGAACCTCAGGAACTTTTAGAGCACTGTGATTTCCAAAAACCTTTTAAGAGACATCAATCTCAGCATTTTAAAAAAGTGTGCCAGAAAACATGTTGCCTGTAGATTATTATAAGTACCTTTATTCTTCTTTTCACTTGAAGTAATAAGGAAAAAAAGAAGATAAACAAAACAGAAGCATCTGAATCTCCCATATCCAAAGCATTGTCATGATTTCAACATATAGAGAAAGTGTGTTTCTGGCCCAAAGTCAGGAAAACCAAAATGACTAAAAGCTTTTCTCCTGAGGGACAAGTTATAAATCTTTCAACACAAGAGCTCACTAAGGGAAAACAGAGATATTCTTTCATTAAAAACATTTAATGCACAAAATACTGAAATAGTGAAGTAAAATTTGGGTACATCACCCTCAGCAAGCAAAATAATGGGCACTTAAACTTACAAGTATTATGTTCTGTTCAAATTTGGTCCTACCAGGTGTCAGATTTTTCAGCAAGTGTCTGTGATGGAGAAGAAGTGTTTTTGGGTTTTGTTGTTTTGTTTTGTTTTTTAATGGCAGAGCACTAAGGGAAAAAATTGTGCATGTTAAATACCATCCTAAAGAGAAAGTCAGTCTGTGCAACTGTGCCTGTTTTAAGACTACAGCTTCTGGCATAAACACAGAGCCTAAGTCAATGTAAACTCATGGTAAACCAACAACTTCATTCATCTAACCAGTATAGTATCAAAAAAGGCCAACTGATTTGTAACATGTAGAAACCACTGAACAGAGAAAGGTGCAAAAAGGCTGTAGATAATCATGAGCAATTTGAGTAATTATATTGAAATACTATCCAAAGAAATGAGGCAAGTGTCATTCTGAAATTAGAACGAGGGGGATGCAGGCTGTTCTGGTGGCAATTTCATTACTAATGCCACTTGGTGAATTCTGTGTGCACACAGCAACAAGAAAACAAACACATTTTAGTCTATCTTTTATATGAAGAATTTAATTATCTATACATGTAACTAATTTTAAAGGCTGTATTACAGTTGTTAAAGCTGCAGGTTTTTATATATTTATATAATTTACATTTGTATTGATGAAATACTGAAGTGCAATTGGATAAGGAGCTTCACTTGTTCTTTGCACCACACGATGGGTCAGAAGGACGGAGGTGGAGTAGGGTTAGAAATGCTACAACACTGCCAGAAATGTAGAAATAAATGAAATACATAAACCAGAACATAACTAAATAGTGAAGTAAATAGTAGAACGGCTATATTGTGCTTGAGGCGTTAGGAAGAGAGGGTTTCTGCACTGACAGCACCAGGCATTTCATCAAGAGCTTGTAACTACTGCTGGAAAGACAAACACGGCTTAGCTACAGCACATCTACTACATAAACTTGACTGTAAGCTCCATTTAATATTAATTTGTATAAATTCCACAGTCTAGTTTAAAAAAATGTAAACATTGGAAATTAATTGCAGGGAGATAATTCTATACATTCTTTCTTGTCAGGAAAATTACTTGTTCGAAATGTGTTGTTCCATAGCCATGAGAAAGTCAACATGAGAAATCAAATCATGTAATCATGATGAAAATCAAGAAGTTAATTCTCAGATCCCACATGAACGTAGCATCCTATTGATTTCTGGTATGAAAAGGCAAAAACCGAAACATCTGAGACAAACACAAACTAGGGTGTTTTCTAACTGTATGCAGCTACAAGTAATGTGCAAAATAAAATCAACATAACTAAGGATAACAACATTATGCAAGGTTAATATCTCTTGCATTGGAAGGAAGCTAATGTCTTCTCTCCACAATGTATTACACACTCAACAAGGAACACCTGATACATACAGTACAATAACTACAGCAAAATACCTTATCTGTAATTGGGCACATTTAAAAGTTCCTTAATCTGATTTAAACCCTTCTGTTCTTTTGTAATTAAAAAGAAAAGTAAAAAAAAAAAAAAAGACATTGACAACACTGGACAAGTGAACAATAAAAAAAAAGGAAGATACATAAAGTCTCAAATTCATGGACATTTGGAACAATTTTAATAGCACATGCAGCATTCCTTGATAGTGGGTCTTTTTGCACAAACAAAATTGCAATGAAGAAACTTAATTTATACTTTTCCTTTGAAAGGCTAAAATATATCATTAAAAATAATTTTTAAAACTACTGAAAGCACCTGTGCAAAGGTGAAAAAAAAATTAGTTTGGTAACTCTGAAAGCCACAAAAGGACCCACTATCCTTTGATTTATTTTTTTGTGTGGTTTTTTTGTTTGTATGTTTCATTTTAATTTTGCATCTATATCTGTAGATAATTAACTCAAACATTGTGATTACATGCAACTAATGTAAAATGAGGTAAACTGCTCTGCAGTGTGTTCTTCTACTCAGAAGGCAGTAGATGATCATGCTGGAAGCCACATGATCAAGGCTGCATCTCCCATCATCCCTCTGGGCAGTGATATGGGATAGTGGGTCTCTTTGAGGACTTTCAAGCCTGAGTGGGGGATGGACAACATATGATCCTAGAAAAAGGAGGAAAACAACACATAAGCAAAACAAAACAATGAGCAAATTCAAGCTAGGAAAATGAGTCAGGCATGTAAACAGCATGGTGCAAAAATGATAAAGGGTAACATGCTACAAAGGGGATGGGAACTAAAAATAAAATAAACACAAAATAAGGTTTGCATTACAGAAGGTCTTCAAAGAGACTTTGACAAGTGCAGCAGTGGTGAAACTTTGATTTTCTGCAAACCACCACAGATTCACAGCAATGCTGCATGTTTCATCTTAAAGTATTGCACAAATAGTTACAGCATGGCAGCAGAGAGGGTCACTTACATTGCTGGCTTGGGTCCATGTCTGTTGTCAACTTCACATAGTTGGATGGAAAGAGACCCACTTGTCCATTCACCTCCCCTTTCCACCAGTCTGGGTCTTCCTTGTTAAGGACGTTTATAATCTGGCCTTTATTGAATGCTAGCTCATCATCATTCTGTGCAGTGTAGTCATACATGCCAATGACTTGGCACACTGTAAGATAAAGGAAGAGTTCTATTGCACTGGAAACGTTTCAGCAAAAAAACAACTATGAACCCTACAGATGTCACAGCATAGTCCAATGACACTGCACTGATCTGAACTGGTTCTGTGTCTCTTTCCTGTGCCCCTCTACTGGTGCTAAGAAGAGCCCTCAACACAGACTCAAAGTGACTTGAAAAACAAAAGCATTTCCTAGCAGCACTGCTCTCAGTCAGCCTCTGGAGGGGTCACAATCACACTAAGAAGAGCAGAGCACAGCAATGCAAACTGAGAACAGCGTAACCTGCCTGGAACTGTGCCCAACAAACAGGGCTCAATGGTAGGAGAAGATTGCAAAACTTTAAAATTTTAGCAGAAGTTCAAGTATGTGAGTTTCTATTGACACTTATCTTTTGCTATCTCCCAAAAGCATAAAAATTAGCTGTATGTTTATAACAATTGTGTTTTGCATCCTCACCAATCTGTTCTGAAATTTGTCCTTCCCACTGGAATCAATCAATGCACAGGCAAGTCTGGGAAAAATTAAGTTCCACTACCTGAAGCCTGAAAAAGGCAATTCCTTCTAATTTAGCACCTGACATACTCAACGCAGCTCTGTAATTCAAGAGAAATCTATGCTACACTAACGCTGAGGTGTTGGGAACACAAAGATCTTGGAAAGGATGAGAAAATGAAATTTTAAATGGGGCATTCACTGTCATTCATAACACCTCGTGCACATAAGCTAACCGAAGTGAACACCTTGCTGGCATACTGGAGACAAACCAGCATTTCCAGAGGAAGGTGTATTACAGTGAACTCTTCTTTTAGGTAATGTTGTGCTAACACAAGTTCAAATGTATGAACATCACTGATATTCAAGTTTCACTTTAAAGACCTACAAATCTGTTTTACAGCATTCTTGTTACAGCTTTACAGTTGGTTCAGAAGGATAAAAATTTAATCCAGACCATACAATACATACATTAAACAATTTGTAATCCATTCTAGAATTAATTTCTTTCAAGATTTTTTCATTCAGATCATATTAGTGCTGTCCAATAGTGTAATCAGAATACCTTAATAGTTCAATGGGATCCTAAGAATCACCTTGAACTTGGGCAGCAAACTGGAGAGATTTCTTGAAGCACTCTCCTGAACTGAACATGAAGCAGTGATTTCATCTTGATGTTATTTACACTTGATCACAAAGTTTAGAATACACCTTAGGCCTAATAAGAAGCTTTTATCCTAGTCCCAGCGAGAAAAATCTTCTCCTCTTTTTAACTACAGAAGCAAGCTCTATCCTACCTTCTCTGGGCTCTAGTGGTTTTCAGCCATTTGTTTCCTTTTCAGAAATATTCGGTTGACTAATACTAGTCATGCTGCAACAGCAAAGGGAATCCAGGTTCTCATATAACACTCTCAATCAGCTGTTTTCTTTTGTTAGACAAGCAGAATGGCTTGTCCTACTATTTCTGCATTTTGTGAACTTCCTTATGCCTCACTAGCTTCAAGTAGCAGGAACCTTTTCTGAACACCAGGGAGAACACGTTCATGGCAGAAGTTTGGAAGGGTACACATACAATGAAGAAAATCTCAAAATATAACACAAAAAGTGCCCATGCAACAAAAATTAAAAAAAAAAAAGTTGCTGAAGTCATGCAGTTTGCATTACAATATGGCAGATGAAGAGCAAAATGACAAAAGAAACAGAAGTTGTGACCATATCACTTTCTGATGGATCCTCTACCTTCAAAACCCAGACAGTAATGGAAGACTCTCAGACCCTTCTCAATGTGTCACCCTTGGGCACTGTTCAGCACTTGTAGATATTTTTTTCAGGCTTTCCATGTATTCTGTTAGAGTGGGTCTCCCCACTAGCATTCTTCTGCTATGAAGATGCATCTCAAGCATTAACCCTTAATCTCTTACATTAACCACACAGCTGCAGAGGTCAGCTATGGTAATGGAAAGACAAGATCCTTCCTCCCATCTTCCAAAATGAAAGATCTATAGAAAGCTGAATGTGATCAGAATGCATGTCACTGAGATTCCAATATGCCATAGACACTTAAGTGAGTTCAGAAGTTTATTATGTGAAAGTAATGAAAGTCCCATCATATCGCCTTGTAAAAGTATGTGTCTCAGCACCGAGACTCTGCAACTGCAGGACTGAAACTGTGAAGTTTTATAGAAGCCTTGATTTTCTGCATCAAAACAGCCAGCAAGCACCATTTGTAACATTTGCATTCTCTCACGTGGTACTTCCATTTATATAAATGACAGCTGACATTAATACATCCGTATTTTATTCTAGAGCCATAACAATGGGCGTAGAATGCATGCTAAGCTTTTGTACATATTTAAAGGAGAAACATTATGCTCACTACCATTTTTCATTCAGAAACATTGATTTCAATTTAATAAGATAGCAAAA
The DNA here is from genome assembly GCF_015220805.1 of Pogoniulus pusillus. Lineage (NCBI taxonomy): Eukaryota > Metazoa > Chordata > Aves > Piciformes > Lybiidae > Pogoniulus > Pogoniulus pusillus. The sequence continues at coordinate 16,676,639 of NC_087275.1, read as the reverse complement.
AAATGGCCTGAGGAAGCAGCAAGATTTCCCTCCCTGCCACCCTCAGTTAAATCCAAACAGATGACAGACAACCACATTGAGTCATTTGGAGGGTTTATAGAAGAAAATACATGCATTCTACATAGCCTTGATCATTAAGAATTCTCTTTACTTCATACTACACCAATTCACAAGCTCAGCCCAAAATGTTTCAAGAACAAAATGCTCGCAAGGGATAAGCCTGTTGTTGACAGTCTTCTGCCTGCCTTTTTTACCTTGCAGTAGACTGATACAATGGTTTGATATTGTCTCTGGTGGAACTGTAACATCTTAAAGAACATAACGGCTTATTGCCCATGGCCTTGCATAAGCCTTAAAATAACTAGCTATACAGGACAAAAATCCTACAGTTTCATTGGAGTGGGTTTCCCAACACATCTTAGGAAAGATAAAAGGTTCTGAATGAGATGTGCCTCAACTACTAAGACCACGAATTACCCTTTAAAAACTCCTTTACTACAATTAGTGCAAACAAATAGGAGCAATAATTGGAATGCTTTACTACAACATGTAACATCATGGATGGCTTATTAGCACTCAACAGTTCATACCTGACAGACCACCACCATAAACATATATACTAATTGTACCATAAACATATATACTAATTGTATGTTCTTCTCATTTAAACAAAAAGTGAAAAGCTCAAGCAAAATGCCTAAGTAGAACAGATACTAAACACTCCACCAAATGTCATAATTACTGTAAATGACATACATCACAAAAGGAACTTTGCTAATGCAAACCACATTGCTTACCTGAAGGTAATGCTGTTGATTTAGGTAGCTCAGTTGGTGTAGTTTTACTGGTACCAGGGCTCAGAAGTTTTACGTAATTAGCAGGGAACCATCCTATCTGCCGCTTCTTCCCTCGTGCCTAGTAAAAGAACATTTCTTTTTAAGAGGATTAAGCAAATCAACAGATCCAATGTGCCACTGTAATACTGGCAGTATTTTAACTACTTGCAGTCACACTGATGACTTTAAAATAAGAAAAATGCATTTTATAAGAAAAAAGTCAGCTACTTTCATGGGATAATTTTGATGTTGTAATACTTCTATTAGGGTAAGCACTCATAATACACTATAAATAGTAGTTTATATCTAAACAGGAATTATTTACTACTAATTTAAATATCTTTCACTTAAGAGTGTTCCTGCTTTATGTGTTTTATAATTAGTACCACAACTGATTCTTCTGAAAGATTTTTCTGGTTCTGTTTAAGGCATAATTCTAGAATATTAGGATCATAATTGCATTAATGAATGGCAGCATTTAAATGGTTTTCCATTATGCAAAGAATTGCATTTAAATAGATACCCAGATTGTGACAGTTTAAATAGAGATGAAGAATTGAAATGACTTCTTTAGTTTTGAAGAAACACTATGTACATTTTTTAACAGTCTCTCATGCACAAAAACCAGAGTATAAACATATGCCACATTCAGCTATTGATTAAAGAACAATAAAACATTAAGGCAAGATAAAAATGAGTCAAGTTTGGATCCATATATCAAGTCCAAAGGACAGATTCCACTCAAACAAAAATTTAAGCTTTGGCAATTATAAATGCATATGGACAAACATTGTCCCAGTGATTCTAATTAGCAGATGTTAAGGTTTTTCAAAGTACTTGATGTTCTCATGCCTATCTGATCAAGAGAAGATCAGTAGGAAAAGGTGGTGCACACATGCCTTAGTGTGCGTGTGGTCCGTGTGTGTGTGCTGGGAGAACAGTAGGTTAACACACACTTGGCCTACAGTAGCTTTCTACGGTTTTTAGCACAGCTGCAATGAGTCACTGTCAGAGACAGGATACTGGGAGAGATGAGCTGCAGGTGACAAAGCTTGGGTCACCAGAGCAGAATAGGAATTTGCCAGATACTGCATCCTGTTACTTTGACAACTTCATTGCTTGTTGCAAATAACACCAGAAGAAAAAGTCTTATTGTAAGAAAGGGTACTCTAGAACTTTGAACCAAATCTTAGACTTAAATCTACGTTAAGAATTACTTCAACTATTCTCTTTTTTGTGTCATTAGAAAAAAGTTTTGAATTTGAGGCCTGTACAATTTCAACTTTCAAAACAATACAAACAAAAATCATCATCTAACACATACCATTCCATAACTAGTTCCTTCCCTCTTTTTCTTTACTGAAATAAAGGAAGCACTTGATCTAAAGCATATCTAGATCGTTAATTTTAAGGTATTCTGGAAGGCTGGAATACTTATCACATTTACCTGTTCTTACCTTCAACCTGGCCCCTAGGATGAATATCATCAAAATTTACTTGAGGCTGAAACTGAATTGTACACATATATACACTTCTAAAAAAGAAAAAAAATCTGTCCTTCTTCAAACATTGTAAGCATTTCACTACTTTGGGGACAGGTTGCCACTCTCATTTCCAATCAATTCCTCAAACCATTTCGCCATAATGCTATATTAGCCTTTGTGCTCAAAAACCAAAGAAGCAGGAACTGGTTAATACAGTGTTGCAACAACAGAATGAAAAGAACAAGCAGTGGACTAACTCATTAAGAGAACCAACCTACTTGTAAAACTATATGCAAGAAAGTAAGGTACCCAAGACTTACACATGAGTATTTAAACACCCAAAAATTAATTAAAAAAAACCCCAAACAACTCACATTAGCATCTAACTGGTAATTATGACAGTGCAATGAACCTTATTTTTCAACTTAAAATACATTTAATATGAGGCTCTTTAAAGCTACAAGTTACCAACAACACAAAGGCTACTGAAAACCAAGACAATCTTGGAAGGTGATTTCTCTCTAGAAGATAAAAAAAATATAATATTTCCAGGAAAGGCAAAAAGGGCAGGTAATTATATGGTAAAAAAAAACAAAACATGTTTGAGTTTGTTCAAGCATCTGAATTGCAAGAAGAAACCAATTACATTTAATGAAATATTTGTGTATAAAATAAACCAAACGAAATCTCAATCAGTGGTGTTGGGAGCAGGGAGGGGCTTTTCCAATGAAAGACACTGAGAATCAAAGTTTCCAACTGTCAGGTTCTACTCTTACAAAGAAAAAGGTTAAAATATTTTATTGTCTTCTAATATGACACTAAAGGTCTGTTCTAATTGATGTTTTCAACAGACACTGTTGTGTTCACTCTTCCATATTAAACTGAGCTTTTGCTGAGGTGGAGACACTAAACTGCTATTCTAGATGTCACATTCATGCAGTAACCTGAAGAGTTGGTGGCCACCTCACAAAAAACACTGTTGTCCCTCTCATGTTTTCACTTTTCAATCCTTCAACAAAAGGGACAGCCAAACCTTTGGCTGAAGCAATTTAGAAAGCTTCTTAGAAAGACAACCAGGACTGCACAGCCCAGTAGTTCTTCCACCTTCACAGTGAACACAAGTATCAGCTGATCCAAATGCTTGTGACGTGCATGGTTGGTTGCTGTTGGAACAGGACATACGAGTAGACTCCATCACTTAACCAAATAGTCCCATCCCCTCTTGTTGCATGGTTTGGCTTTCTCCATCACCTAACATGACAACTGCTCTTTTGCTCACATGAGGAACACTACTGGACATTAGAGTGGGAGGATTCAGAAGCACCCAAAACAATTTACCCTAACATTCACTCCTTTCTTGTATCTAAAAGCATCTCCAACAAAATGCACAAGGGATTGGACTGCAAGCTGGGCCTGGTTTACGAGATGGGTATCCCTAACTTACAATGAAGCACAATGGCTTCCTCTGGCTGTCCTCCACAGTTATTTCAAGTTCAAGGAACTGGAATGTATGTATATTTTTATAAAGAACTTACAAATAAAATGCCTTAAATTGCAGAACATTTTCAAAATTATTTCTCATTTAATTCATTCATCAGTTTGTACTATTAAAAAGGCCACAATTTCTTAAACATGGATTTAAAAAAAAAAAAAACAGGAACTAACTTGGAGCTCTCCTTCCCACCAGCCACCTGGATTCTTCTTTCTGATAAGTATCAGCTGACCAGGAGCAAGAGTAAGCTGTTCTGGACCTGTTGCTGTGTAAGAGGCAATAACTTGAGCAATTTCTGTTGAAGTGGGGAAAAAAGGAAGAAACAAGTTAATTTGGAAAACCCTGAAAAATTCTATCCAACATTAACTCTGCTGTTACCACTGACACTATATATCCACTTGGTATTTCTTTCCATGAAATTGTTATGCATTTGTGTAGTCCCATGAAAACACATGCTTATTATGAAACAAATCAGAAGTTCTTAGCACTACAGGAATAAAACAGAAGTGCAGCAGCTCTGTGTAGGATATAAAAAATACTAGAAATAGAGTAGAATAATGACAAGATTATCACAGTATCACCACCAAGGTTGGAAGAGACCTCATAGATCATCAAGCCCAACCCTTTACCACAGGGCTCAAGGCTAGACCATGGCACCAAGTGCCGCGTCCAATCCTGCCTTGAACAGCTCCAGGGACGGCAACTCCACCACCTCCCTGGGCAGCCCATTCCAGTGTCCAATGACTCTCTCAGTGAAGAACTTTCTCCTCACCTCAAGCCTAAATTTCCCCTGACATAGCTTGAGGCTGTGTCCTCTCATTCTGGTGCTGGCTGCCTGAGAGAAGAGAGCAACCCCCTCCTGGCCACAACCACCCTTCAGGTAGTTGTAGACAGCAATAAGGTCACCCCTGAGCCTCCTCTTCTCCAGGCTAAACAATCCCAGCTCCCTCAGCCTCTCCTTGAACATTCATACAAAACTGATACCTTATTTGATCACTGCCAGTGGGCATCTGAGGCAGAGTCACTGTAAGATCATGATAATCCCTCCATTAAGTTAGCCAACACAGTGCAGTTTTCTCCAGTTTAGAGTGGTTGTGGAAAGAAAGATAACTTAGTCACTGCAAGGTCTGGCAGGGTTAACCCATTGTTTGAACCAGTTTGAACTGTCAGGAGTTTATAAGCAGCTGTAGGTATTTTGACATCCTACTGATAGCTTTAAGTCTGGTTTAGTGTGTCATCAAGCCACATATAGGTGATGGAGAACATGTTCAGTACTATGATAATTGGGAGTTTTTCATAAACAAAAGATGGTAAATTTGGGAACTCTACAGCTTTTGATAAGTTAAGCCTTCTGGGCTACAATATTTACACAGTCCCTTTTCAGTCATAAATTAAAGGGAATGTGTTGGGAATTTTTTTTAGCCTTCATTTAGTTGTGAAGGTTCTCAGAAATCTAAGTCAGCACAAAGATGGTGTTCTTACTGCTGAAAACTCTAGAATCACACTACTCAGGTGTTCATTACTTGAGTATTCCCCTTACCACAAAGAGGGACTGGGGTTTTTTTTTTTTGTTGTTGTTTTTGTTGTGGGGTTTTGTTGGGTGGTTTTAGTTTGTTTTAAGGCAAAAGGGATTCTTTTTTTTTGTTTTTATGAGAAATCTTTCCAGGAGCAGTACGTTTTGCTCCTGTGTTTAGACAACAGAGGTTTTTATTTGGCAGTGCATCAAATACAACAGCCCTTGTGGGTGCTGAATATGAGTCGTTATGGTTGTGGTCCAAAACTCCCTAGACAATGTTCACAGCAGAGCTAGTAGTAAAAGATAACAGCAACTGCTTCAGTGCAAAGACACCCAGTTTAATTTGAAACCTCAGCAACTATCTGATGACAGATCAATACACTGCTTCAGAATTTAGCTCTTATTTCAAAAATCTTGATTTAAAAATATGTCTATCAGTTATTTTCACTTACGATTACTGGTATTTTTAGATCAGGCAAAAACTTCACTACCACACTAATTACAATATTCACTTTGCTTCTCTCAGAACAAATTTCTCATTTTTATCTACAAAAAGGTGATTTAAAAGGCTTTAAGTGTCAGATGTCCTCTTTAACCAACAAGCAGCACAAAGAATTTTTACTGTGGGCTCTGTATTCATTAAGTAAAAATATGAATTACAAGTTTAATATTCAGCTCCTACATGTCACAGAGAAGTCAAAGAAAAAACTCATCAAAAAAGTTAAAAAAACACCCCAGAAAGAAGCTTTTGATATATTTAAATATCGAATTAATGAGAAGAGATGCAATTATATTGCAGTCCAGACAAATAAAAAAATGTAGCATGTACTAAAAGAGGTAGATCTCGACAAACAGGAAATGCTTTCTCACAAATATAATTGTCCTCATATTGTTCCTTGAATTTGCAGGGAGCAGTTTCTTTTCCCTTGCTCTTCAACACGCACCATTACCAACTCCCATCCACTGGTCTTGCAGCAAACAAAAATTAGAAAGAGCAGGAATAGTTCATTTCCAAACCCTTCTTCCCATAGATAGATCATTAAGATTTGACAGGAGCAGCTCATTGCTCATATGCCAAGGTAAAACAAAACAAATGCAGTTGAGGTTTCTGCAATCTACTGTCCTCATCTGCTTTTACACAGCAAACCAGCATAATCTCCTTTCCCACTAAGGAAAATGTGCATATGCTCTCTGTGTGCATATGGAAATAAGGCAAGATATGGTAGACGGTATCCTTAAACCATCTTGCTGTGCAACTGAACAAGCCTCAAGAAAAGGACAGCACAGAAGCATGGGGCACCTACTATTTAGTTTGGTTCAGATCAAGGTGATGTAATTTTTTCATGTCAAAGGCAAATACATAGACTGAGGGAAAGAAGAAGTATCTTCTGAAAAGTTTACAAATGCCAGGTAGTGCCAGACAATGCCTTTTTCTCATGATCTTTGGAAATATAGCAATGGTTTGCAAGGCCAGCTTCCACCACCCCAAGAGGCAGGGAACTTCTTCCTAGACAAAAACTGATCACCTGCAATGTGCCCTTCTGCAACATGACCAGACTCAACAGGCAATAAGCTACACAGCATGGATACAACGCATGTGCTCTTGAAAACCAGAAGCAGGCTCAAGAGCTCACCAAGCCTGTGTGTGCCATATTGTGTAGCACTCTGAGCAAAATTCTCTATAATGACAGGGTAAGAACCTGTACTGCCATTTTCAGAGGCACTGGCAAACCTGGGCTTTTTATAGGCTTTCACTGTTCTGTTCACCAATCTATCACAAAGTTTAATTTTTGAATAAGCAGACTTTTGTGCTCTAGCTATTTAGTGATTGATACATGCCAGACAGCAGGATGGAGAAGCTATGTGTTATTTTATTATAGACAACAGTTTTTGTCGGTGCAAATTACTACAAAATGATCAAGAGCAAGATATTTATTTTCATGGAAAATGTTCTGTTGCCATGGAACTTAAGAACAGATATAAGATGCTGCCACAATATATGACTCACCAGGTTTCTTCCCTAAGCTTCCCGTTTTTCCAGCTGCTCCAGGAACCTTGAAATAGAAAAATTTAAGTTTAGTACTCATTTATTTTTCCATTATACAAAAATGATTTACTATGCTTCACTTTAATACACTAAACAAGCATGTAAGGTAAAAAAAAACCTCACAGGAATATTCTGTTCTCACAGAAACTTCTAGTATTTTAGATGGTGATTAATATAGAGGAATAAATACCAAACAGCACCTTGAAGTGGACAACTAACTATACAAAATTGCAGACTTCTTTCCTGAACTATGCTTCCTTTCACCAACTGTAAACTCCAATGCAATTCCAAATGACAGGCCATTTGAATTGTAAATCTGTGTATCTACAGAATGTGAACTGTATCAAGTTGAGTTAAAGCAACAATAACAGTTTTCAACTCTACAAACAGCTGGATCACAAACATGCCTTAAAAAAATTAACTGGGCATAATCATTTCAATATTGCCCACATTATGGTTCTAAAATTTCTCATATGGCATATCAGCACAGTCAGTGTAGTCACTTCCACATGAGTCATCTGAACTTTGTAGGTGATGCATTCAGTAGTAAAATCCTCACCCCAGCCCAGGTCAGAGCACAGAACACAAACAGCACTTTGCTAGTAAATCTGTAGCTATTTACTCTAAACCTAGATGCGGTAAGATGAGAGATGAATGTCGTCATCATCCAGGCCATGAGCTCTGCAAGATAAGCCTTTGAATAGCCACAAGTCCAGCAAGCAGTGAAATCAGCTAAGTATAGGAAAACAGCAATACTGAAAGATGAAATTTAACATGACTTATAAGCTCAAAGTTCTCTTTCTGAAAAGAAAGAGAATTTTTCCCTTGAGGCCATTAATTATTTGGGAAGAGTTATTTTTCTGGTATAGCTGAAATTAGAGTATTCAAAACAGGGTGTGGGTCTTGACTCTGCTCCTTGCATGACGACTTTGTCATCTTCCAGTGCTTTCAGTTACCATCCCTGTCTAAGGACAGCTCCTCCTTGCCCCCTTATTACTTCTGTTTCTTCCCAGTACATTGCTAGTCTTCTGTAATAAAAAAGGCTTGATATGGGCAACAGCAACATTAAGAAATTTAAACTGTGCTTTGGTGAGAAATGTTGAATAACAATAAATATCCTCCTGCTTCCAGCAAGGCTCACAATGTTTCCACTTGCCCTCAACTTCTTTAGGATCCTCCTTACAAACTTGGAGGCTACATCAAATGACCTGAAGGTTTTCACAGAATCCTAATTCCTTTATGGAAAAAAAATTAGCTTCACCCTGTGCTGGTTTGAGACTAACTGGAATATTTTAATGAGAGAAATTAGATTATTAGCTGTGAAAACACCCAAACCACTACAAGTCTTAATATCCTACATATTAAATTGATGTTAGGAAAACCTGGGAATTCTGGCAGAAACTAATATAAGCAGTAGTTAAAAAACAGTTACACAACTGAGAGAACAGGACTATTTAAAAAATGTGCATTGGTTTTCAATGCCTCTAGAGGCACAGACAGAATGTCAGTCTGTCTTGAAGATTACAAATCTGCTCTAAAACATCAGATACTGAAAGGCCACAATGAGGTCACCTTGGAGCCTCCTCTTCTGCAGACTCAACAGCCCCAACTCTTTCAGTCTGTCCTCATAGAAGAGGTGCTCCATCCCTGTGGCCCTTCTCTGGACACACTCCAGCACATCCACATCCTTCTTGTAATGGGGGCTCCAGAACTGGATGCAGTACTCCAGGTGGGGTCTCACCAGAGTGGAGTAGAGGAGAATCACCTCCCTCGACCTGCTGGCCACGCTTCTCCTGATGCAGCCCAGGATCTGGGCTGCAAGTGCACACTGTTGGCTCATGTTGAGCTTCTCATCCACCAGCATCCCCAAGTCCCTCTCCTCAGGGCTGCTCTACAACCAGTCACTGGCCATCCTGTATTTGTGCTTGGGATTGCCCCAACCCAGATGCAGGACACTGCACTTGGTCTTGTTGAACCTCATGAATACAGATAAAAGACATTCTCTAACAACTTTCAGAACATTTATGCGAAGTTTCAGAACTAGAGGCAGCTACATTTTTGTTTCCAAGTCCACTGCAGGAGCTCCACACCCTGTTTATAGGTGATTATCACCAATCTAAAGAAAGGCAGGGTAGAACAAAAATGTGTTTCAGATCTGTATCCATCCACCTCCATTTAATGGACACTGAAAATGGACTACAAATGAGCATCATTGTTTATTTGACTAACAAAGTTATATTCAGGAGTTGAAACTTGAAGTAACAGGAAATAGTTTATTTTAGCAACCTGAGATGAATGGGTACAAAAGAACAGATTAAAAAAAATGCTAGTGATGTAGAAGCCATTGATATTTTGAGGCTTATAGTCATTTCACAAACGTTGTGCTTGCTGTTGAAAGATCAGCACTGCCTAACTTTTTCTTGGAGCTTAAGTCAATAGTGCAGAACACATTAAATTAATCTGCTCCTTTAGTAACATTTTCCACAATCATCCAGCTGTCCAAGCACAGCAGTGCATCTGAAAGTTAACAGACAGCCACTATTGTGAAATCCTTTGTAAAATCTGTCTCTGTGCACAAGCTGAATAGCAAAATGCTGTATGTATAATGGCAATTATCCACTTGGAACAAGAAATATGTCCCGCAGGGCATATGAATCACTTTAAGAAAATAAGCATTCTGGATATCAAGATCACCATGAGCTCTGTGCTTTTTCCTCCCTCTCCCATCAAGATTTTATCTCAAGTTGTGATTTTCACCAGCAAAAAGGGCAATTGGAGCACTTTTTGATGAACTGCATTTAGCCATTTCAGCCCCAGATAAATTGAGATCAGACAAACATCAGATTGACCTCTCTAATAAAAATAGTTTTCAGCATTAAATGTCTATTTCTGAGTTCTCCACAAAGATTTGCCAGTATATGTGCCTGTCTTTCATCAAAGAGGACAAGCATCCAGTCCTCAAAGGCAGCTCTGCACATCTGAATATAAACTCCCAGGTTTTGAGACTAAACTCTGTTGAGAGTATTGTAAGAGAAAACCAAATCAGTTCTCTCAGAAAAGTTCAAAGAAAACATTAAGTAACAATAATGTAGCTGAGGTTAAATAATTAATTTTTAACTATTATGACCTACCTATAAACCAGGGCTTACAGGGTTTTACTTCCCACTCATTAGCTCAAATAGAAACCTACAGGTACTATAAAGAGCCTTGGAGCAGAGTTTCATGATCACAAAATACTCCACAGGTTATGCAATTATCAGTATACTGTGTCTGCACCTCTGTGGGGCAAACCACAATCTTTTTGATGCATGTGAATATTTACTGGCAAGGCTGAATTATAATTCACATTCTGAACTACAAAATAATTTCCTTACTTAATCCAGTAAATTCCCCAATACAGATCCACAAACACCTCTACTGCCACAACTGAAGGGATGTTTCATTACTCAGAGGAAAACCAAACTGCCAGACCTGGGGACAGAGTTCTGAATTTCTTGTCTGGGCTGTTTCTGAGCTCTGGCATCAGGATAAACCTATACTCTGCCACAACCTACAATTGTACAAAATTTGTTTGTCAAAAAGACAAGCTAGCCTGCTGTGATGAGGCTCCACAGTGCTACAGCTACAATGCTTCCACTAAACAAAGCATTAAGTACTGCTTTTCTAATCTAAAACCTGATCTAACTTCATCTGCTACTCCATAGTCACTGGATTTGATGCAGCTAAAAGGAGAGTAGGAATAAGCACAGGCATATCCAAAACCATACACCAAACATAAGGAATGATGTTTTGCTTCAAAAGTGAATTTTAACACAAAAGCCAGCTAAGCATGCAGTTCAAAACTAGTTCAAGCTAATCTATGACGATGCTGAGGCAACCTTGCCTCCTTCACTACTCACCTCCTGTACTAACTCCGGTACTGACATTTTTCTAACCCTTGCTGAACTGTTTCAGAGTACGATCTTAGAAGAAAGTATTACTTCTGCTAGACTAGTTTCCTCCTCTCCTTAGTGCTCTGAAGTGGCTTATTAGCTGGTCAGATGAAAAAGAGTGCTAGCAAAAGCATGGCAGATAGAACCACATCTGTGCTCTCTTAGACTGGTTCATTTTGTACCAGAACTAGTGTGGCCAGCAGGAGTAGGGAAATGTACTGCATTTCATATGCTGTGTTCAGTTTAGGGCCTCTCCTTAAAACAGAGACACTAAGATGCTGGAGCAGTCCACAGAAGGGCAACAAAACTGGCAAAGGATCTAACATACAAGCAGCAACTGAGGGAATTGAGAAGAGAAAAGGCAGCTCAGAGAAGGCTTCCATTGCTTTCTACAACTACCTGAAAGGAGACTGTAGCAGCATGGAGCGTGATCTCTTCTCCCAAACAACTAGCATTAGGCAAAAAGACAATGGTCTCAAGTTGTGCCAAGGGAGGTTTAGATTGGATATAGGAAATACTTTGCCAAAAGGGATGCCAAACATGAGAACTGGCAGCCCAAGGAAGTGATGCAGTTGTCATCGCTGGAGATATTTAAAAGATGTGGTGCTGAGGAACATAATCTAGTGGTGGACTTGTCAGTATTGGGTTTGTGGTTAGACTTCCTCTTAAATGTCTCCACTGACCTAAATGATTCTATCCTATGAAACTGCAGTCTTAATGAGCACAGAAGTCAACAACCATCAAAAGTGGGGCAGGACCTCCCCAGTGTGACTAACTAGCTCTTGAACTAGTAGTGCTAGAGATAGAAGAAAAGTGTTACATGATGCAAGGTACAGATCAGAGCAGTTTCTAAAAGTTCCTAAAAGAAATCTGACAATACTACTTCTCCTGAGGACTGTAATACTAAATATCATCAACTAAAATATTTTTTTAAAACTCTTAGAGGACACAAATTTCTCTACCATCCAGAAATTTGAGCTCTGCTCAAGCTCTATATTGCAGACAGTCTTTCTCTGAGTTTTGTCACAGACACACAGAATTCAAGACTTGTGGGGAAAACCAAGTATCTTAGTACCTACAGTTCTAAAAACACAGCTATCTTTAATTATTTACTTGTAAAACTCCTATTATTCTTAGAGACCTAAACAAGAACTTCTTCGCATAAAGAGATTAGTATCATATTCAACGATGACTTTGAAGCTAATTCCTGTTAGTAGATTAATTATCCTCTCAAACAGATGAGGAATATAAATGAGAAATCTTTCCTGAGAATGTCTCAAAAAATGAATTAAAAAAATTCTATTGAATCCTTCAGGGTAAAAATCAGATGAAACAGAACTTCAATTACTCAGTAAAGAGCTTTTCAATATAGTAGTTGGCAAAGTTTTGTTGCAAAATTTGTTCTCCTTGATTGCAGGAAAATGAAAATAGGGAAATAAAAAACCTCAGTGAATCAAAACAAACAAAATAATAACCCCAACAAAAACCCCAAACAAAACACAAACCAAATCAAACAAGCAAAACACTAGACTGTGTCCGTATCTTTTTTTAAAGTAATGGCAGTAAGATACAACTCAGGAAACAAAAAAACTTACCTGGGGAATAAAGTAATCATAGCTATTCTGATTCATCTCTACCAAACTGCTAAGGTAACTATTCATATATGCAGGATTCACTTTAATATATGATCCACAAAACTATTTATGACATTACCTTGTAAAATGCAACTATTATTGTTTTCCATTTCCAATCACATATTCAGTAAAGCTGCAAAACATTTCTTTCCTTATGTTCTGCTGACTGGCAGCTTTCACTGTAACACCAAATAAAACACACCTCCCCCAGATCAATTTTACAACATTTCAGTATGTCTCTACCTCAGAATCTTTGAGTCTCACATAATTAGATGGGAAAACTCCTGATTTATCACCCAGTGTTCCTGTCCACCAGTCACCATCTTTCTTCGTCACAAGAATCATATCACCTTGTTGAAAAGTTAAGTCTCCTTGTTCAGAACTCTCATAAGTATACATAGCAATATACTCTGTAAGAGGGAAATAAATTCAGAACATGGGAGAACACTTGACAGAACTTCTCAGTGATCATTTGCAAAACCTAACAAAATCTAATATACTGTACTCTATCCACAGGCTAAACAGAAGACACATTTATTGATTACTATTCATAGAAACTTCTATATTAAATGCATAAAACTCTACCTACAGGAACTAAATACAATCAAAAGACTGCTTTGGGAGCCTTTCTTGGTAAAATAATTTACTAGTACAATTAAAGAACACATAAATTATTAATTTATATCAGAAACTACTCTGAACATATGTTTTGTTACAATGACTAGAATCCTCACTCTTGGGGATGGAAAGTCTCAGTGCCTGAATATAAGAGTCTTCATTTTACATATGCTCTTTGGCTCCTGTGCACAATGAATTCTTTCATCGCTTGAAGCTTTGCGTGAAGGGCGCACATCTCGCTGCATCTGATGCAACAGATGGCTGGGAAATGCTAAGATAAAGCCTGAATGTGCTCTGTTTTGTGTTCTGTTTTGTGAAAACAGCCAACTACTTAGTATTCAAGTGCAAAAGCACTGAAGTGGGCTGATGTTGACCAATACAATGCATAATTCAGTCACTGAACTACATGAAATGTCTTTACCTACGTGACTACAGAGAAGACTTTCAGACAATTCAGTAATATTTTCTATACAACTTAAAAAAATTCTTATTTAATTGAGTATTATCACACTTTACATGAGCACAAAATAGATTTCTGAAGATTGTATGCTCTGCTTCCATGACCAGCTCTGGACCTAAGAGCAGTTCATAATATTTCAGGAAGACTTCCATGAAGATGTAACAAAAACATCCAAGTATTACACTGCAGGTGACAATTGCTCTATTTGCTTGAACACTGAATATAATGAAAAAGCTTAGCTTGCAAAGTTCAGCAGGAATTCAGATTGCAATTACTAAGACATAGGTTGTCCAACAAGTGCAGCTGAAGAACACATATCTGTATGCACATACACATAAACACACACATATCATAATGTGTGATACAGACATGGAATTTTTCTTCAATACTTTAAATGTAATAGAAGATGTAAAATCCATGTTTTATTATTTCTTAAATAGAAAGCTTTTTTGGAATGTTTCATTAAAAATTTGTGTTGCCTTTTTAATACAAACACACAACCTGAGATATTCCCTACTTCAGAAATAAAGGCTTAGCATTTCTACAATTGCCATTCCTCAAATGTATCATATACAAGACTAGTTATATTCTGAAATAACTGATTATCTGACTTGCCCGTTACAAAGATCTTTACCATTCCCTCCTTTTAATGTCTGTAGTGCTCATGCTAAGGGCAAATTAAATAGGTTTGTAACCAAACGGACTCTTTCACTTTAAATTGTATGTAGAATTGTACTCACAGAATTTATGGTGTGCTGTAGAGATTACATACAAAGGTTCGTTTGTAACCTATAACCGGATTCATTGATTTACTCTGACTGTGATTTAAATTAACCTAGCTGACTCTGCACTGAAGCAGATTAAGTGTGCCCACGCAGAGTCTAACACAGATCATGTGGTGGAGACATTAACCTTTAGCTGAAGGGTGCTGGATTGTAAATCTTTTAAACCCCCTCAGTGACCTGACAGTCATTTGTCTGTGCCTCAGGCTACAACTCTAAAAAAGAGGGGTAGCCTTGATCACAAAGACCACAATATTCTACAACTAGTTGTAATTTCTTTAACTGAGAGCTTTAATCAAAACCTGGCAATTAGCCTTGGGTGAAATTGAGACACTTACTAATAATTCTTGGTATCATGTAGTGCAGGTACAGATGTGCTTATCTGGCCCTCTGCAAAAAAACTATTTCAGACTGGAAATTGTTACCCAGATATTTTTGAGGACACAGTACAAACTACAGAAGATCTTTTAAGGGCATGTGAAATTATTTCTTCTACATACACATTATCTATAAGTTCTTCTTATAACAATTTTAAATCATTACAGAAGCAAAATGATTTGCACTTCAATTTCAAAAGGCCCTATCTTAAAACAGCAAGATCTTATTTTAAGCTTGTTTCTGGTAATAAGTAGACTTTCTATTTAAATACATAGTAAAATGCTATTCATGCTATTCAATTTCAAATGCTTAGCTTACCTTCACCTGACATAGTTGCTTTTGCTGCTGGTGATGCTACCCTTTTTAGACTAGCAGGACTTTCTGAGGAACCAGAATCCATGCTTTAGAAGAAAATAATGGTTATTTAGGAAATTAAATTTCTTGAGAAAAATTACTATTCTATATTAAAAAATTATAAAAATAATTCTTAAAAACAACAAAAAAAAAGCATCCATACAAATTTCCTGAAGTTTAAAAGAGACAGTAAATGTATAACTTAAAGCTTCTAAGTGCAATAGTCGTGGTTGCATTTACATCATTGCCTTAAATACACAAGTTTCTGTATCTCCTCTTCCTCAAGGAAAAAAAAAAAATCATTCTTATTTGCATTACTAATGCTAATGTTGTCTTCATTCTCCAAACATTTTGATTTGTTTCACCCTTTAAAATAAATGATAAGTTTAGAAGTAAGCTTTTTTTTTTGCTTTGGGGAAAAGAGAAGCTGTGACTTAGCTGTAATTTTATGAACTATACACTCATTTTTAAGTTGCAAGTCAAATCAAACTGAGATCATTCATTTAGTTTTAGATGCATGATTCAAAGACAACAGAGAGCAGTTTTCTTATTCCTCAAGAAAATTTCCAGGGTTGACAGCCAAAACCCTCCAGAAAAAGTCAAAACAAAATAATAATTAAAAAACAAAATTAACTCAAAATCCCAAACTATCAACGTTTGTACAGAGCAGTTTCTAAAGCATTTTAAGCAAGTGTGCAACTCTCTATATTTAGCTATTATACAATAGCAATAAACTATGGTAAAAGTAAATAAAATACCTTGTTGACTTCCTAATGGGGCCTGAAATAAGCTTCACATATGATTTAGGAAACCACCCCTTTTGTCCTTGAACCTCTCCAAACCACCACATATCTTGCTGCTCCAAAACTGTAATGATGTCGTTCTTGTTGAAATTAAGGTGGTTGTCTTTTTTTGCTCTCCAAGGATACAAAGCCTGTGCTTGAAGACCCTCCACTTTTTCACCCTAATGTAATTAGAAAAAAAAAAAGGAAAGCTGCTGAAAGAATTTTACTCTTATGCTAATTTTGTAGCAACAAAACACATAGTTATGCTAATTCTATATCAACAAAACACACACACTCTCCCGCAAACCTATAAAACAAAGCAAGTTAAACTTACAAAGTAGAACCAGAAACAATGTAATAAACCTTCAAGAAGCCATTTTGGCATGATGTAAACTGTATGGAAAATGATGCTTTGCCACACTGTACATACCAACTTCTTTTTTCTCCAGGACACTAAGATAGGCATAGTTTTTCATAACACATTAGCCTAGAAGAACAGAACAAGGAAAAGGAAATGCCAGAACAGATGGACAGAACTCATTTGATGTGAAGCTCTGCCACTGCTATTCCACTTAACTGCTTAATCCACTTTGGAGTGAAGGTTATCATCATGTGATTCAGGAAAGCTCCGAGGAAGTGACCCAAAAAATGGCATCCTGCCAAAACGTTTGGACTAGAGCATTACTGTCTAAAAAAGCCAGCAAGACTAGCAGAACAAAAACTGCTTCGTATTTAACTCTGTCAGGAATTTTGCAAACATCTGTACACTACCTGTTCATGACTCAAAATTAAAACAGCTCACCTACGTCAGGGGACTGCTTTCATACACGATCAGTGTTCCTCATTTGCTTTCCAAGCATTTGTGCTCAGTTAGAACAGTTTTAATGAGTACAGTTGCTCACCTGACCCAAGACAGGAGAGGGAGATGAACCTGTCACAGTGGCAGGAGTGAAGGCTGATCGCTGCCGCAGCTGTCCTGCACTAGGAACGGTCAAAGATGGCTGAGCTGCCCAAGCATCCCAGTTATCAGTCTCTGGTTTCTCACTAGCGTTTGCTGGCCATCTGGCAGGGGGGGGGAAGAAAAAAAAAAAAAAAGAAAAAAAATGAAGAAAAAAAACCCAAGGATGCCATTTCTGCTGATTTACATTGAATATAAACACGCATGCATGAAGATTGTGCAAAAAAATATTTCTATGTTCTAGCTTAATTCCTTTTTACTGAATATGCTATGAGCATTGTAACTCTAGTAGTGCAATTGAACAGAGATGGAATTAATTTATCTTAGAAAGGTAGTCTCTAAAAACAGTTGCTTGCTTTTGCTACTTAAGGTCAGTTGCTCCGGTAATTTAGTTTCATTTCTTAATGGTGCCTCACTGTAACAGAAGTTCAAGTAGTGCAGTCTTTGTTACACACAGTTACGAGTGTAAACAAAGCACCTACCTTAATTCTTCCCGTGTTGTTTATGCTGTTAGAATAATCAATTATTGCCCACCTAGACTGTAACAGTGTCCAAAGGCTATATAAGCAACCCTAATCCTTCTATCATATCAAGGACACAGTTCTGGGCCCCTCAATTCAAGAGGGATGTTGAGGTGGTGGAGCATGTCCAGAGAAGGGCAACAAAGCAGGTGAAGGGCCTGGAACACAAACCCTATGAGGAGAGACTGAGGGAGCTGGGGTTGTTTAGCCTGGAAAAGCAGAGGCTCAGGGGGCACCTCATTGCTGTCTACAACTACCTGAAGGGACATTGTAGCCAGGTGGGGGGTGGCCTCTTGTCCCAGGCAACCAGCAATAGAACAAGGGGACACAGTCTCAAGTTGTGCTGGGGTAGGTATAGGCTGGATGTTAGGAGGAAGTTCTTCACAGAGAGAGTGATTTCCCATTGGAATGGGCTGCCTGGGGAGTTGGTGGGGGCACCGTCCCTCGAGGTATTCAAGAAAAGACTGGATAAGGCACTCGGTGCCATGGTCTAGTTGACTGGATAGAGCCAGGTGATAGGTTGGACTGGATGATCTTGGAGGTCTCTTCCAACCTGGTTGATTCTATGATTCTATGAATTGGGATTCTCTTTGTATTGAATCTGAATATTATAGTTTATGAAGAGCACTAAAGGATGCACTATCCACCTAGGGCAGAAACAGCTTTGTCAAAATTACCATCTATTTAAAACAATAAAATCCAATATGCATCAGATATCTCCAGGAAGCTCAAGATTTAGGCTCACCCACATCTCCATGCCCCTCCCAGTAAAATGGCTGATAAAATATAAAAAGTCTAAATAACTGGAAAGCTACCTATTTGACAAAAAACTTAAAATGAACATATTATGTACAGCAATATTGCAATAAGACACTTAGATCTTAATTTATAAACATGTATGACTTTATCAAAAGACAAATAACTAATTGCCCCCACTTAAATGTGGTCAATAACACTGCATAGAGCATTATATTGAGTTAACAACACATGGAGTGAAGGGCACATTTTCAACTTGTATCAGTCTTATATGAATTATGAATAAGGAATTAATGAACTCTCTGTTCATTTTAACTCCATCATTAACACATTTTTGTATAATCCAAGTTGGAAACCTTAAATGAGGATTGGTGTCAACTGGTTTAAGAGAAGGAAGGTAAACACATGGGATTTCTACACGCTCACTTAGGAATGTCTCCCACTTGTGACGTGACCTTCTGTACTGCTTAGGCAGAAACAACAGGAGCATGGCTAAAGTTCCACAAGGCTGAGATTTCAACTATTTGCTACAGAATAAAATAATTTATTTCAAACAAGCTATTTTTGTTTTACAGTCTTAATGCTCTGTGTTAACTTCCACCACAGTTCAAAATGATTAAAAAGGACTCCATCACATTTAGGGTGATAATCACCACCCAAACATACGTTGAACTGAAGTCCGCCCAGTTATTGGCAGTTGTAGTACACTCTGTAGAAGCAGGAGTTCCTAGAGATGTAGTGGTTTCATGCACAGAAACTTTAGGTGCAGCCACTGCCTCAACTGCTGGCTTTACAGAAGCTGGAACTTCATTGTCAGGTATTTTCTCTGCATAATTTGCAGGGAACCATCCAGTTTTCCCCTTCAGTTCTCCACCAAGCCACCCTGGTTCTCCAGTCTGGCTTTCATCCACCTGTAGAGAATATAGCAAGTTAGAAAGTTAAGATGCATAGCACACAAATTATTTTTTTCCTTGAAACAATTAATTTCATTCACAGTAATTAACTTTCTCTAGTTAGAGAGACACAACATCTTCTTTACAAACACGAATTCCACCTAGGCAGAATTCTGTCGTTGTTATTTGATTTACCTTTGGAGGACTATGTCGACAGCTATTCCTTCTACGATATGTTAATAGGTAAGAGAATTTTTTGCAACACAGTAGTGCTTGGCAAGCCTTTTCTTCCCCCACCCCCAGGACCAAAAGTATTTCTTGGTGGTGAGATTAAAAAGTTGTGCTTCAGTTCTAATCCATGTGCCAAGCATACACTTTTAAACAGTTAGTTAAAAGTCTGTCACAGACTTGGGAAAAGTCAGCTCTAGAGAAAGCTTGCAAGTGTCGATGCTTCTGGTTTAACTAAGACAAAATGCAGTTTGAAAAAAAGTCTTTCTAGATCTTCTCATGCAGAAAATAAAAAAAAAAACCCAGCATATTAGGAACAACAATCAAACAAATACAAAACAAATTCACAAATTTGCAAATGTGTTTATACAAAACATTCCATGGCGAGTTCTCATATGGAACTCTTACCCCTCTGATATCACTAACAGATGAATCTGAGCTGTTTTTGCAGCTGTATTTTATTTCTTACTTATTATTACCACATTAAGCTACAATCGTGGAAATTTCACTTTGATATTAATTTTTCTTCAACGTTTCTCACAGTTGTTCTCCAGGCTCTACTGACAAGACTACTGACTTAGTCTGCTATTTCAGCAAATGCAGCCAGTTTAGATTCTGTGAGCCAATGCTAACCACACCCAGCAAGAACTGCAGAGGAAAAGCAACTGACTCTTTGCTAGCCCTGGTAAACTGATGGATGCTGACTAATCACCTCCACCTCCAAGCCAATGTCAGTTGCAGAAAACTTCTTAGATAAAAAAAAGGCCATAACTATACCCAGAAAAAAGTTGGTGAATTTGGTGCTCTAGCTATATAATCTCCTTAGTAGGTCAAAAGAGCCACAGATTTTGAGAAAAGCCTTACACACAACGAGGGTTTGCACTTTTGACATGTAAATAACGCCTACTCTGTTCAACAATCTGCCAGCTGCAGATTTTCCAGCAGTGGTCAAACCAGCAGTAAATCCAGGCGAGTAATGAAAAGTCAGAAGATCAACCCTACACTGCAGTTGTTTTCCAGCAACAGTTTCTCTCACGTCTTTAGGCCAGTAGCAATCAGTATTTCAAAATACAAACGTTATCAATAACAGTGTAGCTCAGGAGCTGGCTGTGCCAGGTAGCAGTACAGCAGTCAGAGATGCTTACATTTGTACTTCTAAATCACCTGATAAAATTTCCTATAAATTGACTATAAGTTTGAGGGATTAGTGTTGATAACAATGCTTCAGGAGTTGAAGTATGAGGAATTTTCAGCATGTGACATTGTACAAAGCCAACATATAGTAGCATCTCTAGCTAGTTGCTTCTGCAGTTTGAAACACAGCTATGAATTCACTCTATCACTTTTAACAAAAACAACCCAATTGGCTGCTTCTTTGGAGAAAAAGAAAAAAATAGTGGCAAAAACTTATTTGTTGCAAACTAGTCACTCCACATTAAAAGGTAGGACTATTCTTTTGCCCAGAAGTGACTGAAACCAAAGTTGTAAAGCTTCTGCCTCGGATTGTTCCTGAACTACTAATTTGAGCTGCTGATAGATTGCTTTGCCTTAGGCTAGTTGTGGACTCTTTGACTGCCTCCTATTGTAATCTGTACCCTACACTCATCTTCTCTTGCAAACCAATCAATTATTTCTGCTTTTTTGTTGGGTCCACCTTCTGTTGTAGTCCCTAAGACACCAAAGCAAACCCTAAAATAAATGGACTACATGCTTGACCGGTTCAATGTGGTTTTACTGCAGTGCAGGGCAAAATTTCCACTGCAGCATGGAACAGGATTGTTAAGGCAGCAGTGTGAGTGATGGGAGGTCACAGCAGAGGGCGAATTGTGGAAGAGAGGAGAAGCAGGCTATCGGTACCTGATGGCAACCCAAATAACCTAAACAATAACAACAGTCACATAGTTTCTAGTCTCATTCAGTTGGTAAGGTAGTAACTAGAATCACTAATACACAAAAGAAGCAGGACTGAAAAGTCAGAAATATGCTATGGTAGTGCTCTAAAAAGGGCATCTTTGAAATGAATCAGTGTCATACAGAAGCCACTGTGATTTTTCAGAAAAAAAAAAACAGTTTTGTACAAGCAGAGAAAACAAAAGGGCAAAATGAACCACAAAACAACTACTAGCAAAGGGTTTTTTAAATGACTGATTAAGGTAAAATAATTCATAAAGCAGCTGGTTAGGACACTCAAATTTATGCTCGTTTAATCCAATTAAGTTTTATACATGTATTCATGAAAAGGCACTTAGACTAAAGTTTTTATTCTATAATTCATAAAAAAATCTGGTTTCTCAGTTATTCAACTAAAACACAACTAGTATCTGCATTTGTAGTGCAGTTTTGTAACTTTAAATTCATTTGAACCTTTTAAAAATTAATTTGCTCTAATTTCTTCTATTTTTATACCCACTCTCCCCAAGTATCCACAACAAATAAACTATGCTGGACTATTTATTCCAAGGTACAACTAAGCTTTAAATGCACACTTCAATAGTGAATTATACTGGACATGGATGTATTTTATTTATTTATTATTCAACTATATTTTAGAGTTACAGCTTACTACTACTTAGCTCCAGTGACTGAACACCAAGTGGTAGGAATAATAGGAACAGAACTCTTAGCAGCAAAAGTAACAGGTCCAGGTAATACCTCTGTCACCAGAAGGGCTGGTTTTGCATTGGCCTGCTCCACACAGACCTGGCTTGTGCATCACTACCTGTGCATGCACACAGGAAGAGATGCCCTGCCTCATGGTAGATATTCACTCTACATATAAAAAACAAACCCCAATACCCTCACAAAAATTATTTCATCAAAGCTAAACAGAGTATCATGGTCTGTTTTGTCCATCTAACTATCCATTGAAATGGCCATTTAAATTCTTCCCCGCTTGTGGGCTTTTGATTCAGGTATTTTGAGACTGCTGAAATTCCTGTTACAATGCTGAAAATAAGCTCTGCATGTGAGGGGCCATATGCTGATTACACCTACACAGAAACTTTACACAGCAAGGCTGTCTCTAGTACAAAAACATCTATTCTAACTCCCAATCAGTGACTAGCCAAAGTGATGAGAAAATATTATCATGAATGTTTTAGGCTTTCCATGAAAGTTTCTTTAATAATTTCCTACTTAACTTATGTTATCCTGCTATCAGAGCTACTACAGTTCAGTAATTCACCTGCATTTCAGTGAATTATGCTGAAGTTTATTTCATTTAGCTATATGATATGAAACATAATCAGCAATAACAGAATCCATTTATTCACTTCAAGCCAAAGCCTAACAGCAAATGCCACCTGGACTTGCTTTTCAAGACAGCTATCCAAAGAATTCCATATATTGTACACAAATTCATACATTCAATAGCAATTTAACTTCTTGAACTGATGGAGACAAAAAGCTTGGTCAGGATTATAAATCAATATAGCTCACCAAAACTTAGAATACAGAATACATAGAAAGTTAAGCAGAGAAAGCAGAAATCCAAGTTAAGAGAAAGTAAAAAAATCCTGTAATTACAAGATGGAAGAATCGAAACAGCACAGCCTACATGCACACATTCTCTAAACCATTACACATGACCACGCATCAGTGCTACAGGTAACACTGGAAAGTCAGGCAGAAGAAAGCCCTCCTCAAATTTGCAAATACCTTTCCTTTCAGCATAAACTGTCATCCTCCTCCCATTTCCACCAAGACCCATCTCAAGGCTCATGCATGGCGTAAAAACGCATTACACTGTTGTAACAACTATTTACAAGCTATACATCTATTAAAGCCACAAGTCATTCTGACATAATGAATTCTGCAGTCCTATTTACAGTTTGTGTGGTATCTGCTGTACAGGTCTATGATTACAGGACATGACTGAACAAGCCCGAACACATAAAGCCACTTATAAACATTAAAATAGTGAGATGCTGTATTTGCCTATGCTCGAGCACAGTTATTCTAAGCAATAGTTAATTTTGTTGTAGACAGTAACTCCTAACTGTACAGGTCACCTTAACTACAGAGTTGCATTTATGTCATTAGACACACTTTAACATGTATGCTTGTAAATTATGACTTTCCAAAAGACATAACTGACTCAAACCTTTCAGAATCACAGGACGTGACAAACACTTAAGGACAAAGAAGAGTCTGAGAGTGCATTGCTCATTATCAAAAGTAAGTTGTGCTCCATTACACTTTAATTACTTTTGACAGTGTGAGCTAGTTTGTTAATTTTATCCAAGGTGAACTCAAAAACAAGTAAACTGCATGGTAACAACATCTGTATTTATGAAAATGAATGAATTGCATAGACTTCCTAACAGTCATACAGCACACTTACCCATTCCCTTTTAACCTCCATCAGGAAAGCAATGATTTAAAGCAAGGCACAATTTTAACACATTTCAGAGAAGTGTCTTATATTAATTTTTCTAAGAGTAGCCTACTTAAGCAATAACTACAGAGTAGGAAATAAATCCAACAAGATCCAGCCATCAGGCTTATTGTCAGAACTAAGTTAAATAAGGAAAATTGAGAGCATCTACCCTACTTTCATAGGGCAAGCCCAAAAGCAGCACATAAAAACCCTCAGACTACCTCGAAGTCTTTTTAAAACATGGATGTTCCTTAAAGTCATACATTTTTGCCAAAAATCTTATTTTGCTGCAATTCTTCCTAACAGTGATCAGTATTTCCCAAAGAAAAACAAACCACAACAATACCCAACATTTCATTTACAGACCTAGGCTACAATCTATTTCCTAAAGAAAGCAAGATAACTCAGCATTTTCCAATAGCCTAAGGAGATCCATGAACCTGTACTCTCTCTCATTTAACATCTGAATGACAAATACTATTTGTTGATGCAGAAGAGCAACACACTGCATTGTTATTGAAAGTGGCACAAGCTCTCTTTCCAGTTATTCAGTAGTGCTACTAATCCAGGGTTTCCCTTTTATTTCCCAAAAGCAGATTCTAATGTCAAACACTGCAGTATGACACAGATGAATCAACTGAAAAAAAAGCACCCAACCAACCAGGCAACAAGCCTGAGAGATGAAGGCTCATCTCCCCAGAATATATGCAACATATTCTTATCATTACAGCTTATAAGAGCATACAAAGAGTATTTTTATTTCCCAAATCCATTCTTACTGAACTAAACCAAAATACCATAGCTCTTAAAACCTATTTAGTTGAGTAGGAATGCTAAACAAATATATCTTCCCACAGGGAAACAGTTAGCATTTAACAGTTACAGCAGGAACTTGTGTTATGAACAGACATACACATGTCAAGGTTGTATTAGTAATATATTAATACACACACTTAACTGGAGCCATTAAAAAAGATAGCTATAATTTTAGAGATCATGAAAGACAAAAGCAGAATATTGCTTTAGAGTTAGAGGCTGACCATATGCTTGTATTTCATCATCTACTTAAAAAGAGGAAATTATTTTCTATCAACACACCTGACACCAATTTTTGATCTTTCAAAGTTTCCATTTTAAGACATTACATTTTATCTACTACATATCCTCTTTAAAATAAACATCAAAGTATCTCACAAAAGAGTTAATTTACTCTTTTTAAAAAAATAGTTATCATACAAACAATTTCAAGTTACAGTTATACTACATCATTACATTAAAAACTGTCACCAAAAGAGTTGTATAAAAAATGTGCAGTGTTACCACCATGTTTCACCACCATACAAAGACTATGTTGATGTTTATGTGATCATAGTATATATATTTGAGGCAAAAGTGTAGCTATCTTGAATTCACATAGTATTATACTGCAAGTCATATTCTCTTAATACAAGCAATCTTCCAAACTAAAAATTTCACACTGCTCTTGTATTATTCTTATTGTAAAGTAAATTTCCTATTAGAAAGTCAAAGCCAGGTTTTGACTCCACACATAACAGATACTCAATAGCAAGTAACAGTAACTTTACTCACTAAGTACCTTGGAGGTCAAGAAACATCTCACTGAGATAAAGCTTCTTTATAGGAACACTTCAAGACACATTGACAGACACTCAGAGCTCAGCATACTGAAAACTGATACAACCTACTCAGATTATGTTTAAACTTTACACTTGCAATGAACTACAAGTTAAAATTATCCATTATTATAACAGGGTTACTACGCCAAATTACATCATTCCAGTATTCCCTGGAACAGTTGTCAAGTCTGTAAAAATCTTGCCAAGTGCTAAAAAGCTTAATTAAATCTTTAAAGTAATATTACAGTTCCTTCTTACCATGACTATATCACCAGGCTGAATAGTGATTTCATCGTGGCTTCTTGACTCAAAAGGATACAGTGCTCTATAATACACTATTTTTACATCCTCCTGAGCAGAGATGGTTAGAGGAGCTTTTTCTGAGCAAAGGCCAAAAAAAAAAAAACACAAAGGGAAAACATAAAAATCAAACTTCATTGTTTTTAAATAGTCAAAAAATTCAGTTAAATTGGAGACAAAAATTAACAAACATTACATTAACTGTAAGAAGCATCTTAAAGCCATGTACATAAGGGAAATATGAAAATGAAATTATTTAATACGCAAATTTTCTTACTGTTTTCTCTTCTAAACATTAGCTAAACCACAACTATATTTTAAATTTTATGATATGAACAACTATTTAAAAAAACAATCATGTACTTACTATGTAACTCTTAGGATGCTTCATTGCTTCAAGGATTTTATAGGTTAAATCTGATCAAATATAGGTTCAATTCAAACAGTAACACTCTTTCATATATATATATATATATAAAAATGGTATTCCAAATAATTTTAGAGCCTGTTTGTGTAGCAGCTTCATTTGAAGCTTAACTCTATTTCCAAGAAAGCTGTTTCAAAAGGTCATAGTACATGGAGATTGGCTGAAAAGAGGTGACTTACAGAAGGTGTTTTAAAATAATTACATCCTAAAGATGAATTATGAAAATACAGAAAAAAACAAACATATGAAACTGCATTGCTCTTGTATAAAAGTACTTCCTCTTTTGCCTGTTTGATCACAAAAATGCTTTCTGCTACTCTGCATAAATAAAACCCAACGAAAGGTTAAGTCAATTCTAGATCTGAGCTAAAAGATAGGAGATAATTTCTCCTTCATGCAAGCAATCCTATGATAATTTTTTTGTTTAAATATTACATTCCAAATTAGTTCTATTGTATATGTACACTCAAGGAGGGGAACAATGATTCCCAATACAAGTGAAAATCAGGTTATAATGTAAAGGAAAAAGCCCTCAGCTGAGAGAGGTCATGTGCATAGCAGAAAAAATGTGAATTAAATCTTAGGCCTCAGGTCATGTTGCTCAGTAAGCAGCATGCACGGGGAAGGGAGAAGAGGAAAAATGTAACTAAGTGGCATACTGCTAATACTGTAAAAAAAATTCTCAAGGCAACACATTCCACACCAAAATACGAACTGTAAACAAAAGCACAGAAAGGTTGTTTGACACTTTGCATCAAGATCTTTCTACGTACTATAGCTAAGAGTTTCTCTGCAGTTGGCACTCCACTTTTTACTCTGCTAAACATCTCATATCTTACTTCAATAAGACTAGCAATCCAACCTTGAAACATCGAATCCTTCTATATGAAGTGGGAAGCCAAAACAGATAAGAATTGCTCAAGAGGCATGGGTAACAGCATTTCTAGAGCTCTTCACTCTACCTGTGTTTGACCAAGGAGCCTGGACTGCTGGCTTGCTTAGCTCTTGATGGGATTGGAAAAGCTTACTCAGTTTCTCTTGCATTTCTTGCTTCCCCTTATCCTCACCTTCCTTCTTCTTGGGTATTTCTTCCCTTTTTTGCTTTTCATCTTCCTGATTTTTTTTTTGCCACTGAAGTTCTTCCTCCGGCTGTGCTCGATCAAGCCGCTGTTTATCCCGCTCCTGGACTCTCCTGTTGGACAATTAAGCTGTTTTTAAAGCTAGTCAAACAAAAGATCACAGAAGCCAACTGTCCTTGTGTGTGATGTTGTACTATTTATGGCTTTTGTGTATCCTGTAAGAGCTGCTAATTTTATTTTGGTGAGCTATCAACCACTCCACAGCATCTTCTGACACAATGACTCCTCAAAGGCAAAGGAGATATATTCAGAAAGACTTGCTATGACTCCATGTGTTTGTGAAGTGTGAGCTGTGACTCTCAGACAAGTTGACAGAAGACTATTTCATATAACCTAGTATTAAGTGCAGGCCTCCACTACCTTGAGCTATCAATGTGATTCATTTTGACTCATCCGTTGAACCCATCCATATTTACAATACCAGATATAGAGCAACCTGAGCATGCAGCAAACACAAACTTGTTACACTATGGGGCTGAATGCAAGATGGGAAAAAATGTTCCAAGCTATTTTTCCTGTCAGAGTTCTTCAGAGATTTGTCAATGCTAAACTTTATCTTCTTCATTGAGGCTGTGATCTCTTCCCCTCTACAATGACATGAAAATAGATATATTTACCTGTGTATTTCTAACTATAGCATGAAATTTTAGTTATCTTAGACCATTCTCTTATTCTGCTTGCAACACTGAAAATTATCAGCTTGATCTTACTCATTCAGCATAACAGTGAAACCACACACCCATGTCTAAGTTTCAACATGGTCATTCAGCAGTATTTGTGTATTCTCTTTTCATAGCTTTCTATGGGATATATAAATAATATACAGTTGTTTTAGGTGATGAACCATTTGGAAAAAAGAGGGGGGGAAAAAAAGGAGAAAAAAAAAGCCTTGGTTCAAGAAACAAAACTTCTTGGCATCTATGAGCACAGACATAGCCCTTCAGTTCCATTTAACTGCAAAGGCTGCTTTTGAAAATCTCTTCCTAGGCAGTCTAATTTAAGCAATATGCCCCATTACACTGGTATTGCCAATTACCACTTTTCTTCACCCCACAAGTCCTTTCAATTAATCTAAACCTGTAGGTATCAGCTACAGCTATCACCAGATATTTGCAATAATGAATTTTTACCATAATGTTTTTCCTAAAACCCAGTAAAATGCAAATTATACATTTCAATCTGCTCAGGACTCACTCCAGTTCTAAAATGCAGGAAGAAGTCAGGAATACTGCTCAAACAAGCTAGATCTGCTTATTTTCTCAAAGCCACAAACATCCCTAGGTAAGACTCAAAATATCCAAATCAGAAAAGGGGAAAAAAAAGTAATAATCAGAAAATATGGCAGTCCTGAGGCTCCTACTGAGGAGCAAGAATATCTGAATGTTTCATGCAGCATCTCTACAGAACTGTTCAGAAAATTTCAGATTCCCAATCATGAAAGTTGATCAGTCCTTTTCTTAACAGAAGAATATTCTCTGCTAGAAACAATATGCACCAGTAAAGATCATTTTAAAGAGCTATAACAGATGTTTTATTTTGTTCCATGACACATTCAGTGACAAATGCATGACCACAAGCTGGCCTACTACCTCTAAAATATTTTGTCCAAGAACATCATGAATTCCAGGCCAAACACTGTGCAAAAAATAAAACAAAATCCTTAAGGAGAAAACCGACTTTCCAAACAACACGTTGGCATAAAAAGGCAAAAACCTCATCTCTATCAATCTAAGTTTTGAGTTGACAAGAATATTTTGAGAGATGTCAAGATAGCCAATATCTGTTTAAGACAGCAGATAACTCACTCAAGCTCAAAATAATCTTTGTTTCTCAATGAAATTGCTGACATAGGTTCAACATTCCACATCATTAAACCATCAGTAGAGGTGTGAAGGATATCATTTTCTCCGTGAAATCCTGTCATACTTTTCTGTCTTCACTATAATTTAAATGAGTTAATAAATTCACTATTCTAACAACCTCTTATTTTAATCACTGAATTTATTCTTTGCATGTTCATTTGCAAAGCATTCAGAGCCTACTACTCAGCAGTTTTGTAGCAACACTGAAGCTGCACCAGATAGGCACACAGAGATCAATTCTCTTTTGAGCAGTGCCTTAGATGGTAAGTTCAGTCAGATGGGCTTTAAATGGGAAATTGAGTTTTTAATTATGTTTCCAGTAGAGTAATTAAGTCTTCCCATTCTTAGAAACCAAGTTTGTTCTAACTGCTGGAGCAGAAGAGCAGATGAAAACCTAAAGTGTGACATTTCTCTTTGTCTTCTACAGAAATTGCTGAATTCTGTTGATTATTATAGAAGCTAATCTCATGAGTTGAAGACAAGGACAAGGATAAGGAGAAACAGAGAAGCTAAAGAAAAAACCTAAATGTGAATGCCATAGCTTGCATTAGGAACAGACAACATTCAGTTCTTTACTTCAAGACTTTTGCTGTGTAAATATTGTAGAATATGACCTCTAATGTGGGATTTACCTACACTTGTTTTACACTTTTTATTTCCCTTTTTCTGTCATCAGCTGCATTACACCACTTGAATGCCTCTTCCACAAACAGTAAGAGCTCTATTCATTTTACTCAAAGGTAGAGCTCTTTTCCTCTCTGAACTGTGTAACTCACACAGCCATACAAGTCTGCATGGAATTAGTCTAAAGATAATTAAAACTACTTAGCTATAAGAACCTCTACCATCCCCAAATTATGTATGCCTATATCTTTCTTTGCTCAGTTAAGTTGTGTGTACAACTCAGTGCACAGTTACCAACAAAAAAAACCTGTTTAAATGGTTCTCAGTATAAAGTGATTGTAGTTATTTATCAAGCTAAAAGTTAAAGGGCACATAATTAAGGTCTTAGATTATTATCTCTGCTTTCACTAGAGCAGCATATTTGCATAGTCATTATGGGGCAGTGTCCACATTATGAGCAGTTATCTGCCTGATTTTTTCCCCCCTTTAGCCAATGTGATTCACAAGAAGGGTCAGAAGGAGGAACTGGGAAATTAGACTTGTTGGACTGACCTCAGTGCCAGGCAAGGTCATGGAACAGGTCATCTTGAGTGCCATCACGAAGCACCCACAAGATGGCCAAAGGATCAGGCCCAACCAGCATGGGTTTTGGAAGGGCAGATCCTGCCTGACTAACCCAATCTCCTTTTATGATCAGGTTACCCACTTCGTGCATGTGGAGAAGGCTGTGGATGTAGTCTACCCGGACTTCAGCAAAGCCTTTGACACTGTCTGCCACAACAAGCTCCTGGCAAAGCTGGCAGCTTGTGGCTTGGAGAGATTAACTCTAATACAGGTCAAGAACCGCCTGGAGGGCCAGGCCCAGAGAGTGGTGGTGAATGGTGCCACAGCCAATTGGCAGCCAGCCACTAGCAGTGTCCCCCAGGGAGCAGTGCTAGCCCTGGTCGTGTTCAATGTATTTATTGATGATCTGGACAAGGGGATTGAGTCCAGCATCAGGAAGTTTGCAGACAACACCAAGTTATGAGGAGGTGTCTATGAGTTGGAGAGTAGGAGAGCCCTGCAAAGGGACTCTGACAGACTGAATGGGTGGGCAGAGGACAATGAGATAAGATTTAACAAGACCACGTGCAGGGTTCTACACTTTAGTCACAACAACCTCAAGCAGCACTACCGGCTGGGGACAGTGGCTGGAGAGCAGCCAGGAAGAAAGGGACCTAGGGGTACTGGTAGATAGTAGCTGAACATGAGCCAGCAGTGTGCCCAGGTGGCCAGGAGAGTCAATGGCATCCTGGCCTGGATCAGGAACAGTGTGGCCAGTAGGACAAGGGAGGTTATTCTTCCCCTGTACTCAGCACTGGTCATGCCACACCTTGAGTACTGTGTCCAATTCTGGGCTCCTGAATTCAAGAGAGATGTTGAGGTACTGGAATGAGTCCAAAGAAGGGTGACAAAGCTGGTGAGGGGCCTGGAACACATCCCTTTGAGAAGAGGCTGAGGGAGCTGGGGGTGTTTAGCCTGGAGAAGAGGAGATTCAGGGGTGACCTCACTGCTACTCACAACTCCCTGAAGGGAGGTTGTAGCCAGGTGGGTGTTGGTCTCTTCTGCAGGCACCCAGTGACAGAACAAGAGGACACAGTCTCAAGTTGTGCCAGGGGAGGTATAGGCTGGATATTAGGAGGAAGTTCTTCACAGAGAGAATGAATTGCCATTGGAATGGGCTGCCCAGGGAGGTGGTGGAGTCGTCATCCCTGGAGGTGTTCAAGAAAAGACTGGATGAGGCACTTAATACCATGGTCTAGTTGACTGGACAGGGCTGGGTGATAGGTTGGACTGGATGATCTTGCAGGTCTCTTCCAACCTGATTGAACCTATGATTTTGATGTCTGCTGGAAATCAGTAAGACTGACAATCATGTACGCCCATTATAATTATTTAGAAGATTGAATATTTGAGCAGCATGAAGTATCATGCTACCAATAACATCTGAATGTTCAACTTGCACAAAAAGATAACATATGATGTTTTCCATGGCAGAGATTTTCCCTTTTTCAATTTTGCTTTTTAAATTTCCATTTTTCTGAAACTAAACGGAGTATTTTATTTAGTGTTATGAAATAAAACACTTCCAGTACCTCAGCAGCATTTTAGTTTCCAGTAAATGTACCAATATAGTTTCAGAATCACAGAATGGTAGGGGTTGCGAGTGACCTCTTGAGATCACTTAGTCCAAATCCCCTGCCAAAGCAGGTTCACCTAGGGCAGGCCACACAAACACATCCAGGAGAGTTTTTAAAGTCTCTAAAAGAGGAGACTCCACAACTATTCTGAGCAGCCTGTTTCAGTAGCCATCGCCCTCACAATAACTAAGTTTTTCCTTACATGGAATGGCAATGTGTTCCAATTTGTATCCATTGCCCCTTGTCTTGTCACTGGGCACCAGTGAAAAGAAACTGGCCCTATCTTCTGAAGACACGCTCTTGGTATTTGTAAACACTGATCATCATGTTTAGGGTAGTTATTTCTTAGTGATAGAAAAAAGTTTTCTATTTCTGAAGGCGATCATTAAAGTTTTTAAAATCATTTACATTAAAACCCATGGATTTAGAATTATCTAAACTTAATTGCTCTCTGAGTATAAGATTTCTGTTTAAAGATGAAGTTTTCACTGAGATCTCGTTTTGGTTTTGCCTGAAATGTAAAAAGTAACTTGAATTGCCAAGTAGTAATATAAGCTATCACGGCCACCAACCAACATCTGTCTACATTAAGAGCATAAAAATCCCACAACGGCTAAAAACTATATCAAACAGCCACTGATAGATCATGTCAAAATTGGTTGCTAGCCTATATGCCATTCTTTTTACATGAATATAATATAAATGTATAGACAACAAATGTCCAAGTATGTAGCAGAAAACATTAGCTCAGTATTTTATGACAGTATAAAAGACAGAGCTAGTCAGTTATGCTGTTCAAGAATCTATTTCTAGATGTAGAAATAAACTACGTATTTAGTAACATAGCTGAAATCTGTATGTGCCATTGAGAGTTATGAGTCCCAGCCAGGTGAAGCAGCTCATCTCCACATCATGCTGCTCATTCAAGAATAAATCAAGAGATTCCCCAAGTTTTAAAAAAGAGATCACTTGCACTGAAACAAAACTTCATCTAGGTCCAGAGTATTCTTGCCATTTAATGATACTTTACTTAAGATTACATTCCTGAGAATATGGTTTCTTCTACTTGTTTGCAAAATGTTTTGCACTCTAACACCCCTACAGAAAGGGCTTAAATTAGAGCACTTTGTTACCTTTGAGCCTCTTTTTGCTTTTCCAGTTCTACGGTCTTCCTTTCTTGCTCCTTCTGTTTCAGCTTCTCAGCTTCCAAGTTCTTTTGCTTTTGCAGCTGCTGTTTGTTATGAACTTCTCTCAGCTCCTAGAGACAAAAAGTAAAACACATGTAAACATATACTATATGAATAATAGCCAATGGTCCCATATATTTCATTCTGAGAAAACAAAACTTGCAAATGGTTGGGATCTCTACTCAAACTTACAGTACTACCAAACACGCTGAAGAAATTAAAGGTAGTTTTTAAAGATCTAAAAGCCACTTACTGTTTTCTGTTTTTATTCAAATAATCTGAGTTGTTAAAAGAGCTAAGAAATGGGAAAACTTTTTTTAAATGAGATTCTAAAAAAACATCAAAAGTTTGACAGAAGTTTATCTGCAAGTTTTAAGTTGTTCGCTGCTTTGTTGCACTCACAGAATTTCCATACAAAATTCTGACTTCTGAGCTGCTTGTAACAGCAACTGTTTCAGCTAATAATTTTCACTTACAAATTAATGACGTTTTACTAGAGAGTCTTTACAACTGTTTTGCACTCAGGGGACTGAATTCCATAAGCAGTGTCCTTGGAAAAAACATGGCACAGAGAGTATTCAGCTATATACAAGCGAGTTTTTCTCTAATTAATTGGAAAGACATTGCCTGAAACATTTAGAACACAGATAATAAAACCCTCAGCTTTTCCTCGAGATGCATTTTCTATATTAATATCTATTAACACAAACACTTTTTTTTCTGGAGTCTCTTTGCATAACCTAGAATTTTGCATCTGAACTCCTCAGCATTACAAGTGAAAAAAATAGACAACTTCACCTATGACAACAGGAAATGTTTAATGAAAATACTTCACTTCCCCAAAAAAATAGGTTTTGATGAAAATATATAGTACAGACAAAAATACATAGAAAAAGTTTGTGGCAGGAAGCTGTTTCTAAATCTGTATCATAATAATGCCTACTGCCACTGAAACGATTTTGTTTAGTTCTTGCATCTTTAAGAGCTTTATCTAAATTCATTCAAGGACTGAAACAGATAATCTTGAAAGCATCTGGATAGTCTTCCAGAAATTTATAATGGCAAATTATTCAGATTAAGACTTCATGTAACTATTCTCATGCACTGAAATGCAGAAAACTACAAAAGAAAGAAAACAAAAATGTAACTAAATATAAAGTGATTCAAAGGGCCAAAATGAATTGTTTATTCAGATAACAGTAACTCCTAAGTTAAATTTTCTTAAAAGTTGAAAGTTAATTGTTGAAAACTTTGAAAAGTTGAAAGTATATTTACATCCTGTACTTGCACTATGGCAAAATATTTTAGATAGTGAAAATAATACACATGTTAGTGCTGAATGGCTGCAAACTGTGCAACTTCAAATTTCCAGATGTCAAATTAACCGCATTACAAAAGGGAGTAGCGTGTGATCTTTGCAAGGCATTAAAAACACTTCCAATATATGGATGAAAGTTTAAAACAGTTAAGTTGAACCTCATTATCCTAGCTCTCAGTCTCATTTCATTTAACGATCCTCAATTTTAAATTCAACCTCATTAAAGTGATAATTCAGTTCTTATACAAGTTTTAATTAGAACTCTGCTAAGGCCACAAAATGCACTGAAATACACAGAAGATCTGAGCAATGCCATGTTTTATGATCATCATTACTTTCTATAGTCACATTAAAGCTTAGTAGATAGTTAGGACCTAGAATATAAAAGAAAGTACTGCAAAACCACCCCAACTACTCCAGCAAGACATTGCCTTTGGGAACAGTTTTAAACCATGAATGCCCATAGTTACAAATATTCATGCACAGACTTGTTTTGGACTAAGGAAAAGGCCAACTAAAAAGGAAACACATTAGCAAAATTGAACATAAAGGGGTTTTGGTATCTGGCCTATGAAGAGCAATGAGGAAACAAAGAGATTGGGAGATTGCAGTAAAGATACAGCTGGTCAACTGCACCTGGAGTTAGAGGTGGCCTTTGATTGAAATATGAATTTCTGAAGTGCTAACTACAGTGAACAGTCATTTCCAGAAACTGTATGTTAATTCAGCTTCTTTAATGTTGTTACACTTGTAATGCACTGGGGTACAAAGGATTTGGCCCACATTTCAAATTCACTTGTCTAGAGGAATTACAGACCTGATCTCTACACGATCACCTGAACCATTATATGTATCGAAAAATATGTACAAGTGCAAAGGAGAAATATACAACCATAAGAAGATCAGCAGCAGAGTGATTTACAAGCATTTGTCTGAAAGGACATGAGTTAGAAGAGGGTGCAGTTGAAAGCAATTTTCCTCCTGGTTACAATATTATGTATTTTTGTAGTTTACTACTTTGCCCACAGAACTAAGTACTTACAAAGCTCTCAAAGACCAAACCATTACTCTTGTTAACTTGACTAACATTCAGAATCTGCAACGAGGTGTTTCTCTTTTCTAGGTAAAAAGACTGCTATCCAAAAAAACAAGTTTCTGGATTCTATGCTTAGTTGAACTTTAGCACAGACTTCTATTTAAACATCTTTTGGTGTTCTACTTGCTCTAGAGAGGACTCATGTGCTATCCCATCACTTAACTTGGTATCTCAAGAAGCTCAAAGTTCTGAGTCCTGGTCAATGACCAGCTACTGAACAGAGATCTGTGATAGCAACACATTTCTAATAAGGAACACAGAAGATAACCTGTTGTTAGTTGCAAAATTTTAAGCTATTGGGAAAATAATTATTTGCCTTTCTATTCCCCTTCACATATTTATCCCAAAGTCTGATGTTTGAGCAGTAAGCAGGTTATCAGAATTAAGTTAAAAACAAACACAATAAATCTCAAAAGCTTTCAGTGTGACAACCCAGATTGAAGTATCTGAGCTTCTCTTTTTTGTTAATTTGTAAAATATCAAGAATTATTCAGTTCATTTACAGCCACAGAATCATGAGGAATCCACAGCTAATTCAGAATATTGGTATTTTCATCCCTTCAGAAAAACTTCCTGAATTTGCCAATACCTAAAAATGAGTTGTACCTTGCAAGACATCTGTGTACCAAATATACCTACTTCCGTGAGATATTCCACTACAAGGCCATCCCTAACTTTGTATTAATTACCATTTAGACATGCAAGTTTATCTCACCACTAAACATATGCTGTAGGCCACTTTTACTGCCAAACAGAACTGGGGAAATTGTAGCTATGAGTCATGCTTGCAC
The DNA here is from genome assembly GCF_015220805.1 of Pogoniulus pusillus. NCBI lineage: Eukaryota > Metazoa > Chordata > Aves > Piciformes > Lybiidae > Pogoniulus > Pogoniulus pusillus. The sequence continues at coordinate 16,640,026 of NC_087275.1, read as the reverse complement.
GTCTGTCTGAAGCAGGCAGTTTCTCACAGAGTACATATAATAGGATCATTAACTGCTGCATCACAGTACTTAAGTGCTGCTGCCAACTGCAGTCCAAATAAATTATTTTGTTTGCTTTCTTGAGTATTTTATCCACATTCTCAGCTCAGTTAGAATCTCAGGGACATTTTACTGTTTTTTACGTTTTCCATAGCAATTTAACACATTATTCCTTCCCTGCTATGTCAACGTGCAAAGTTCAGTACTTTGTGAAGAGATTTTTCTCAACTGCTATAGATCTGTAACAGTTAGGAAAATGTACCCTAGCACTGGACTGACAATTTTGGAGGATTTAAAAAGAAGTAATATGCACCTTCTTTGCATTAGCTAAGAGGAAAGAAAGATCTGCTTGGTATCTTACACAACAAACAGATGCTCAGCTGCTTTGCCAAGTACCCGTGGGAGCAAGGAGCAGAAAGAATCAGCATCTCCCACATTCCTATGGGACACTAGCTGAACAGAATTATAGCAACACTTCAACAATCAATGAAACAAAACATTTGCCAGCTGAATATCCAGCACAGTCCTACACTCCTCTTTTACAAACACAAGCAACTAAAAGTTGTACGTTTACCAATTATGTATTGTAATTCCGAAGACATGACAATGCTTTGCTTGTTTCTGATGTGCAGGACAAAGTATGTCTTACCTTAAAAGCAGAAATTGTTAGCTTTCCACTTCAAACAGATCAACAATTATAATTTTGAGATGTTACAATAGTCACATTTAGGTGTCCATATAATATTGAATATGGATTAAAATATGAGTTTCATTCAACAGAGTAATAGTCACTATATACAGACAAGTCATATTGCTATGAAAACCTTAACATTAGAAACATAGTTGTTTAATCCCAAATTTTGCCTTTTGCCAGATAGACAGTAGAACTTAGAATACTTTAGGGGTTACAATGCAAGGTTTCCATCAAATCTCCCCTTGAGACAAACTAGAACATCTGATCCCAGAGGAAAGAACCCTACAGTTCTGTGCTCACTGATGCTTTGCCACAATAATACTCTTCTAACCCATTATTGCTTTGTGTTTGACAGAGACAGCTCCTCCTTTCACCCCGTATTACAGCTATGGGGGATTTGATAAAGGCATTGCATTGCCAGCTCTCTCATATCTGGAATCACAAATTACAGTGCTGTGCAGGGATACTTAAAAGTGTTTTCTTTTCAGAAATTCTGAACATCATGACCAAACGAGGCAATTAACTTAAAATCTTGATGTTTCAGATAAGCAAAAGACAAAAATAACTAACTAGTACCTTGCCCAAACTGCAATTCAAGGTACAACCCTCACCTAGGCAATATGAATTAGATAAAGAACTAAATTATAAAGTCTTTTCTTTGGTTCCATTTTAGTGCTAGTATCTCTTATTAAATACTAACTTAGTCAAACACTGCACACTCATCTGTTTATGGTAAAGTGAAGCACATAACTGGAGGAGGTTCATCACTCAGATTGAGATAGTTGTGTACTGCCTGAGTATGGCATGGAGACCTTTAGAAAGGAGTCTAAGTAGTTGACGCAGCCCAGGAGAACTGCCAGGCACTGCAGCATTGCATCTTCTATTGCCACTGACTGGAAGAAAGAAATGCTCAAATGTAAACAGGCATTCATATGCAAGACTTGTCCAGTGCACATTGACTAGACAGGGACTGACAACAACTGGAACACGACACAAAATGTAAAACATTCTTAAGAACCTGATTCTTGCCCACCACTTTGCCCAGGCACTCAATACAGCTTCTCAACAAGACTAAAGTGTTTCAGAAATATTAATTTATTTGTTGTCTTCTCCTGTCCATTAACATAGGCAACCTCTAAATACTTATTTTATATGAAATGATTTTTGGGTCTTTAGAAACAAGAACCACATTAGGAATTACTATTACTTTGTTTGACAGTGTGCAATGACTGATTTTTGTAACATTTAAATGTAGTTTCACACAATGTAGAAAGAATTTGTACATTATAGCATGAATATAAATATACAAATAGGAAATCTAATATAAAGCCCTCCCTTCCACAAATTTATTTTATAAAGTAGAGAAAATAAACAAGTGCTTAGTGACATTTTACTAATAGCTGTATCAATTATTAAGTTTCCAGGTGAAGATTTTTTTAAGCATAATGGAAGTTAAGACTCCTTTAAGTATAATTCAGGACACAAAAAGCAGCCCAACTTTCAACCTCATTTCAAATTCTGTCACCCTATAGTTAAACACACCAGTATTCACAAGGCTCATCTTCTCTGATAGCACCTCATGTCTGCTTTTAAGGGACATCTGATCAGCTTCAGGCTAAGGTAACGATTCCTCTGCACACCAAGTACTAAGAGTTTCCTAAAAGCACATGGTTCTACCTAAGGATACTCAATATAGATACTTAAAACTACCTGTACTGACATACTAATAACATTCTACACTCAAAGGTTTTGAAAGAAACAGAACTCTACCAGCATTTCCAACTCTTGAGATTATAACTTGAAACAAAAGTAACAAGTACTTGAGTTCCAAAAGACTAACCAGAAGAAAATGACATCAGCTATTTAGAGGCAACGAAAGATCCAGTGGAAAACCAAACCAAACCAATGTTTAATTCCCTAATCAGCCGTAGATGCTATTAACATGCTGATATGTTAAGACATGAAGATGAGCTAATTTAAGAGGTGGTTTACATATTCACTAATTGCAGAACAAACTATAATACGGAGGCAAATGCAGTGCAATCTAGTGTACATTACTATTACATTAACAAATTGACTGGTAACCTAAAATAGATTGGAGTACTGGGTAAACCTTATTGTCTCAATGAAAAGGCACACTAAATATTAGTTAAATTGTTTCTTTTTCTCATACTGTTGTGGTATATTTCTGTATTTACTATCAGTAGATCAAGTGCATCCTGCTTCAAGAGAATGAAGTTTTGCAAACCTAAAGACATGTTCACATAGCAGATAAGGCCACCAATATTCATAGCCAATAAAGAATTCATCTCAACAACAGTGTCAAAAGGTTGTAATTTAATGTTGCTGTCAACTTCACTGTCTCTCAAGCACTTGGGAAAAAAAAAGTAACTTTTGGCATATACCTTGTACTCATAGAGCAGCAGCTAACATTTGTATTATTTTCAATTAAAATAAACATCTTAAGTAATAAAACACATTTATTAATATCTCTCCCTGTAGGAAATCCATGCCAAGTTCTTTAAGATGGTATATAAATAATATTTAAATTGTTTGTTTTTTTTCCCCTTGGGAGTTCGCAACTGAAGCCTACCTTTCTGCTGCTCATCCAGAAGTTAGCTGTGTTACTGAAGACTGTCTCGTGCAGCTTTTGTTCTTTTCAGAGAACAAAAGCTGCACAAGACGGTGTCAACTATAGTGCTCCCATCCTAAGAGCCACCACATCAAATGTACATCTTTCAGTCAGTATACTGAAGTGCAAAGATTATCGCTAAAGAAGTTTTAGTTTCAAAAGATAATTTAGAAATCGTCCTGATTTCAAATGGAGATTTAACATTCATTTATTTATTTAATAAAAAGGGCATTTTGAAGTAAACTATTTTACCTTTACCTATTTTTCCCTCAGTTTACAAGATAAGAACTCTTTATTATATTTAGAGCTCAGATGTGGTGGAATTTTTGTGTTTTGGGCAGTATCATTACTCCAGGGATAGGTGTGTTCTGCTTTGGTTTAACAGCAGAAATTCCACATCACACAAACCCTAATAAAACTGTGTCTCAGGGCAGATTTCACTTGATTCATGCATACAATTCTGAGAGCTCTCTCCACAAGAACCACAACCATTAAATCACCGCTGCATACACAGCAGCTCTCCAGCACTGAGAGTGCTACAACCATTCCATGCCGAGTCCATCAAAGAGGTACATGTGCTTTTGAAGATATTTAAATCCAGTAATAAAATCACCCAGGCCAGTCAAAATATACCTTACATATCTAGTGAAACTGCAAAAAGAAGAGACAACTCCCACCTCTCAGTTTCAATAGCACAACTGACTCTCTTAAATGCATCTCTTCCAAAAAAAGCAAAGAAAGATGCAGCAAGCCAAAAAAATCAACATACAAGATGAAAAAGTTCTTTCCAATAAGCATTGCTTCTACATATGAAGGGCAAAATAGCCTCAAATCAGAGGAAGCTAGCCAACATCTTCCCAAAGATGAGTCCACATAACTCATTTTCAACACTCAAAATTTGAACACAGAAATCAATTTTCCCATTAAACTACAAAACAGTTTACGAACAGTCAAGATATTCTTGGATAGAAGGCAGACATGCTGCTGATAAACTAATACCTTTGCTTAATGTTCATCTTCAATTTTTAATTATCTTGATCTTATTTGTTAAATTGAGCTCTTCAATATTCAAAATATTGAATTTTATTTGTTTGATTGGGGGGGAGAGGTGTTACTGTCACAGTGCTAAGACTCTTCCCATTCTCTGCCCATTTCTAAACTCTTTAGGTCATTTATGATCAAACTGATCAAAATGATATTAGAATTAGTATCTTTGGTCATATTTATCTGCAGAACACCATGAATTTTGATTTCTTTTTTCAAATCACCAAAAAAGAACATGTCTAACTGTGTCCATAAAACTTATATTACAAAATTTAATTGATATAAACCATTATGTGTTCTTTTAAAATAAACTGCACCTTTTGTTTGTCTTGTATCTCTTACGACTGCAGTGATTCTCCCTATACTATTTCCCTGCCTAAGGCCATGAAGGTTGTCTGTAAATTGACATGGAAACAGACAGTAGTATGGTCTACACCTTTTAATTTTTCCTAGAATTATTAATAACTTTAATATTAAAAGCAGCTATTTGATGCTTAAGCCCTCTGCCCCAAAGCACACGCTGCAATCATAGTCCACCTAATTTCAAAACAACTACAGAAACATTAATGTATCAATCATAGTATTTCTTCTAAAATACTTGCAGCACAGTTTCTTACATCTTACAGAAAAATTGAGTGTTTTTTTAGTCAGCTTTCAGGACAAATTAGCTGAAATACTTGAATTAGCAGATGAATTTAGAATTGGAATATTTTCAGTGAAAAAATGAATTCTACCAGAAGGTTGTAACCAAAGACCGATTTATATTTCCCTCTGGGGAACAATTTGCCTATTGATTTCTGCATTTTCTTGTGCAGAAATAAACAAAACCCACATAGTTTTAACCAAAGACTAATCAATAAAGTGTGAAACCACAAGCAACAGACAGAACAAGTATGAGCTTACAAACAGCAAATAAAGATTTCGTGTCATCAAAAAAAAAAAATCAAGTCTCTTTATGAAAGATTTCAATTTGAAGTACTGATTCCAGCAGATTTGCTGACCTACTACAATCCTGCACTTCCCTGATGTCAAGCTCATATATCCAATCAGGGATCTGGAATCAGAGCTCAGATTTATTCTTAAATAGATTTTGCAGGATAAAGTGACTTAAACTCTGAGCTTGAATGCTGAACAGCACTTTCTTAGAAGTACCAAAAGAACACTCCCAACTTCAAAAGCACAACAGAAAGAAGAAAATATTAGAAAGGAAGCAAAACAAAATAAAACAACAACAACAACAAAATAAAAATCTAAACCAAACCAAACACTCCCAGTCAATCCAAAACAATAAATAATTTAAAATAGATTATATTCCCAAAATTGACATTCTAAATCATTCCCTCTGCTTCAAGATTCTTTTAATAATCAAGTTAGAAAATAATTATCCAAATATTTAAAAGAAAAGGTTAAGAAGTCTAGAATTACCTTCAGTTGATTATTGAAAATATCAATTTCCTGAAGCTTAGACCTGGTTTCCTTTTCTACTTCATCTAGCTGGTCTCGAAGCTGTTGACGTGCTAGTTCCTTGGCTTCTAAGGCTCTTTTGATAGTAAGAAGAGAATCTCCTGTTTTTAAACATATTGTCAAATAAGTATTCTTACACAGAGAATTTCAGGTCATAAGAAGCAACATTTCTCAACATCCATCTTGCAACATAATGAAAGGAATTAGAGTGCACCGTGTATTCTGACATCACGTCCCATACGTGTACAGAAACATACTTACTGTGCAAACTGTTCTGTTGAACTTGCTTCAACTGATCATTGAGTAATTGCTTTTCTGGAATCAGCCTTCCAAGCATCTGCTGAGATTCCTGAAGAGGAGACAAGGAGAGAGAAAATAAGAAAAGAAAGAGACCAAAAGGTGAGTGAGGTATGACCTTAAAAGTAAGACCTCTCATTTTGATTTCTTCTGTAATGACTTTTTCTCTCATTCAAGTATATATTATTGCTATTATCTAATCACTGTGTACTACCACTCAGATGCAGTTCTCTGCCAATACAAAAAGGTGAACATATAAAATTTAAGCAGATTAATTGATAATTGGTTCTCATTTAATACATAATTTGTCTTGGAATTACTTGAAATTCAGGACAAAGACAAGGACAGGTATCAGGAAGTGTAAAACAAGCACTGACTAATCACTTAATTCTCATTTTAATAAGGTAATAGAAAATTGGATCAGGAATAGGAAGACAAAGATTTACAGTTAAAGAAGATAAGATAAATGCTTTCACTTTAAAGGAATCCCAAAAGCTATGCAAGACAAGCTCTGTCAGAAGAGAAGACCAGAGTCTTCAATTCGGAACTCTGGAAAGAGGATTGCAGTCTCACTTAAACTCAACACAATCCCAAGACTGTACACCTATATATTACAGGAGATCCCACAGAAGAGAAATTTCTCCTTTGGTGAGACACATACACACATATAATTCTTGCTCTTTTTGCTACTTCATCCATCTTCCAAAAGCCATGACCTTCAAATTCAAGTAATAAAAAACATATTCTAGAAGCATGAGGTGAAACAGCTTATTTTATAAAAGCTGCCTGAGTGTCAACATCTGATCTTTCAGACAAGGCAAGTAATGTATTTCAGCAGTTGTCTTGAACTGCAGGCTTTTGAGCAATCAACCATCTGACAATTTCAATTTGTCACGAAGAATTACAAATAATGACCCCAAGAATACATGTCACCTAATAACTTAATACCAGGGAGAGTCCAAGAGAAGCAAAGGTTTTCCCTTACAAGGTTGACTATACTGCCTTGACTTCATAGTTATCCCACTTCACTCATGGCATTCAGCTCAGATCTTATGATTATACAATAACTGCAGACTATTGTAATCTCTTTATGTTCCAGAAAACAGCATAGAGTCAAGGACTTCATAAATTCACAAAGTAACAAGGAAAAACTATGTATTTGACTATCAAGAGTTACATCTGCCTCTCTCTATTCAGCCACACTGTCTATAGCATCAGCAGATCCTTTTCAGTCCTTCAGGGATATCATGAAGGCCAAATATTACTATTCCTCATCTAGAGCCAAATGAGAAAGAGCACTATGTAATACAGCACTTTCCACATCATCTCCCTGAGGAGGCTTAATCCTTCTCAAATCCCACTGTTACCATGTTCTTAAACTAAATGCAAGATTCACACCTTGCCTTCTACCAGTTTCCCACCCAAACATCTGCATGCCCCATGCCACAGTTTTGGATGAAAAATTTAAACATTATTATTAAATTAGTGTAGCACAAAGGCATCGTGGAAATTAAGTTTTCAAGCAGCACAATCCAAGAAAGTTGGCATCTAGTAGACTAAATTTATTGATAGACAAACCTTGAGAGAAAGTGGAAAGGAAATCACCTTTCAAGACACAAGGATATCAAAATCATAAGATTCCAATTGAAGAACTATTTAGATAGCTAAATACCACAACAGATGTCATAATATAACAAGATTTACAGGAAAACAATAATTTTTCAAGCACAAAAAGTAACACAGGACAGTATTTCAGGGTGGAAGCTAATCCTATCTTTAGCTGTTCATTTTTCAAAGTCAGAATACTTCTGAACTCCAAAAACAGTCAATCGTAATACACATAATAGCTTGAAGGGCATTTAAAAACAGAATGCCTTGAGATCGGGAATGTGAAGTTCTGTGTCCTGAAATCACAGACAACCACATAATAAACATCTACTCCAACAGCATCCACAACATGCTTTTCCACATCTTTTAGTTATATTTAAGAGATAAAGTTTCATTCAACATGGTATTACCAAGAATTGAATAATGATCTGTATAGCAGCAGATGGTAAATGAAGCAACAAAACCCTGACAGTTCCTGTCAATCTAATGAGAAAGCTCTCTTCTAAGCCTACATCCTGAGCAAGAGGGCACTCAAGAAACACATATCACTACGTATCTTAAGTCTCTGCCACATATCCTGCTTCCAGTGCTTCAGGGGAGAGTCACATTGCTTTGCAGTCAGCGTTCACCAAGGAGGAACAAACTATCTGCAGCTAACTAGCAGAAGCCCTGGAGACAGTAAAACCATGATCAAAACATGTACAGTTCAGGTGTTCGGAAGACAGGATCCCTCCAAATATCCCTGGAAACACCACTTCACCAGATACCACAGATTTATATAACTAACACAGATTGTCATTACTCAGGATGTACAATTTCTACAAGTTTGATTAAACTCCATCCTGAAACTAATTAATAGGTTGAAGAATAATTACTCCTTAGACCTAGCTCATTTTTCCATAGTCAGTGTCAGATACATTAAACTATTTCCATCGTCCTGAAATGACAAGTGACAGAGTGGTGATTCTGCCATGCTGCTCTGCTCTGGCAAGACTGCTCCTGCAGTACTGTGTCCAGTTCTAAAGCCCTCATAACAGCAAACACCTGATGAAGCAGGTCCAGAGGAAGGGCATGAAAACGATCAGGTGGCTGGAGCACCTCTGCTATGAAGACAGGCTGAGGGAGATGGGGTTGTTCAGTCTGGAGAAGAGATGGCTCCAGGGAGACCTAATCACCACCCTTCCAGTACCTGAGGGGGGCCTAGAGTTAAACTGGAGATGGACTATTTATGAAGGCCTGCAGCAATAGGACGAGAAGCAACGCTTTGAAATTAGGAAAGAATAGATACAGATGGGATGTTAGGAAAAAGTTCTTTACAATGAGGATGGTTGAGCACTGGAGCAGGCTGCCCAGAGAGATGGTTGAGGCACCATGCCTGGAGATATTCAAGGTGAAACTCAACAGGACTGTGGGTGACCTGATCTAGTTGAGAATGCCCCTGTTCACTCCAGGGTGGTTGGACTAGATGATCTTCAGAGGTCACTTCCAATCCAGGTGATACAGGCTTTAAACCTAAGCATTCATAAGATTCTTTGTAGTAGTAAAAAAACACCGAGAACAAATTTCAAGCAATACAAAATACTTATTAAAGAGGAAAATCCCTAAATCAAGTGCAGCAACTCATCTAGAAACCTTTAAAATGACAAAGAACATTCTTTCATTAAAGCAGACATGTACTCAATTCCATCTTCAATTTGGCAGATAATCTTAGAGAAGTAGGAAAGAGGAATGCCCAGGGTTAGAGTAAATTTGTTCAACTCAAATTCAGTTTTGAAATTTCATTATTTTATAATGCATATTTTTTAAAGCATCATCAACAAGCCACTCCCCTGAAGTAAATTTCACTCTTTCAACACACAAACAGCAATCACTTCCCCAATAAAATAACATGCCGTGGTATTTCATTCTCATATCCCCAAACCCTTTAATATCTTCAGCCAAACAATTTACTGCTCCACACAAAACAGGATTCAATGAGGATGAAGTAATAGTTACAGACACATTTTGGAGTGCAGAAAGCAATTCACTGAAGAAGATTCATTTAAAAGAATGACAAATTCTTACACACAAGAGACAACACAACATACATTGCAGCAAGTTTGCTTAGGTGATTGATGCAGTTGAGGAGGTCACAATCCAAGGCTAATAACTCAAACAGAGAATGTTTTCTCACCTGTAGCTGCTGTTGCAAATGGGTGATTTCCGCAATTCTCAGTTCTCTAGATTTATTTGTACTTTCAATTTCTTGTCTTTGGGTAGACAAACGACATCTGATATCCTGAAGCTTTCCCTCCAACTGATTTTTTTTATCATTCTTTAGGAGACAAAAAAAAAAAGAAAAATATCTCTCCTTTTTACCAGAATGGTTTGTCAAGCAAGTCAGGATCTAAAGAGTACTTCTACTCTATGCATAAAAGTTGAAATTCTAGAAAATAGACATAGCCATACGACAGCTACTACTCTGCCTGTGTGTTTTATCTGCAATGAGATCACTTACTAGAGCTTCCAGCTCAAATTCTAAGGTCTTCTTCTTAGCCTTTAAAACAACTATGTCTTCTTGTTCTTTGTTTCTTTGATTTAGCAGCTCTTGCCGACGATTACGCTCCCACTCAAGTTGCCGCTGTCTCTCAAGTTCCCGTTTTGCAGCCTGCAGCATTTAACAAAAACAAATAAATGAAAGATCTATTTTGAGAAACAATTCTAACTGACAATACTCTCATTCTAATGGGGAATCAAAATGTCGATACAAACACAATTCTAAACTGTTCACTAAATGTGTGCCTCTAAACACAGAAACTGCTCAACTATGTCAGTGCTCACTTGGAAGCGCTGAAGTAAGGCTTCACTGTACAGTTGAGAGGAGACTGAACAGAGTATCACTCTATTTAAATCAGATTTCCAAGATCTGACTTCCTGATTTAACAAGTTGTTTCACATTAAGACTTCAAGAACTTGCCAGGATAGATTCAAATCTCTTTACAGCCTCCAACACTATATATTTTGCAGCTTTGTAAAGAATAGCTAAATGCTGCTGCACTGAATGCATCATTATTTGACAATGTGTCAAAACAGCAGGTTTTAAAGTTAACCACTATGTGTTTTATTAGTAAATTAATTCACCACAGATTATGAACATCAACAGCATCTTTAAGTTTTTCTTTGTTCATTCAAGCATCTCTTTATAGCAAAGATTTTTTTTTTTAAAGAAATATGAGTTTAGGAGCACAGTGTGCTAGATGTAAATATCTCACCTATTCATCTGACATGAAAGAGAGAACCAACTCTTACCTTACCTTCAAAAACCCAGAAATGTAATGGTGTTCATTCTTTAAATAACAGCAAAATAGTTAAGCGTACACACTACATTTTGTTCTAATCAAACACAGCTCCAGCGACAACCACCCTCCTTTTACCCAGTTGGTTACCTCTCTTCTTTCTATTTCTTTCCTTCTTTCCTCTTCTCTCTGCCGTTCCAATTCCCGCTGCTTTTCCAACTGTTTCTCTAGTTCCAGCTGCCTCTTTCGTTCCTGCTCCTGCCGCTCACGTTCTTTCCTTTCCTGCTCTGCCCGTTCCAGCTGTGCTAGACGCTCTTGTTCTTTGCGCTGCTGTTCCAGGAGAGCCTGCCTCCGTTTTTCAAGTTCCAGATTGCCACGTTCAAAGTTCTCCCGTTTTTTATCTTCAAATGTAACTTTAATATGTGGAAACAGGGGGCGAAGGAGAATTAAATGCTGCTACTGACTAACAAAGATAAAATCCATATATGGTGGATCAAAGTGAAATCATCTTCCAATAGTACTAGGTGCAGCTCTCAACTGGTGATAACAGAGCTCTACAGCATTTATACTGTAGATTCCTTAAACCAACACTCTAAAGAAACCAAGGTGTTCATTTCAGTTCCTACTGCTCAGGCTTCTGGGTTTCTTAACAAAGCTCAGAAAGCTCGTCCAAGCAAGGACATGGGAGCTGGAGTTCCTCTGTATAGTTGATAACAGTAGCAGTACAAGAACTAACACTTCAGTTACTACAATTAAAGAATTCTGACAACTATGTTATCAAAAATCCATTATGCAGATGACCAGAATGTGCTTAAAGCCGATATTCTTGCAAGATTACTTGCTACTCTCAGGGAAATGTACTACTTGCTTCAGCTCTTGAGCAGCTGAAATCAGGAAGACTGGATTCCCTCAGATTTGAGTTCTTGCTACTTACTGTCCTAAAAGAATGATCTCAGTTCCAGAATGGGTCCCCTGACATTATTCTGCAATACCAGGGATCAAACTTCACCTGTTCCAGGTTTCCAGGCCCCTCCCCCACAGTTGCTCCAAATTATTCTCTCCATTTTGCCTTCTGTGTCTTTTCATACCCTGTATACTCCATTCTTATACCCCACACACCTACTACATACATTTTTGTCATGGAAACAAAGAGATAGCACAGATTTACTTCAAAGTGTGCATGCAGTAACTCTTTGATTCTTTGGCCTGACATCTGCCGAATCAGTTGAACAGTCAGTTTTTTTTTTTCCTAAGTTGGGCTCCCTTTTCTTTTGCTAATCATCAGTTTTCATAAACTTGAAAAAAAAATTAAACATTTGGATGTTTGTCGAGTTTGTTTAAAATTAGCAATTAAGTTCAAAGAATATTAAGACACAGACTGAGAAAGAATGTGATTACAACTCCCATAGATTTAGAAAAACAAACAAAAAGAAGTTTAGAATACTATGCCTAGAAAGTCAGTTAAAAGGAATAGGTAAAGGGATAAAACACTTGCAGACAGCATGGACCATGTTAAAGGCTTGGAAAACACATGCCACTAAGAAGAAACATGGGGTTCTAAGACGGCTGCCCAAGAAGCCAGTGTGGACACTCCAAATAATTATCTATTGGTTTGTGTTACTGTCCTCAGGGGAAAGCTTCTTACTGCCAGCAGTAAGAACTCTTTCAAATGTTTCAAATAATAAAATCCCAATGGCTAGCTAGATTTTTAGCAAAGCCAACAAAGAAACAGGATGACATCCACTATTGGAAGTGACCTCTATAATGAAAAAAACTTGTACATCAAATACAATGAAAGACTTAAAACACACTAGTTGCAAAAATGGTTTTAAAATAGAAATAAAAGAGTAACAGGTTGCCAAACCCAGACAATGCTAATTCACAGTTCAAATACAAAATTCACTAACTACTAGCTGTGCAATCCATCCTTTGATCAACATCAATGCTGTAAGACTAGAAGATGACAAGTGCAATATCAATCTTTAAGAAAAGACAGTATAATGATTCTGAAAGCTACAGAGAAGTCAACCTACTCCCACTCTGGGCAAATTAGCAAATGCTACAATAGACAGTTAGTATAGACGACTAAACAATACCATGTAAGAACCAATGCAGTAAAGATCTGCCTCTCAAGTCTAAACAGGCCAAAGTGAATCAATAAGTAAGCTGAAAAAGATTAGGTCTATCGAAGAATGTCTGCAAGATTTCAAAGCTCAATAAAGAAACTAAGCCAAGGCAGTAGTTGATATTCCTGACACTACAAACAACATACCCAAAATTCCCTGATTTCAGAGACACAAGACCTAGGCCTCAAAGTGCCAATACAGGAGAGTCATACCTCACCTGTGACCAAATGCTTCATTTTGAGACCTCAGCAAGGGCTGCTTCAGCAGTTCCTGCCATATCCCTTCATGCTCCTACAAGGCAGGAATTACTCAGACTGCCAGCAGCAGTTCATTAAAAAACATAAAACGAAGACAGGGCTATAACTGAATTGCTCACATGCAGATCCTCTGACCTAACCTGGTAAGGAATGAGATAAAAGGTACTTGTGAACTAACAAACAGCTGAAAGATTAGAATTGAGGAGCAAAATAAATTATGAACTTTCACTACAAAAGATTTTCAGTAGACTCCTTCAAAGACCTCTGCTAGTAACTGTGCTGTTCAACGTGCAACAGTGATCTGGGAAGGGACTGAAAAGCAATGAGTCTGCTTCTGGAGATGATGACACAGAGTTACAGCATTAAAATAAAAACCTGACTGCAAAGACCTTTAGAAGAATCTCACAAAACTTTGTGATCTGGCAGATGAAATCAGAATGTTAATGGATACAGAGTACTGCACATGTGCAATAAAATTAATCTTAACTAAAGGTACACAGTCATGAGCTCTAAAGTGTTCACAGACTTATGGGAAGACATTGACATCACCCTGGAAAGTCTCCTAAAGTATGAACCTAGATGTAAGCTGTGACCAAAGAGACAATACAATGCTAGAGATCAATTTTTTTGAACATGAAAAATCATTTTGAACAAACCAGAAAAGCACTATTCTGGTAGTGTTTAAATGTGCTATACTGCTACATTTTCAGCTGTGCAACATTCTGATCACCTTAGAACAAAATTAAAGTAAAAGGAAGAGTGAGTCTTCCCTAACCAAAGGCTTTCTATAATTTTTTAAAACTCTTACCTCCTCTTTTAAAAAATATATTTGCCAAAAGGCAGAGCTCCTAATGCTTGTATAAAGAAACATACTGTTGCACAGACTGCAATGCAACAGGTCTCTGTATGTATACTGTGATCTTATAAAGAGTATATAAGCAAAGCATTTCATCTGTTAAGCAGCCCAAACATGTCCATTGTCAATAACAGAAAGGCTCATACCACAGACAGGAATCAGATGCATCAAGCAATGTGTTAGTTATACCTCTGCCATGTTATGAACTGATTTGGAAATAAAACATTTCTTAATAAGCTTTTAGAAGTCCACACCATATAACCTGATGATAATAGCACTCACACATCTCTGGTTTTGGTTGCTCACCTGGTAATTTTTTTTCCAGTTGCTGCTGTTCTTCTTCTAATGATGGTTCTTCTGGTAACCTTTGGTCTACAGATCCTGAACTTGCAGCAGATATGCCACTACCAGAGCGTACCCTTCTGGCAATAGAAAGAAAACTCTAAGTCGCTTAAAAGAACCTGTATTTGTCAAATATGTGATAATTAAACCACAAATTGAGTGTGATGATGCAATGTTTAATGATATATAATATTCCGTCAGTGTTACCCAGAGGATTTTACTCAGCCTTTGCCATTAAGATAACTGCTTTGTCCAGAGTTCCACACACTGGTGACCTCCAAAACCTAGCACCATGCAACCTTCACATGCATTCAGTTCTGCTCTAAGATGTCTTGTGACCAGCCTGAAGGTGAGGAAATGCCAACTTAAGCTACATCAAAAGTTGGAAAGACAAAAGACCTCACTATTGTAAAGCTAAGAACAAGAACTTGCATGGAATAAAGAAAAAAAATCATAATCTTCAGGAGGATACTTAAAGAACATGAAGTTATCATTCTAAGCAAATATTTCTTTTCATTGTTGTTACTGTCTTCCCACCCATTTCTTTATGAAAAGTAAAATGAAGAAACAGAGGTAATGTCAAAAAACATCTGAATTTGCTACAAGGCAAATTCATAGCATATTCTGAATTCCAATACACCCCATTTGCTTTACAGAAGTATAAACTTGAACTTTAAACATATATGGCCAGACTAAGTTTTGGAAGGCATGCTAACAAAATATTGGCCAAAACTGTATTCTTACAGGGAATTCTTGTTATTTCTAGCATGCAGCTCTTGTAAGAAAACCAAAAACCCAGACAAGCATTTCCTAACAAAGAGGTACTCTGCATCACAGATGCAGTACAAAAATGAAAGCAGCTACTTTTCCATCTCTCACACTTTACACTCATAGGATGGCTTTCCCAAATAAAAGAAAACTTAAGGAATGAAATTCCAGAATTATAATCAGTTACCTAAATGAAGGTGGAATATACTCTGGAGGCAGTACAGGTGGCAGCGGCTGACCAGACATGGCTACATCAATTAAGTGCATAGCCAGAATAAACTCTTCAGCTGTAAGTTTTCCATCTTGATCAATATCAGAAAGATTCCTTTTTAAAGGGAAGGCAAAAAAATAAGTAGATTCTTAAATATTAAAGATCATTGGTAAAAATAACAGTTTTAATGTATTCTGTTACAAATTAATAGAATTTTCACTTTTTTTTCCCCTACATAAACTTACTTCTTCAAAACAAATAAAAAGCAAAACCCAAACGTTTCACTATTTCCCACATTCTCATGCATGTGCCTTGAAACAATCCTGATAGCCATAGCTTCTGCTTACTCTAACACACTTTCAGTGCTGCCTGTACCGTAGGCTATATCAGCAACATTAATCAACAGAATTTTCTTCAACACAGGACAATGCAGAAAAGAATCCGCTCAGATGTTTGATCTAATTTTTTGGTTGGGTTTTCTCTTTTCTCAGTCTTTCCTGAAGGCTCCTATTACACATTCCAGAGCACATGTTTGCATTTAAATAAATTCCATTATCATTCTAGTACAGTCAAGCACCAAAAAAAAAAAGTTAGCGTTATACTCCATAATTTTTAATATGTCTAACATATCTGAATGGCCTAAACCCAGTAGTCAAACAGATATACAAAATATTTTAACTCATGTTAAGGAGAAAATTTCACAACTTACACACCACCTTTGCTTCTCCAGCATGCTATATTCTCATCATGCAAGAAAATTGCCCACAACACTATGAAAATCAAAAGTAAGCAGTTGATACATTCTCTCAATGCCTCAAGGCACAGGACTTCATATAATTTAAATTTGGAAGACAATTACAGCCTTATTTGATCTATGCTACTGCTATTGAACTCTTCAAGCTGGATCATAAGAACAAGTCAGTACAACGAAAATCTAGCATGCAAACATATAATTGATCAGCTATTTTAACAGTCTACCTTAATATCTTTATTATAGAAATACCAAAACAGCTGCTACAGAATAACTTGACAGGCTGTGTATTAGCTCTTCACTTTGTGTGTCTGAGTCAGTGAATCCAGTTTCAATGAAGTGAAAAACCTTGTCCCAAAGAACGGCAGCAGTGGTTCCACTGGTACAGAGTATGTATCAAAGAATGGAGTAATACTTAGGACCACAAAAGCTGTAAAATCAATTTCTTATCTCGACAGACTCAGCAGTTATGAATGTCAGAGATTAAGAGAGTTATGCTTAGAACTCCTGAGTATGCTGATGTCATTTCCCTGCCCACACAACCTACTTAAAATACTGGCAACAAGCAGAGCATTTTTTGGTTAACCATCTGCTGGATGACTGGGTTGACTTATTCTTACTGTAGCTTATTGAAGGAATGACTGCTTTTTAAGATACAATGAAAACAACGATGCTTAGCAAAGAACTGCAACGTCACCTTAGGGTAACACCACAAAAGTCACAACTCAGAACACTCACAACAACACAGAACTCATGCAAAAGCCAGACGAGTTAGTGAGTTAACAACGGTTTTCAAACAGTTATAAAGTATACAAGTCAATCAGAAAGAAGTTTCCATGTGACAATAATAATATAATAAACTTCAGTTAACAAGAAATTAAAGGGGGAAAGAAGCTGAGATTAAGGTTTTTTAAAATCAATTATTGTAAACGTATTTAACTCTAGCTTTTTGAAAATAAACCCTCAGACACTCACATAAAAGGCAGATGAGCCTCAAAGAACGCATGGTTTTGGATTAAACTTGCTTTTGTATTAACTGTGCAAACATATAGCTTTCACTGGTGCTGTATCATATATGGCTGGGGACATGGAAGACACAGGAGGCTACAAACCCACTCTGCCAGAGATTCCCTGTAATTGAAACCCAACTTAAACTTCTATGTGCATTGCATAAAAGATGCTCTTTTTTTTACTTTTGTGAATTCATATTAATACAAGCACAGCACTGCAGGGTTTCTCTTATAAATTTACACATTAAAAAGAGCAACGTAGAGGAAGAGTGGAAAGGGAGAGCAAACGCACAGTATGCAGGATAGAGTTTAAGTACAGTTTTCAATTTGATGAAAAATGATAAGATTTATTTTTACCATATTGAAGCCAGCTGAGCCTGGGGTAAACTCGACTGCATAAGGATAGTTCTTGCTTGTGGACCTAACAAAGCAAAATAATGATTAACAAACAAATAAAGAGGTATTTTTTTTTGCATTACAAGGTAGATACTACACAAGCAGAGCTTAGTTCTGAATAGGTAACACTGAAGAAATGTTATCAGCATGAACTAGCCCCTCCCTTTTTGTATAACAATCACTGAGATAAGAAAAAAGAAAAGCTATGAAAGGAGATGCTCCCAGAAACAGGAAAAACTAAACTAGTGCACCATTCCAGTTTCTTTCTGAAACAACAGGCATCTTCATCAGAGAATGAACAAAACACTGTAAATGGCTACACAAGTTTTCACATAATCCACTGTACTTTTGCCAAGATTCATTTCTCAGTGCCAATTTGCTTTGCAGAAAATAAAGAGATGATAAAACGATCATAGCTGCTACGATGAACATTTGTTTCTAAACAAAATCATTAAGCAGTTGAAAAACATTCAGTGGCAGAAGAGATGAGAGTATCTAACTATCTCAATAGAATTCTAAATGCTATTATAATTGGCCTTTTATAGTTTTCAAAAAAAGGAGACAACAAAAACTGTTTCAATACCTGTTAAGTGTCCACTCATTGTTTTATCATGGCTATTGAATAGCTGTCTGTACTTTAGTCTCGATGACTGAGGTACAGCCCACTCTGCCACGGGAGGCACACTAGAATGAGAAAAAAGATAAGGAAGGAGGAAAATTAATTTTATTCACATGAAGCTAACAAATACAACAGGATGAAGTGCTGTACAGAGATCAGTTTTATATGCCTGAAATTGTTCCTTTTGTCCTGATAGGGCTTAAATCCCGTTGGACTGGTTTCGGTCACTGCTCTCCTCCTCCCGTGGGTGGGGTCCAGGAGTTGAGAGCAGACAAAAAAAACGGTGGCTGGCTTCAGCAAATCTGCCCTGAGGGCTAGCAGCCAGCACCAAGTGTCAGGTGTCTTGCGCAGGCCCTCACTGTGCCTATGTAGTCACAGGAGGCAGGAAATTTTTAATTCATTGGCAAAAACTTGTGATGCATGTACCTATCGGCCAGTTAGATTTTCAAAAGGTGTATTTAATGGAGGGACAATCGCAGTCTCTCCAACCCTGCTGAGTTCCCCATTAGTGGATCATTTAGCTGGGTCCCTGCCTGCAGAAAGCATCCTTCACAGCAGCCACCTGTTTGCAGCTTGCAGCAGCTTACAGCAACTCAGTTTTCCCCTCCTTCCCTCTGCCTGGAATATTTTGTATTTTTACCCTCAGGATCACAACTGCAGTTTTTGGAGGTATCTTGGTACAGGAAACATACTCAGGAATCAACATGCTGTGAGTATATGTGCCTGTTGGGTAGCCAAAATTTTTCCTGGTTTTGCATTCCTGTTTTTTCCAAGTTTGATTGTTTAAACTGTTTAGTTCTGTGCAATAACTTACTGTCAACTGAGAATCCAAATGAATCTCACAGAATTTTCTGAATTTAAACATACTAATAAATAATTCATATTCACACAAAATTAATATTGAGAATTAACATTTTATGTTAATTTTGTAACACTTTTCACGAATATGCCCTTCTATTCCTGAAACCACAACAAGTTTGACTTCTAGTTTGAAAACACTTATCATAATCCAGTGTCTCAAATTATGTCTTTTTGGTAAAGCTGAACAACATGCTTGAGTTCTGTTTTTTAACATTGCTACCAGATAATTAAGTAACCTAAACAGTTTAGAGAAACTAGAAGTTTTACCTAAATATAATAAGAAATGTCTTAACAGAAGCAGTATCTCATATTACCCTACTAATTCATAAGCTGATTAAGGAAAACAAATGTAAGATCTGCTGAAAAATACAGTGAAGAAACTACATCTGAAAGAAGTCAACATTTCTCATGATGGAATTCAACCAACAAACATAATATCTCCAGTTCAAATTTATTCACAAAATAGGTTGAGTGCTGTTATTTGTAGCTTTAGTTTCCCATGCTGGAAGGGTGACAAGTCTTCAAACTGAAAAAACATAAGCAGTTTCACTGTCTTTAGGCACATTCAAGCTTTATCCTTTTTGATTAAGGTTGGGGGAGATGGAAATGCAGCCAGATTAAACAAGCATTTGTAACAGCATAAATCAAAACCAGAAAATCCTTTTTACCTGATCCACTCATAGATCAGGTAAGATCTATCAGTGGTAAGATCACTGATAGATCATGGTAAGATCTTTGAAAGCTGAGCAGGATTATATAAATACACTAATTGACCTCACATTCCAGGCTCGCATGACAAGACACAAACTAGTTAATATTTCCATTGTCTATTTAGAAACTATTGTGTTCTAATAATACTCTGCTAAGGGAGCAAAGCAAAAGCAAGCTGGTTCTTAATATAATAATGAAAAAATATAATTCAATCTTCTTTCAACCACGTGATTTTTCTTCTTCACTAATTTTTTTTAGTTTTGAATTTCCACATTATTAAATTTACTTTTGTCTTACATATATATGTGCTTTGATCTGTGAAGTAAGATTACCACATACTAAGTAATGAAGGTCTCCCTTGTGGACACACAGGTGGAGCAAAAAACTCTAGAGGACAAAACAGTTATCATGTATGCCAAACACCACACATGCCAAGAGTTCACTACAGGTGGCTTGGGAGACAGAAATAAAAGCATGGCAAACAGAATTTTGAATTTCACCCTCCTCAGAATTAAAAACAATTCTGAAGTGGAAAAAAAGAAACCCAAACCCAAAAATTCAACTTTACAATTCAGTTTAATAGACCTGTCTCTTCTTCCTCTCTTTCCTTGAACTCTGCAAATCAATTATTTTGCTATCTGTTTTCTTGAAAATAAAATCCAAAAGAAGCAGGGCAGTTCATCACTCAGCAACAGCAGCAGTCTGTGAAGGAATACCCTCTTCGCTGCTGACACATTATTTCAGAGTTACTGAAGTAACAGCAACTGACCTAAGGAAGGTCTGGCCCAAGCCCAAACAGTTTCACAGAACCATGCCATGTCACCTCAGGAAAGAATTTGTCTCATCTGACATTCAGGCTTCTGTTAGTAATAAAAGCAATCAGCAAGATTCAGATACAGTTAACCCCAAACCTATGACAGTCCTCTTGCAGAATACTAGAAGACACTTCATGTGAAGTTTCCTGAACCTCATTCACTGTACATACTCAATGTTGTTACAGACAAAGCAGGTATCTCCTTGTGCCTCTGGAAATTATACCTGAGTATCATTACTATGTTCCTGACAGTAGTAGATTTCACAAATAATTGTTTGGTTTGAAAGATTTTTAATCTTATTTGAAAAAAAAAAAAAAAATCCATAGTGTTAGATGCCCCAGGGATCAGTGCTGGGCCCAGTCCTGTTTGATGTCTTCACTGATCATCTGGATGAGGGGATTGAGTCCACCACCAGTAAGTTTGCAGAGGACACCAAGTGCCACTCTGTTAGAGGGTAAGAGGCCTCTGCTGAAGGACCTGGACAGGCTGGACAGCTGGGCACAGTCCAGCACCATGAGTTTTAACAAGGCCAAGTGCCAGGTTCTACACTTTGGCCACAACCACCCCATGCAGCACTACAGGCTGAGGACAGAATAGCTGGAAAGCAGCCAGGCAGAGAGGGACCTGGAGGTACTGGTCAACAGGCAACTGAACATGAGCCAGCAGTGTGCCCAGGTGGCCAAGAAGGCCAATGGCATCCTGGCCTGTATCGGGAGTAATGTGGCCAGCAGGGCCAGGCAAGACATTCTGCCCCTGTACTCAGCACTGGTTAGGCCACACCTTGAATACTGTGTCCAATTCTAGGCCACTCAATTTAAGAAAGACATTGAGGTACTGGAACATGTCCAGAGAAGGGCAACAAGGCTGGTGTGAGGTGGCTGGAGCACAGCCCTGTGAGGAGAGGCTGAGGGAGCTGAGGGTGTTCAGCCTGGTGAAGAGGAGGCTCAGGGGAGATCTTATTGCTCTCTACAACTACCTGAAAGGAGGTTGTAGACAGGTGGGGTTGGTCTCTTCTGCCAGGCATCCAGTGACAGAACAAGACGACACAGTCTCAAACATCACTAGGGCAGGTTTAGGCTGGATGTTAGGAAGAAGTTTTTCACAGAAAGAGTGGCACTGGAAGGTGCCTGGGAAGGTGAAGTCACTATCCTTGGAGATTTTTAAAAGGAGGCAGGATGGTGAGGCACTTAGTGCCATGGTTTAGTTAATTAGAAGGGTTAGGTGATAGATTGGACTTGATGATCCTAGAGGGCTTCTCCAACCTGGTTAATTCTATAATTCTGTGATATCTAACACAAAGGCACAAGAAAACAAAAATAAAATACATAAAAGTCCCAAATGTCGTTAGTTGTTTTTTCACTTGTTTGGTTTGGTTTTTCTTTTAAAATATATTATAGACCTTTATGAAATCTTGATTTATAAAGACTTTGGGAAATTACTATCTTACCTCCTCTAAGGAAGGTTTTGTGGTTTGAGTTTCTATTAGATACATTTCTTCAAACCATATTGAAATACATACTGCCTAAACACTTTCCTAGGCCTAAAAATAATCCAAAAACCTTTGAGGTGATTTTTCAGGCAGAGCTTGAAGAATATATAAGGAATAGTTATATGAACTACATTTAAAACATGAGAAGTATTAAATATTTAACTTTTAAAAGTAATCCTAGAGTTTGAAAATAGTGTCAATGCAGACCAGAATAGTGAATTATTGCATTTCAAAGACTCATTATTCATGGACCATAGCATCCTATGAAATCCTGACCAGTATCTCAGTAGGAATGGATTTCTGTAATAAAATGTTATTTCACTAAACAATTTTGAGAAAGAGGTAGCATTTCCAGTTCTGGAGGACCAGGTACACGCAAACTCATCCCACACCAGCTTACCTTGCCACATCAAATGATTGTGCCTTTTGTAGTTTTGCATTCAGCTGTGATCCTGGACCAGATCTACTAAAGGAAGAACTCTTTGGCAACGTGGCTGCAACTAACAAAATACATGCAGTTATCAGTATTGCTGTTTTTAACTGTAGAATTTCAATGACATGCATTTAGTTCCTAACAAATACAAGCATTATGGTTCTCCAGATGGTATCACTTTCAACAACATTAAGATAAGTTAACAGTGTCTAACAAAATAGGCGAAAACACACAGGCACTTCCATCACGTTTTTTTTTCCTTTTGCAGTGTTATACAAAACACCCTGCTAACAGCAAATCATGTTGTGATTAATGCTAGAAATCACATGTTGTCCAGTATTTTAAAGCAGTTCCAATAAAGAGCAGTACTTCAATAGCAATAGATAGAAGAGGATCAATTTCTAGGCAACAGTTTAGCAGCAAGCCAGATTTATCACACTGCTGTCAGGGTCAATATTTAACTGAATATAACTCTTAAGAGAATGCTGTGCCTGTGTTTCTTCTTTTAACTTTTAAATAAGTTTGCTAATACTGAGCTAAACCAAAGTATAGTCCTTACACAAGGTCATTCTTTAAGTTAAAATAGCTTCTTTCCTGTCTACTGTTCCCTGGATCCAAAGAAAATGGCAAAATAATTTGTTAACAGCAAGAGAGTAAACAGAATATCAGTATGTAGCATACCAGGATGAGCAAAAGCAGGCAGAGGCTGTATAACAGCAGGAGCTCCATTAGCCAGAGGAGGTACTGCTGCTGCAGGAACAGAAGATACTAATGGTGGAGACATTCCTACTACTGGAATAGATGCCATCGGCACTGGGGCAACAGTTGTAAGAGATGGCATGCTGGCAATGCCCCCAATACCTATGGGCAAGAAAAGGAGATAATTTTTCCAATTTAAAGACTCTATGATGATACATATATTTAACTGCAGCCTGCAACCCAGCAGTAAATGCAGAATCAAAGAACAAGTTGAAATGGAAACTTCTACGCACCCCTTGAAAGAATTCTTACAGTCCACTGCACCATCAGCATGGCAGGGGAACATAAAACAACGCAGAGGGAACAACATATCACTTTATAATGCATGTTTATAAGATCACATGGGATGCAACACTGACCAAAAAGTCCATTAGCATCTGCTGAAGAAAAGAATTGTTTGCCTCAAACTGAATGAAGAGCAGCACTGTCAACTTCCAGTGAGTAATGAACTCAAAGCCTACAGTTAGCCACAGCTGAAAAGAACAAGCTTCAGGATAACTGCTTGCAGCCTATTGTCAAGATGAAACGGTGCAAAGCTAATAGGGTAAAGCACAGTAATGAGGTATTTTAGGTGTAAGCACAGTTGCATGGATAACAGGGAAGTTAAGAAGGTCCAGTCACGCCAGTGGGAAGAAGGAGGTTGTGTGCAAATGTCTGAAATCAAGCCTACAATGAATGAGAAAAAAAGAAAAAACCACCCACAGGTTTTGCTGGCTTTCTTGGAGGTTTGATTTTATTATGCCTTTTCTCACTTAAACCAGTATTTTCTCTGTTCAGTTGCACTGATTTGCTATTCAGAAATAAAACTGTTTGTAAAACTCGTGGAAGCAACAACTGATCAAACAACGAGGTTGCAGACCATTTATCAAATGCACTATTCAGTCAAGGACAGTCGGAATTCTCAGGCACCAATCAAATTGACTCATAGCAACGACAAATAGAAAGGCAAAGAACCTCTCAGTACAAAATACAGCATAATGTGTGTCAAACATGAGGTATGATTAGTTATTTTCCTCTCATCATCTCATTCACCCTACTCTTTCCTTAAAATTGCAGCAACCTTGGCAGCACTTTACCACAAGAATTGAATCAGCAGCTGTTCTAGATAATTCCAGTGCTGAACTGTTCATAAACTAAAATCAGAGGGGTGCATTCTTCCTATGATGTGTAAAATGCCAAGCAAAACACAGCTAATCTTGACAAAAGTGGAGATCTCTTGTTGACAACAGCTTAAATACATGCACTTTGGAATGCACTAGCCCTGCTACCTTATCCACCTTTATTCCTGCACACACTGTTGTTTAGAATACATATATGCAGGGCCTCAACTTGTGTTGTTCAGTATGGCTGAATGCTAAAAGCTTATTGAGCTGTTTTTTTAGGGCATGTGCATACATATGCAAGCATTGGTTTTGAATCTGTGTGCACATGTACAAGCACTTTTTCCCAGTAGTTTGAGAAGCTGCAAAACAACAATCACACCCAACTTAAGATTGCTATGATACAAACTAACAAGGAGAAAAACAAAAAGCTTACCGAATCCAGGTGCACTAGGCAGAGAAATAGGTGGCTGCTTCATGACAGGAGGCAGTGCAGATGGGAGTTGATAACCTTGTAGTTTTAGTTTGATAAGTTTCATAGCTATTGAAAACTCCAATTGATCCATCCTCCCATCATTGTTCATGTCAGCTAGAGCCCTAAAAAAATACAGGATTTTCATAGTTAGGTTCTTAAGTTATGAACTTCAAGAACTAAGAAGCATGCACACACAGGCATGTACGCTCAAAACTAATTAATTTCTACTCAAAATCATTATAGCAGGCTAAAAAAGGTCATGAAACAAATCATGAGCTTTTAAATTGAGAGCTTCTTGATTTAATTCTTGGAGTGATTAATATATTTTTTTAAATCTCTCCTTAGCTCTTAATCTTTCTTCTCTAATGTAGTTCTACCAAAACTTGGCAAAATCACACAAATACAACTATGGTGCCTCAGACGGCACCCCCGGGAAACAAATTACTTAGTATGGAAATCTGTACGTTAGCTACACTTAAAATGTTCTTTACATCTGTGCACTTTGCTAAACAGCATTACATCTGCAGTGTGCAAATGTGTTTTCAGTTAAACAATAGTACCCAAAGCATTGAGCTTAGGCCTTGAATAGGTTTTCATGTAAAGTAGCCTGACTCAAACAGCTTGCTTTTTGTTTCTGCATTTGATGGTTAAGGAAAACCATGCTCAGTGGGGAACAGGGTTGGGAGGTTGAGAGAAGATAATCAGGAAGAAGAACGTTAATTCCTGCCACTGCAAAATGAAAAACACAGTAAATGCACATTGTTAATGTAATTAGTTATAGACTTAGTTTTAAATATTGTTTATTTAATTGTATTGAAGAATAAAGTACCCATTTCAGTATTGGAATAATAACTACTTCAAAGTTCATGTCTGTATTTACATGTCATGGAATGACAACAAAAAAGCTTCAAGTAATCTAGTTAAACTAAAGCTTTATTTCTGATCAAATTCTTGTCAAGGAAAGCTTTCATATAAAAAGTTACCAAAAAGTACTGCAGTAAATTGAGAGTTATTTGTAACCGATACTTAAGTAAATAGCTAGATAAATGCAGTGGCAAAGTATTCATAAAGCGAAAACTCTCCCAACTCCAACCACAAGAAAAAAAAAGGCAAGACTCAACAAACAGGCATATCTCATCAGGGGTTGGCACAGGTCAACCATACATTTTAAGAGCCTCACCTGGTTTAGATTATCAGTAGCATTTCCTCAAAAATGGAGGCACTCCCACATTTCCCAGTACTTACAAGTCTTTCATCACTAGACTGCCACAGAATCATAGAATGTATCAAGTTGGAAGGGACCCTCAAAGGTCATCTTGTCCAAGCCCCCTGCAGTAAGCATGCACATCTCCCACTAGGTCAGGCTGCTCAGAGCCCTGTCAGATTTAACCTTCCAGGGCTGGGGCTTCAACCAGTCTCTGGGCAACATGTTTCAGTATTTCACCACTCTCATTGTGAAGAACTTCTTCCTCGTGTTTAACCTTCATCTATCCTACTCCAATTTAAAACCATTGCCCCTCATTCTATCACTATGGGCCCTTCAAAACAGTTCCTCCCTAGCCTTTCTGTAGGTTCCCTTCAGATACTGAAACAAATATAATCCATCAGTGTGGGTGTTGCAAGGCTAAATACTACTGACAACCTGGCAGTAGTATTTGAAGAAGTCTGGTGAGGAAATTGTAGACTGAGGTTTACTGTTAAGAAGTAGGCATTGCACTGCTTATTGCAAGATGCTGAATTGTTACATATATTTCATTAAAGAACAAGTCTTGGATGTGAGGACGTATATGAAGCTGCAGGCAACATCATCTATAACAGGGAAGCTTAACTTTTGGTTAACTTTAAACCTTCCTCTAATCTCACTGTCAGCAAGTCTTTGGAAGCCCAAATTTAGTTAAAGCTGGTTCTTGGACCCACATAGCATGAAGTGATTCTGATCCAAGTTTCAGTCATGATAGCTTAGTATGTGGTTCATTCAACAAATAATCAAATAGATGCTACTCTAGCAGTGAGACGATATACGGCAGTCAAGCCAGCAGAAGGAAGAGGCAAGGCTATCATGGTAAATCTGGACAAAGAGAAGGGAAAATTTGGAAAGCATGTCTCCCCTTCCTTGCAGAACACCAGTGCTCTAGATTCTCAGCATCTGATCACTCATCCATGAAGAGCAAGCGACATACTGGTACCTCCTGCCACAGTGGAAGACTAAGTTAGAGTGGAAGATTCAGTGTGTTTGTCTTCACACATATGGAAGAAATGAGCAGGAGAACACCAGTAAAGGAAATTCTCCCACATCTGTGTTAAGCATATCTTCACTCATATCTACGTGTTAAGCAACAGAAAGGACAGTCACAGAAACTGTTAATGAAAAACATATATTACAGAATTAGAGTTATAGTTACTTCTAGATAGTAGTTAAAAACACAACACAAGCTTTTCATATTTTGGTACCAAAGTTACCCATATTCTGTTCATGTTTACTTAATGAATTAAACAATATCTTTGGACATAAAAATGCTAAAGGTTTATTAGCTTCCATCATATCTTTCTGTCCAGTGGGGTGTACATCCCACAAACCACCGGGTGCAAACCCACACCCAGAATGTATGTATGCATTATACCTGTATTTTAACTCCTGTGCAATCAAATGGGTGTAAACTTTCAAAACACGTTTGCATCTCTCTAAAATTTTCTTTACATCACAAATGTAAGCTTATCAACATAAAATTCCTGTAAAAAAAGGTCAAATTCATTCAGGAGGAGTTCATAGTTTAATTATGATAATTTAAAATTTAGTATTTATATACCATTTAGTATATTTTTATTCTTTATACACCTTTCACATTTTACAATCAACACAGTTCATACAACATCCATTAGCCACCACCTAAAACCAGTAAAACATTCAAGAAGCAAAAGGCACTTGGAATGTTAGAATTTCAGAAACTTAATGGCTACATGTATTTTCTGAAGTGCTCCTTTCTGTGGGTTTTACACAAGAAAATAAATTGACATACAGTGATTGAATACAGAGGGTTGGAAAGCCCCATTAGAAAATTACAGAGTATTAAGAACAACAGAAGCCAGGAGCAGATAATTAGCTTCATTTAATTGACTCTTACAAGCAGACACAACATCTTTTTGAAGGCAACTGAGAAAAACTATAAAAGTCAACAAGGAATGTGTGGCATTCTTAATGAAAATTTAACTCAACACTTGCTTAGCCATTCTTCTGTCAGATGCCCAGCAGAAATGAGTAGTAATAACAGGCTTAAGTAGAAATCTGAGGATATGCATAGGAACAAAGCTAGAGAAATTGATCTGGATAAACCTATTCTAGCAGACCTTTGACTGCACTCCAAGCAGCCAGTAGCCCTCCTGAAGAATACACACTCCTCAACACAGGTAGAAGACCATTCACCCTTCCAGAATGGCAGCTCAAATATTCACAATGTTCTTTATGTGCTAGTTTGAAGCAGGGTAGAATGTTTTGGCAAGAAAAACTAGATTACAGGCTGTGAAAGGAAAACAGTGGTGATGTCTACTTCCCTCAGTGTCTTGCTGAACCAGAATGAAAACATTAGGTAACACTCTCACCATTTTCTCTCACTCTCGCTTGGGCTGCTGGCTGAACAACATCTTACTCCCTAACCTCACCTTCCATTTGGCCTAACCCACTTTGCTTCTTAACCTCTTGGCTGAACCTCTATTCTTCCTTAGGACTGGTGTAAGGTTGAGAGGGGCAGGGGGAAGGTGTAGGCATGGTTGAGAGCCCCTCCTGGGGACTCAGGTTTCTGGGAAGGGAGTTGTGTTTCTGTATTACATACAGAAATATACAAAGTAAAAGGTAAGTGTATATACTGTAAATATCTGCTTGTATATTGTGCTAGCTGTAAATAAATAGCTTCATTTATATTCCCAGAGCCATCTGAGACTAGTCTGGGTGATCTCCAAAGTGTGGGGGGCCAGGGAACACCCAAATCATCACATCTTATCTCTTTGCATTGAAGTAATTACATGACTTGTGTCTTATTTGTTTAACCTAAGTGGTGTTTACACCTACAAATACTTTGATTTACAAAATTCAAGCCTTTCTATTACCAAAACACAGGTGGAGTCCTTCAACTTGTTAACATGCATGGCCATAAAAATGCAGTAAGACTAAAAATACAACAAAAACCACTGTCAGCCACCTTGAACCTCCAGGAACTATTTACAGAGCATGCTGCTAAAACATACTAAGTCCTTGCTTTCTAAATGAGAAAATATTAATTGCTCAGTAATAAGAAACTTTGATGTGAACCAGTCTCATTGCTTTAACTGAAACTCTAGTCAGACAATCATTAGTAGGTTTTAATTTAACATATGACCTTCTGTTCAACTCATTCTACAATGGCTTCACTTAAATTAACATCACTAATTTCAGTGCAATAAAAATTATGTGCACACTACAAACATTACACACATTTTTACAGCATGGTAATAAAAATCAGCTTGTATCTGACAGATTTCCAGTGGAAGTATGGAATAAATCTTCATTTCTAATTACTGAACCCAGTGTCATGTTGTTAATGTACAGTGCCACTTTTGAATAAATATCACCTTAAATACAAGAAGTGGCTAACAGTAACTATTACATAATACTACCTAATTCTGATCTGCTTCTAATGAAATTTGGAAGAATGTAGAGTCCTTAAATTTGCTTCATTTAAGGTCTGGCCGGAACCAGCACAGCACAGCAAATGGATTCAACACTGACTAAATATTTATCATGCTTTACAGAACAGGCCTGTGTTTATAAGACAGGTTTTCTACTGAGCATAGCTGCAGTGGGCTTCATTACAATGTTGTTTCAAGCGCTGAAAAGAAATAATTAAAAATCTTTCCCCTACAGATCTTCTCATTCTGCTTTTTCTCCTCTTTTCTGCAGAATGCAATGACAGCTTGATTGTTTTCGCATTTATGTGGCACAGAAACTGAGCATGCACTTTTTTTCCTGTCAGACATGCTTATGATTAGCCTACAAAACATCTATCTCCATAAAAACAGCACAGTGCTAAATAAACAAAGCTCCTTGCAGTTCCAAAACCCTGGATTTATTCAGCTTTACTTTCCTATGTCACACAATCCCATATTGCATTATAAAACTCAGACATGATTAGAGGAGCAATTAGGTCTCGGACATCAGTCACTTAACATATATATAGTAAGAGTTACAACTCGTGGGATTGCCACCTATAATCTTTCACTCCCACACTTGGCCATTAATTAAAGGAGATTGTGAGGAAAGCATCTATCAGAAACAGGTAAGTTAACCAATGGGTTTAGTCTGTCCTGAAACAAAGTTACTCTAAATGCATAAAAAACAGATGGTACTCATTTAGTTTTCACTGAATTCCAGAGAGACAGGCTACACAAAATATGCTTTTTGAGGCCACAATCTATAAGGGCTTTAGAAGAAATCCAGATTACTGCCTACTTAAAACTAGTTACCTTCCAAGCCACTGCAGTCTCAATTCACAGCCTACTTAGGGGCTTCTTAATAGATTACCAGCTTGTCAGACTCCAAAGCTTGTAAAGGGTTGAATGGCAAAGTAGTAATGATAGACCACAATAATTCCACTAATTTGCTCACTGAGGTCCCAGAGACTTCTTTTCTTAAATGAATAAGTAGAAAGGACACAGGAACTCTCAATACTAAAAGCCATGAAGATGAATTCTGGGGAAGCTCTGATTAATAGCAGAAATTAAGATATACTCCTTAGTGTCTCATCTTAGAAAACAATTATGGCAACTGTAGAATATTCTCAAGCAGATCTGGAG
This sequence comes from Pogoniulus pusillus, assembly GCF_015220805.1. NCBI lineage: Eukaryota > Metazoa > Chordata > Aves > Piciformes > Lybiidae > Pogoniulus > Pogoniulus pusillus. The sequence continues at coordinate 16,609,171 of NC_087275.1, read as the reverse complement.
GCAGAAGACATTTAACTAGTACTTCAGCTGACTAGCTAGTATATATTGACACTATAGCAATTCAATTTTAATTACAATATTAGACAGTGAAAAATACTTACACTGCTCTCTTATACAATAAAAATTCACTCATATGACAATACGCTTAGAAACTCAGAGGGCTTGTTTTTTTCAGAGAGCTCTGAAAGCACTATGGCAAATCACCTACTAGGCCAATCCCTGCTGCAGTTCCTTTCCCACTTAGAATAGAATCATAGAATAGAACCAGCAACAGAAAAAGGGGACAGAGTCTCAAGTTGTGCTGGGGAAAGCATAGGCTGGATGTTAGGAGGAAGTTCTTCACAGAGAGAGTGATTTGCCATTGGAATGGGCTGCCCAGGGAGGTGGTGGAGTCACCGTCCCTGGAGGTGTTCAAGAAAAGACTGGATGAGGCACTTGGTGCCATGGTCTAGTTGATTGGATAGGGCTGGGGGATAGGTTGGACTGGATGATCTTGGAGGTCTCTTCCAACCTGGTTGATTCTATTCTATGATTCTAAAAAAGGGTTCCTTATGGTGAGGGTGGTGAGACACTGGAACAGGGTGCCCAGGGAGGCTGTGGCTGTTCCCTCCCTGAAGGTGTTCAAGGCCAGGTTGGATGAGGCCTTGAGCAACCTGTTCTAGTGGGAGATGTCCCTGCCTATTGCAGGGGGTTGGAACTAGGTGATCTTTGATGTCTCTTCCAACCTAAATCATTCTATGATTCTATGATTTCACTGTCTAGAGCCAGAAAAGAGTTCTAGTAGTAATAGGATTAATATGATCAATACAATTAATGTGACTTATGAATAACTCAGGAAGTTAACACATCCATGTCTGGCAGAGCCATATGATTTGGAGGAAAAACATTTTGCAACCCTGCATGAAGAAACAAGCAGATTGCAGAAATCTTTGTGATGTGTAACATACAGCAAGGAAGATTTTAATCTTGCTAAACTCACCAAGAAATAGTACACATTTCAAGCTCTCAAGCTGTACCTCCAACTACAATGAAAATAATCAGTACCAGTTTTAATTTTGTGACAATTTTGCAAGTCTTGTGAAGGCTATCTCCCTTTAGAAGATTTCTAATTCTCATCACTGTGCTTAGCGATAGTATTAGCACAGTTTAAATAAAGTTGAAAGCATTTAGTAATTTGAAATGAGGGTTGCAAAGTGCCAAGCTCAAAAATGTTATTTGCAGAAGGATGCCTGCTTGCAATAACCAAACTAGTAACATAAAAAGTCAGCTAAAATGTATACAAGCACAATAAAGTAAATCACTGACTTTAGGTCCTAAACTATGAAGCATAGTTACTGTTCAAGTCTGTTGTAGTAAACTTCACTCTATGACATAATTGCAGTTCTCCCATCCTCTGCCATATACTCACCATATCTGTGCTAATACCGGCTGAGGTAATCCAGATTGAAAAAAAAAGTTTCTAGCTTGATCACCTATAAAATAAATAGGACATTGCTTCAGAAAATGCTAAAAATACCTGTAACAGTAAAGAGGAAATTAGTCAGAAGCATCTAAAACTGAGGCAACAGCAAAATCATAAACACTTAATGCTACACATATATAATAGAGTATGAGAAGCTTATTTAGTCACTTACAAATCTACTAGAGAACTCCAACAAGCACATACTGTTAAAGTTTACAATAGTCAGCACATGAAGTGAACCAGGCATAAACATTTAGGACAATAAGAAATCTACGATTTGCAGTCCCTAATTTGTGTTAATTCCAGCATCATTTGGTTGAACAGAACCTTTAAGACCATGAAGTCCCACCATTAACCCAACATCACCAAGTCCACCACCAAACCACGGCACTAAACATGACGTATCTTTTAAATACCTCCATGAATAGTAAATCAACCACTTCTCTGGGCAGACAATTCCAAAGCTTGACAACCTTTTTGGTGAAGAAATATTTTCTAAAGTCCATTCTAAACCTTCCTTGGTGCATTTTGAGGGCATTTCCTCTTGCGCTATCACTTGCCACTTGCAAGAAGAGTGACTGAGCATCCTTTTCTGCAGGCTAAACAACCCCAGTTGCTTCAGCTGCTCCTCGTATGACTCATGCCCTAGAGCCTTCACTGCCATTCTTTGCACACACAGGAACAGCTGTCTTTGCAAGAATCATATGCCTTGTGAGGAGAAAATTTTGTTTTCTTCCAGAAAAGTATGTATCAGTACAAACGCTAACTTAGACTTTTTGAAAGTATAATGCCTGTCAGCTAGCACAAACTAAATACAGTCATCTTTACCCTGCTAAGTCAGCATTAAAGAAAGCAACGGTCCATTTCCAAGTAAAAGTAACGACAGCAAAACAATTACAAAATGATTAGGCACTTGGAAACATGACCTGAAGAGGAAAGCTGTAAAATTACTATAAATAGCAGTAAGTATAAAAAGATATCAATAAAAACAGTAGTATTTTGTACTGCATCTGTAATGTAGCAGGAGCAGAAACCATCAGGTACACTTGGAGGCATGTATGACTGTGAAGAGACTGCTAAGAATGTGAACTTCATAAAGCCACAGTTACAAATAATTTTAATTCTATCTACTGAAAAATCAAGTGGCATAAGCCAGGTATGTAGCTGGTGAGTATCAAAAAAATATCAAAAAATACCAGAAAAGATGGGGTTGATGGACCAAAGCATATTAAAAATGGAATATAAAATCACAAAGATCTGTTCAACATTTTTCTTATGGCCAAATGGCTCCCATGCAACTCCATGCATAATTAGGGTTGTTAATTATTATTTAATTGCATTAGAAATTAAAATTATTTCATTACCAGTGATAAATCCAGATGTTGGTTTCAGGCTATGGAACTGCTGATCGTGTTTAGCTCTCTCCTCCACAGTAACAGCCCAGATATCCAGGTTGCCTAGGTAAAAAAAAAAAGGAGAAATTAAGAAATATTCTCTGAAACCTACACTATTGTTACTTCTGAGTGTAATTATATCAGACTGGACTTCCGAAAACTGCATGCACATCCAATGCCTATAGCTGAAAGCTCCAAGTATCCTTAAATAGCCAGTTAGTACTTAGGAACTTACCATAAATAAATGTTACCAAATTAAGATGGCTACTGAGCACTGATTCACTTACATGGCTCATGCAAAAATGTAGGTTACATCCAGTCTGCTCTAAGTACAATCAATCTTATAAATACCAGTATACCAGAGAATATCATGCAGAAAGATCAACACTAGGTCTTTAGAAAATGGTAGACTATTTGCCTTCCAGGACACATACAGTTGAAATGCAAGTTCTTTTTAGTTGAAAAGTTTCCTCAAATAGTCAGTGATGTACTACGTGAATTTGTACCATAGTAAGAGTAGAACTTTCTATGGGTGTCCAGCAAAACTATGACCTAACCACAAGAAGATGTTTCATAGGCAGCAACAGCACAGGAAAGCATGATCCTCATTCTTCTGAGAATGAGAAAGCTGAGTAGGAATGTTATACAGACAAGATCCTACACACCATACTCATAAATTGGAGGTTAATAGTTCACACTGAGAATCAATACCCTTCTACAGTGTTATGCTTCCACTATACTTCTCCAGTTCTAGCTCCATTTTTTGTAGCAGTTCTTTTCCTCTCTCACCTCATGTAGACATTTAATTTTAATCCTTCAGATTATTTATTCTCAGAGCAAACACAGTTCAACTTCCAATTGAGATATCCAGTGAACTCTATAAAACTCTTTCAGGTTTGTCTATAAGTGGTAAAAATATTTATTTCAATATCCGTAGAGGTTCACTGTGCTGATGCACCTTCCTGCAACTCCTACTGTGTAAAAGTGTAATGACATGAAGACATCTAAGTTAATTGAATCAGTGCTTTACTTTATATTAAAATATAAAATGTAGACTTGCAGAGAAATAAAGAGGAGATCTAGCATTTGTTCTGTCTCAGCACTAAATTTCAGGTAATAAGGTCCACAAATATTTACAGCAAGTGTATCAGGCTGGAAGAATCCAAGTCAGCAACTATGAAGAACATGGGAATTTCCTTCCTCTTGAATTTTTGCTGATTAAAATTCATTTTCGTGCGTCAACATACACTTTAAAGTGAAAAGGAAATGGACAAGGGGAAGAAAAACATTCCTTTAAATGATAGATTTCATTAATGGAACAAATGCTAGATTCTTAGTAAACAATCATCATCAGAGTTTCAAGTAAGCAATGCATTTCTAGAAGCAGAAAGGCTAATAATGTAACATTCAAAGAAAGGACTTTTTTCAGATTAGTCCCAAAATCCCAGAATTTTGGAGATTTTGCTCATGGAAACGCTACAAACATTTCACAGCTGTGCTCCCTGGGGTGTCAAAACAGTACTCTCTTTTGGATATTAGTATTCCAAAACACAACACTTGGTGTAAGCAATTATGTCCCTTACCTTCTCATGAACTCCTGACAAGAGCAAAGGAGTGGTGTTAAGACTTGCTTATCAATATCAACTACTGACAGTGTGGGAATTAAAAAAACAATAAAAATCTGCAATGATGCCCTGGCTTGCTCTTTTAATCTGAGGCATGCATGATTCCAGAAAACAAAAAACAACAGAAAGTCCAAATTCCATAAAAACAGAGCAGTTAAAGATCCTCAACTCTTCCTATACTTCTGCAAAGGCAACAATAAAACCCAGAACTCTAATGCCATGAATTAGCTAAAAATGCATTCTATTAAATATTTTAAAGCAAAATCTGTTGATTTCTTCTCTCAACTCCCTGCGACTAGAACAGATGACTGTCAATGTTTACTCTTCCAGAGATATGACTGCTACTGAAATAGTAGATCACCCCTGTGGAATATGAACATTCAAAAAGCCAACGTCAAACCAAGCAAGCCTAGCAGACTCTTTGGTCAGTCAAATATGAATGGCATGCCTGGCATTGCTTCGTTTCCATCTTTTGTTATTGGAGGAAACAGTTAAGACCCATGGAAGAGCATGAAGTGTGATCTTACTCAACACCAAGTCACCTTTCAGAGCTTCAGATCCTGGATGCCAATACAGAGGTTGTGTGGCTTCTCAATGTATTTGGACAGAAAGGAGGCAGTCACCAAACCACAAAATTAACTCATAAGCAAACTATTCTTGAAAGCAGCTGCAAGCCCTCTAACCATTGCTTCGTTAACATGGCTTAGCAATCACTTCATCTGCAAAAGTGAAGCAATGGGTTTTCATGAAATGGGTATTTCCTTCTCCCTGACAAAACAGAAGGTTGATCCTACCACATTCTTTCAGAAATTTCTACAGAAACCCTATTATGTTTATTTTTTTTAATTAGTTGTGCTCAAAACAAGTAGTGTTTTGGAATATCAACAAGCCACTCCAATATAAATGTTCCATACCATGCTCTTTCTATGCCCATTTCCCAAGCTGACTTGAAAGAGTCTTTGAAAAGAAAGGAAGTAATGTAAATCCAAAACAATTGTTAATTGGTATTCACAAGTAGAGGGATACAGATACTGCACATTTGGAGTGAGGGCTCTCCCAAAAGGGAGGCTGCATAAACCTCCTCTGCATCCTGTTTGGTAACTACAGGTAACAAAAAAGGTTGCATAATTGAAAGTATGATAAATGTTCCCATAAAAAGACGAATTTTCATTACACTGTTTTTCTCTTAGAGCAGTCAGACTTCTCCTGTCATTCTTGATAGACTTGGTTCAAGTACAAATATCATACCTCTCACACCAGATTACAAATTAAAGCTACTCCAGAAACTACACTGGGCACATGGTTACTTCAACTTGCTCTTTGCAGGGCAGTTGGATAAGTTCTTTGAGAAGAAAAAATGAACTCCTTCCCTCCTAAAACTATGTACTAGTTAGCAGGATCCTGGAGAACAGATGCAAGATCAAATGGTAATACATAAAGCTGAAAAAAAAAAGCTGCTACCCATCTGTACTTGCAATGAGAACACTCTGAAGATGTCAGAGGAAAATGCTTTGAAGCCAAGATTTCCATTAAGAATGTATGTATATGTTTAAATATGGGAATGCACAAAGTACAACCCTAACTCTAAGCAAAAGGCAACTCTTCAGTCTGAGCAAGTAGATGTCACTCACATCATGACTTCTCTTAGACTGTGAAAATCACAACTTTTTACACAACCTGAAAGGCTATCCTACATGACATTACCTGGTGAGTTTATTTGATCAAAGCTCTTGGTAGACAGTTTCACTCCCAAACTGAGAAAGTCTGTCACCAAATAAGTTAATTCTAGGCAGCTGGACTTAAAGATGACTGAGGCAATGAATAGCAACTTCCAACTCTACATATACTCTAACTACAATGTGCAAAGAGATGCTTCTTCTGTTGTGCTTCATGGACTTCTTCAGACTGGCAGAGATTGCATCCAACCAGTTGTGTTTAACAAGAACTGGGATTTTCTAACAAAATACTCTGAGTAACATGCATGTTTCCAGAAGTCTCTCTCTGCAACACTAACACTGCATACAAATGTAGCTCCTAGCTATATCTGATCCTAAAAACTACACTTCCAGATGTATTTTTGTATACATATATACACACACACATTTTTTTGCACATGTGTGTATGTGTATTTATGTCTGTGGTAAAGGGTTGGACTTGATGATCTGTGAGGTCTCTTCCAACCTTGGTGATACTGTGATACTGTGATACAGAAACCTGAATGTAGACATGACAAGAATCATATGTGTGTTGTCAGAGAAAAAAAAACCTTACCACTAGCGACATGTAAGTGGAACCAAACTAGTTACTTAGTCTCAGCACTGAAATTTACCCTTGTAATTTTTCTTCAGATCAGTTGCACAACTGGGGTCAAAAATGTATTTGATGTGTATAATGAAAAGTAATGTCTGCACTGCACTACCAGAATCTTTCAAAAAAGACTGAAGTTTGGGATGCTATCTGTACCTTCCCATGTTGTAAATGGAGAGGTATAAAAATGCAGCACTTTTGTTCTGATCTAAACATGAGCCGTAAGATAAGGAAAATAAATTTTAGTTGTGCAGTATGAGACTAGGCCCTACTGCCAGTGCCTGAGTGCCCTGGATCTGCCCTACTGTAATGAACCGATGCACAAAAAGAGGGAGAGGGATACAGCACGGGTTGTCTGTTTGATTATTCTGGCATGTCTTGGCGAAATTTCACATGTGTTCTCTAATGGGTCTGCAAAAACATCACAAACCAGATAAACTATCATCTCACAAAAATACTCTACCCATAAATACTTCCATACAGAATATTTTTGGAAGTTTTTGCATATAAGAAGAGTTCAGAATACACTAAAAACAGCTTACCCCCAAAAGGTGTTGGAAACTGAGCCATGGTTCTGTCACTTTTTGCTTGTTAAAATATGCCTGAAAAAGAACAGAAAAAAAACAAAACAACCAAAACAGTTACAGTATCTTTCATTTTCAATACATTAGTAGAGCAAAAATAATAGTAGTGAAGAAGTAGGGTCTTGTAAGTAACAGTTCTTGTATTTATAAGAGGACTAAATGTCTCTTTTTTTTTTTTTGTACCAGCCTATGCATCCATGAGTGCATTTCTGTGTTACTAAGTGGCTACATTTCAGTTCTGTCTCAAGAATGTCCGCAAAAACAATCTTGGTTTAAAAATAAATCAGTGATGTAGTAAAGAACAGTCAGCCACAACAGACAAGATCTTAGTGTCACGGCTCAAGGCTGCACTACTTGAGCTCAGCTCCTGCTTCAGAATAAAATTGGCTCTATTTCCAGATGTTAAAAACACAACATTGTCAGCAAACTGTTATTCCTAGCAACAAAAGTCATGAAATGCACTCTGCTTAGAGTTCTTTTGTTTTAAAGTATATTAAATTTTTCACCTAGATTTGATGACTGCTTTACCCCAAACTAGCCCACAAATGAACAAAGTGCTAAAGGTGACATCACAAGCTAAAATAAGTTATTTGGTGGGAGATACTCCTCCTAAGCACTGCTTGCTTTTCAAAGGAAAGCAATCTACAGACTAGAAATTTAATCTTTAAAGAAAAAAGGAAAAACATTTTTCTTACTCCACACAAAGACTGACATGAACTGCCTGAGCCAAGAGGACAATAGGTAGCAATAGAGCCACAAAACAATCAGAAAGCAGCCTCTTGTCCTACTAGATTCCACTCATGTTTTCCAGGCAACAGGAGAAAGGCAAAAGGAAACAGGATCAGAAGGAGAATAATTTAGACTGCTTTAGACTGCAGCTGAAATTTATCAATATCAGCAAGAAAAGGCATTAACTTGCAGCAACAATTTCCTTTTGTCTGAATGTCTTGCTTGCTCCCCTTCCCATCCCCCATTTTGCACTTCTCACATGCTTTTTTGGCTTCCATCTTGGGAACCTACTATATATGAACTCCACAGATGTCACTACAGAAAAACCTTCTGCACTTTCATAAGCTGGTCTCCCCATCAGTTGTAGTTTAGAGAACCACTGGGGGAAAAAAAAGGATTTTTTTCCCCCCTCAATTTGGCAGAGCAACCAAGCACAGTACATGACTCAGAAAGCTTTTCCCAAATGCCAGTTATCAGAGTTGATGCTAATTTCATGCAGAGTAAGCGTTACAGCAAAAGTTTAAAATCACATCCATACTGACAGAGTGTTTATAGAATAAACTATCTTAATAACATGGCTCTTTCAACAGCATTTCTGTAGTGCTAAAAGATCAGTACTTCAACCTTTTTTGCTTATGCTTTCTTCTTGTATTCTGTTGCAGGCAATACTATCACCCTTCTACTTTTTTTAAACTGCAAACAAACCCGGGAGTGGGTTCAGTTCTCTGAAGTTCAACACATCCACTATTGAATCTTAGAGCACAGGCAGTTTTATGTACTCAACTGTAAAAAAAGTAACAGAAGCAAAGCCAGCAGAGCAGTTTATCTTCCTACCTCAGTTTCCCAGAGTATGCAGAATAGGAAAAGTGTTTCGGGAAGCTATAAGGGGACTAGAGAGATCTGAAAAGGAGTAGTAGAGAATGGGTTGGAGAGGGCTGATTGTGCTTTATTGCTTTGAGGGTGAATTTGCAAGCTGAGACAAAGTAGATATTTTAAATACTGAGACAGAAGAACATATTAAAGGATTGAATTGTTTAGCCACTTAAGGGAAAATACTACACCACAGATTACTAGTACTCCAAACAAACTGCTATTTATTTCTCCTTTACCTGAACACATCAGAAAGAGTGGAGTGAGAAAGTTCAAGACTAGCCCTGTGCTGAATGCCAAGTAAAACATAAAAACACTCAAGAGCTTCTCTAGAGGAAGAAGTAGAAAAAGTAAGCAGATTATATAGTGACAAATAAAATGGAGAAAAGGAACAGAAAGCTATGTTGAACCTTAAGAGACTAAAAAACAAAATAAAATAGACTGCAGACAAGACATACAATAGGAAACAAAGAGAGAGGAAGATCAACATAGTTCAGTAAGTGCAAAAATTATGTTTGTCATTTATTGCCAGTGTAACATAACTTCATAGCCAGAAGTTTCATTTTTCATGCCTTAATTGACACCTGGGGCTCTAACTCTTCAGGAATTAAGCTTTGCAACGGTGGACAGCATTCTAACAGCTCAGAGTTTGCTAGACATGGAAATGAAGAGAGACTGAGAGTTTCAAAGCATTCCTATACTGACTTTGTAGCTTTTTGTTTTAACATTAAAGAGCTGGAAAACCTACCCTGTGAGGAAAAAATGAAGGAGTTAGACGTTTTGTCCGTAGAGAAGGGAAGGGTCAGGGGAGACCTCTCCACGTTAGTCCAGTACTACAGGGTGGTTACAATGAGAACAGAGGTTTTCTCTTCACAAGGAGCCATATGGAGAAGACAAATGGCAATAGATACAAGTTGCACTGGGAAATGTTTCATCTCAATGTAAGAAAAGAAAGTTCCACAGAGAACAATCTATCACTAGAACAACCTCCTCAAGGATGTAGCAGAGTCCTCATCACTGGAGGCTGCCATCATGTGATTGGCCAGGGTGCTAAATAATCTCATCTAGTCTACCTCTCCCACAAAAGGTTGTCTTTTGATGTCCATAATGACTTGTGTGCTGTTGTATGATTCCGTTTTTTTGGGTTAGAGATCTCTTTGATGACAACCAGGCCTAAAAAAAAATGATACAGTAGTATATATATTATAAATTTATCTTCTATTTATAGGTTATTCTAAATGTAAATACAAGTGCTTACATTTCAACTGGAAATAGCGACAAGTTATAGATTTCCATTCTTTGTACTCCACTCTCTTGGGTTTCACAACAGTGCTAACTCTCCTGCCTTCCTTGTTTCTCCCAACAACCTCAACAAAAAAGAATGCATGGTGGGACAAAAGAAAAATTATTCAGGAATCAAACAACCAGAAAACTGACAGAAAAAAAACTGGATAACTCAAGCTCTGCGCCATTCCCTTCAGGAAAGTGGTAATTTCTAACTACTGATATTCTTATTTATAGAAACTTAAGTATCTCAGCAATTTTTTGAACTCTAACAAATTCAACTGACACTGACCAATGAGTCTGGAAATCATTCAAGCAGGAAGAATAAGAGACAATAAGGGGAACCACAACTGCACTGTTAGTCCATCAAGTAATTTATTTTGTACAGGAACAAGCCAATGCAATGGATATCTGCTGCTGCTTTTAAAAAGAACAATAAAGTACACTGAGCTACACACTTTTGCTTGTCCACTAAAAAGATCAAGCCACCACCATACTAAGATTTGACAAACAGATCCAACATTAAATACTTCCTTCTAACAGACATTACTTAATCTATAAACAATGGAGAGATATGTCTAATGTACAAGTATTATGAACCACTAAACACTACGATCATTCACAACTTCTGTACTTCCCACCTCTCCAGAAAATGTTCACACACCAGCTTTCAAATTCATTGTGTGGTAATCACATCCAACATATTGCACACCCTCTCCCCACAGTTCTGTGCAGCACCAGAATGTGTCTTTGTTCTCAGGTCAGTGAAAGCACAGCAACAAACAAATGATGTTCCAGTAGATCAATAAGTTGTGAATGCACACAAGATCCATTATACACATCTGCTCTCACTTTTTTCTGCTCAGGATTATTATGCTATGTTGTCACAAGCAGGCAGAAAAGACAATGGTTCTGAGTGCTGCTATAGTTCCACTCAACATCTACCACGTTCAGGGGTTTTACCTCTCTGTTTCATGGGGAACAGAAAGCTCATAAAGTATGGGAGTGAACACTTCCAGCAAGGAAGACGGGAAAAGAGGGAAGCATTATTCCTCAAAATTAACAAGGTTGATAAAGCTACATAAGCCTACATTTTGCAGCCTGAGAACCAATGGCATTTCCCGGAGGTAAGGAGATGGATTGGATGTAGGTTCTCAGCACTGATTTTCTTCCCACTGTGGCAATGCTACTGGAGTAATCCTACCTAGAATACTGTGTCCAGCTCTGGGGCCTCCAACAGAAGAGAGACATGGACCCACTGGAGCAGAGGGCTGGAGCATCTCTCCTATGAAGATAGGCTGAAAGAACTGGGGCTGTCCAGCCTGGAGAAGGCGGCTCCAGAGGGACCTTACAGCTACATTTTAGGGTCTGAAAGATCTACAGGAAGGCTGGGGAGGGACTGTTTATTTAAAGGGGCTTGTAGCCATAGGATGAGGGACAATGATTTTAAACTAAAGCAGGGTAGATTTAGATTGGACATAAGGAGGAAGTTCTTTACAGTAAGAGAGGTAAAATACTAGAACAGCTTGCCCAGGGATGTGGTTGAGGTGCAATCCCTGGAGACATTCAAGATCAGACTTGCTGTGATTCTGGGCAGCCTCATTTAGCTGGAGGTGTCACTGCTCACTGCAGTGGGCGTGGACAAGTTGAAAACAAATACATTAACAATATTTATGCATAAAAGTCAAACATAATACACAGTAGAGGGAATTTTCATACATATCTGGTCTTTAAAAATGTCTCTCAAAACTTCAGAAACTGAAGTTATCTGTGCTCTAAGAATGTTTACATAGAAAGTTGCAATAAAGCCACATGTGGTATAAATTAAGTGCAAATCTGCTATTTCAGGGCTAGGTGTCTTTATATAAAAAGTTTCACATTAAAAAAAGGGCAAATTGGAAAATTTTTGTTTTCCTTAAAATGCAGAATAGCATTTCTATTCCTAAACAAACAACCAAAAAAATAATTTAGGCATACAATTCAAGAAGTAACTCCTGAGACAACTTATCAGGCACCTTCTTCCTCTTACAGGAAAAAAAAAAAAACAGGCAGCAAAACCAAACAGAAAATCCTGCATTCTTCTCAAGAATTTCAAATTATGACAAAATATCCCCAAGTAGGATGTCATGTGAGAGTATCACAGACTAACAGCAACTTGCTTTTTTACCATGTTACATGGGAAAGCCCTTAAAGTAGTAATAAAAGGACTCAGAGATGCAACAAACCCCAGTAATTTTAGACAGATGTTTGAAAACAAAATCAGTTTGAGGCATTCATGTAAGTTTGATACTTGCTCTCTGGAAATCAGACCATTAGTGTAGTAGCTTCAGTTGAACTTTTCAGAGTTTCTGCTCTTTAGAGGAATGACTTCTAACTGTCAAAACCTTCACAAATTATAAGTTTCACTGTGTCTTGGTTTTTTTTGCCAAGCACCCAAATGAGATTAACAAAGTTACACAGCATTGCAAATACTGTGGCAATGACCAAACTGCTAAGAAGGTCACTTCTGTATTCATGATATCTATCTTCTACTAAGGGGAAAGGATAACCTCACTACAAAGGAAGAAAAATCATTAGAAATGCACTAAGAAAGCAACAGGCATAGTAGCAAGGCACTCTTTCATACACTGTAAGTCAGAAAACACCTCAGGAATCTAACAAATAAAGAGCTTTGTACCTTCTGAAATTAGGAAAAATATAGGCATTTATCAACAACTGTGGTGGAAGATTCAGACTAACAACAAAAGTGGTGTTTCTGTGTACAATAAATTTGCAGTTGAGGACACTTATTTTTATTTCCATGGCACTGTCACTTTACCTTTTCCAGCCAGGTAAACTTTAAATGTTTCTGCAGAAAACCCATCCACAACTATTTCCACAGAAACTATCAGGTTTTTGCTCATTCTTGATGAAAATTTATGTAAGGGACATTACCAAAACACATTTTATTACTTCAAGACCTTAGGGTCAAAGTTCTAGAGAATAGTTATTAAGAACATTCATGTTGATAACAGACCTATACTGCTCTAAATTCTCAGACAAGTTTAAGATCCAAACAGACTTTTCTGCCATCCAGATTAACAGCTGGCTTGCAGTTTCCCACAATTTGCCTGTCATTAAAATAGTACTGTGTTTTCCGGGCCATATTAACTCATACACTTCTGGGCAAAGGTTTTTCTAATTTCTTCATCTGAGATCTAAATAGTAACACTAATAATTAACCTGTGCAAGGTGCTCAAAATTTATCCCTAACAAATACATAAGATTATTCCTTCAGTGAGTTTTGATATTAATTCCTTAAAAACTTTTTCCTTCTCCTGATACATGAGAAGCAAATAGATAACTAGTTAGTGGCATTAATATCATCTCTTCTGAAGCAAGTTAGAACCACTATCTCCAGTTCAATGCTGGAGAAATTATGGCAGGAAAGCATTCTAATTGATAGTAGAAGTTAACAGTGTAATTTGGAACAGAAACCTAATTCAGCCTGATCGTGAACCATGAGAACATGTTTTGCACATGGGCTACCACAAGCAGCAGAGAAAGCTCAAAATGGGAAGTTAAAGAATTGGAGATCTTCCAGTGTCATTACATTATAGAGGTTCTTAAGAACGGGCTGGATGGGGATCTGGGCAACCTGCTCTAGTGAGAGGTGTCCCTGACCAAAGCTGGGAGGTTGGAACTGGATGATCTTTGGGGTCCCTTACAATCCTGACAGTTCCGTGATTCAGCATCTTCATCCAAATGCGGCCAATGACTACAAATAACCAGAGGTACTCAAACAGCTCCCAAGTACTACAGTTAAAATATTTCAGGATAGTACAACCTATATAATCAAAATGAAAAGCTTTCCCTTAAGGAATTCCCAATTTAATCTAATGGAATTTGCATTAGGAGAAAAGCAAGCAAAGGGGGCAGTGACAAGATCATTTTGCTGTATAGTCTAGCTAGCACAATTTGAATGGCTGTTTTTAATCTTGTACATACTCAAGATGGTTTTAATATTGACAGTAATTTCAATGCTGATCAAACTGTGACTAAATTATAGTACACTTTTTGTAAAGATGGCTGGCTTTCATTTAGAAGTATTAAATATGAAAAAACTGCTGTTTCTAAAACCCATACTATGAGAATAAATATCTTATTTTCATTTAAGTATTTGCTGCCTTCATTCTGAACCATCAGACCTTGTGAAGTATGAACTCTTTCAGAATGAACTTTTAGTACTTTTGCAGCACTCACAAGGGGGAATGGTTTGAAGCTGAGGGAGAGTAGGTTTAGACCAGATCTTAGGAAGAATTTCTTCAGAGCAAGGGTGGTGAGACTGGGAACAGAATGCCCAGAGTAGTTGTGCATGCCCTGTCCCTCCAAGTGTTTAAAGCCTGGTTGGATTAGGCCTTGGGCAACCTAAGGTTGAGAGGTGTCCCTGTGCATGGCAGAGAGGTTGGAGTGTATGATCTCTGAGGTCCCTCCCAGGCTGGCCATTCTATGATTTTTTTTAATTAGAAGTGTAATAAGCTGGGTTTTTTGCTTGCTTTTGGTTGGTTTGGGGGTTTTGTTATTAGTTTGTTAGTCTATTTGTTAAAAAGCTTCATTACACAATTGCAGTTGGCTGATTCCTAGCCTTTTGAAACAACTTCTCAAAAAAATAAATAAATCTGAAACACAAGAATTACAGCATTAGGAAAACATGGCACACCCATAAGATAGCTTTACCAGTGGCTTCACATTGACTTCAAGTACCATTCAGCAAGGAGGACAGGGAAACCCATACCATGTTAAATATGAAAGTACTGTGTTCACTTGAACCTTCAAAGTCTACTTCATTTTGCAAACATGAACTTGAGCAATGGTCTCAACTGCCAGAAAGTAATGGTTTAGAGCTATAACAAAAATTAATAGAAGCAGATAAAGTAGACAGCATAACCAATTCATATAACATAAAATGAAGACAGTCATACTTTACTACAGAACTGTTAATCCGCCTGTTTCCATGGATCAATGATTACTAAACAACAGCACTTAGGAGATAC
This sequence comes from Pogoniulus pusillus, assembly GCF_015220805.1. Lineage (NCBI taxonomy): Eukaryota > Metazoa > Chordata > Aves > Piciformes > Lybiidae > Pogoniulus > Pogoniulus pusillus. Next base: position 16,593,883 of record NC_087275.1, on the reverse strand, counting down.
ATGTGTAACAAAAACGTGGCCAAAGCCTGGAGTCCAGCCTCAGACAAAAAAAAGCCAGGCCTGAGTGCCCTGTAACAGCTATGTGTTAGTTTTACATTGTTTGTATATCAACACAGTGTCCAACTCTACATATAACTGCAGTTCTGCTGGTATGTTACAGTATGATCTCTATTCACTTGAGTTGTGTGGTGGCAGCAGTTTGACTACTATGAAGAAACACTGAACTCTGTGTCCTGAAAAGATTAGTTTCCTCAGCAGTCATAAGAGGGGGGAAAAAAAAAAAAAAAGAGTGAAGAGATGAAACAATTATATGGGGAGCACTAAAGAAAGGTCAGAGAGGATGGCCAACAAAGAATGAAGCAGGAGAAGCCTAACAAAAGCACAGGAAGGGTATGATCCTATAGCAGACTTCATAGTCCATCCACCTCCTAGGTCAAATACAACTCAGCATTTTCTTTCATCAAATTCTCACAGCTCTTATAAGCACTCATGCAAAACCACAAAGATTAAGCTTCCCAATTTTCACACTTCTGAAAAGAGACCAAGTACATTCAGATATGACACCCAGAATCCCATGATGGCACAACTGAAATTCTGAAGACAGAATTTTGTTTTAGGATCTTACTTACCTAGAGATTAGTATATTTCTTTTTAAAAGCTGTCAATAGGATTCTGAGATCCCTCCTTTTTCATCTTCTCTCACAATACAAGCCCTGAACAAGGTTCTTGTAGGACACAGATGTTAAAGAAGAGAAAGACTTCAGACATCTTGTTAAATGCATAAACCTTAAATTCCTACAGAAGTCAACAGTGCTACAGCTCACCCAGACAGTTTTCTCTTGATATGTTTGTTGCCATGAGCTTACTTTGGTTCACTGGTAGTCAGTGGCTGTCAAGACAAAGCCACAACTTGCAAGAAATAGAGATGCTATCTCCAGCATCAGTTTTAAGAGTTACAAAATAAAATTCTGGGACCATGTCAAGAAATGTACATATCTTTGCTGAAATACAGAATTTGGTTTTGAGGTATGAATTCTCAAAAAGAGGAAATAATCACACTTCAAAAAAATTAAAAATTGAATCTATAGTGTTTAAGTTACATCATTTTAAACCCAGTGGAGATGTTTACTTCCCCACCACTTTAAATGTTGCTCTTTGTAGCAACATAAAAGCAACTGTAGAATATTATTTCCTATGCTTTGTTAACAATTACAGCTCAAGATCCTGAAAAGCTGGTTACACTCATGCATCTTCAGCATATTATTCTTTCTTACAGCTTTAAGATTGATAGGATGAAAGACATACACTGATGTAAATGATAAACTAGCATGTTTAGTCCTTAAGCTTAACCTCAAGACAGCTCCTTCCTTTCTATGCTGATTTCAAGCCCAGGACAAAGCATGCAGCCAAAGCTCAGAATGATTCTTAGATAAAGAAAACATACATAAGTAGTACGATTGGGGCTGGGGGGGAAAGAATATTACAACGTTACACGTATGCTACCTTAGATATGCTACCATAATGAGATATTTCAGTTAATTTAGTTTTCCTGATGCAAAGTAGGTTTCTTAGTTGCAGCAGTGTTTGGGGTTTATTACCAGTTTTTATCTCATCCTAAAATGGGACTTTGATCCTCTTTGCCCCCCTCATTTAGGTGACTAATCTAACTAATTTGTTCTCCAAAGCCACTCAGGTTTTCAGCATGGAGAACACTGTATCCATGGGAGAAACTCAGCTGTAACTTCATCTGAACTGAATCTAGCACCCTAACAATATTTCTTCTAAAAAAAAGAAATAAATAAGCAACACTAGTTTTTCCAAGGCTCTCTGGAGTTTTTTGGTCATTCGAATTTACAATGCTAAGCATGCCAGTAAAGCAAAAAAAAAAATATATATTTTTAAGTACCTAAAATGACTTGGGGATATTGGAAAAACAGGAACCCACCCCACTTCAATAACAGGATCATATCTGTAGGCCACAAATCAGGTCTACATGTGTGTGTATATACAGATACATAGGCACACATACTTTTTTTTTCACTCAAAGGGAAAAATAGCAGAGATCTCAGTTTAAGATTAGAAATTACATTTATCTTCCATTATAAATGTCTTTGTGAAAGAGTGATAGACATGAACATTGTACAGCATAGGAGACGTAAAAGTTTGCACAACTTGTAGCTCACATGTGCTGTAGTGAATTAAAAATCACAGACCATTAGGAGTTGGAAGGGACCTTGAAAGATCATCTAGCTCAACCCCTTCTACCAGAGCAGGATCAGTTACAGTACATTACACAGCAACACAGCCAGGTGAGTTTTGAATGTCTCCACAGAAGGAGACTTCACAACCTCTCTGGGCAGCCCATTCCAATGTTTTGTCACCCTCAGAGTGAAAACATTTTTCCTTAGTTCACATGAAACCTTTTATTCTCCATCCTGCCCCCACTGCCCCTTGTTCTATCAAAACCCAACAATCAAAATAATTACAGTCTCTATTTATTCAATCCATTGCTGAAGCTAATGCAACTATTAATGTGCTTTCATTCTTGAATCAGGATTACCTTCTTTCTTAGCCAGGCCTGTTAAAAATAGAGGCAAGTTTATCTCAAAAACTGAATCTTATGCTGCTAAATGAAGAATTTCTGCAACAGAGACATCAGCAAAAGAGGCATGGGGACAGCAGTGAAGGAAGCTTGAAATAGCAGAGACTAGCACAACTGGCAGTACATTCAGAAAAAAATTTCAACTCAGACTGGCTTGCTTCAGTACAACACAGCACACTCTGAGAGATAGCAACTGACAAGATTTTGAAAATAAAGTGTGGATTCTAAAAATACATTTCCAATTATTTACCTTTGGAACCAAGACCTGAAAAAGAAAACTGGCTTTATAATGAAGCATTCGCTCCACCAATCTTTACAGCTAATAAGTTACCTTCTAAAATGGCAAGAGAGATTCTCCTGCAGTCACCTGTTTGTAGGAGAAATGCAAGCTAAAGGTACTTTACGTTAAAAATTAAGCTGTCAATATTTCAACTATCCAAAACCCCATATACCTAAATCAAACCTACATCACACAAAAGAAGTCTCAAAAGCTCAGTTTAGTTCCAACCTCTCCCAAAAAAACTACATGGCATTTACTCACACTTGAAACAAAGGCAAAATAAACCAAAATTAACTTACTGGAGAGAAGAGTTGACTACTTGCAGGGGGAAAAAAACCCTTACCTTTTGCATCAAAATAAACTTGTCTCCCTTTGGGGAAATAAAAAGGACATCAAAACAATGAATATGTTTCTAACCAAGAATCAACAGAGGCACTAAATACAACAAGTATGATATATAACATTCTCTACCAGACATACTTAGTTCCAAAACTGAACAAGTTCTATGGTTCAGTAAATTATAAGAAGCATGGAACACAGCAATATTGTTATTTTTCTATGAAAATCAAGTGACAATAACTAATTTTCATTAAGTACTTCTTTCTATCACTTCTAAAGCTTTGAGAGCAGCACTAACAAAGCTCATGCATAAGCCAAATCAACTTTACTTCTCATAAATGAGCAATAAAGTACTCATACACATAAAATTATATGAACATGCCTCACTTAGCTGCTTAAACACTGCTGATGACAGTTTCAGAACCAAAGTATTCAAGTACTCCTTCAAATGTACAGGTGTTTTAGCACTATTTTTAAGCAGGAAATTTCCAATTATGCAAGAAAAAACTTTGTCAAAAAATGCCAGTTCACATGCTTAAAGGAGCAAAAAAGCAACAGCAAATAATCCTCAATAAAGCCCAGCAGCAAGTATTGCCAAGAGATGCACTGACATTCTAGACTAAATAAGCCATTTAGACACACTTTTCTTTGGTTTTTTTACCTTTTTATTTTTAATTCTCCAATGAGCAGTGTCCATGACAACTGTTTGAAGCTACAGTTTTACTATATGGCAAAAGTTCATGTTCTTACTTCCAGACATGCTGAAAAATCTCACTAATTATTTTGACTACCAGTTCTTACAATGCTAAACACATCACGAAAATTGAGAGATTAACATTCTGGAATATACATTTGTCTACGGTTCATTTAATCATTGCATAAATAGCTGAGAATTGGCATGCCTGATGAGTAGGGAGAAAGGAAGAGATCCAGTACCTCCAGTCCCTCTGAGATACTAACAAAAGAGAAAGAATTTTGAATTAGGCCCAGCAGAAAAATCAGCATCTTCCAACTCTGCAAGCATTACTTCAGCCTTTTAAAAAGTTTCTGTTGGTTTAGCAGTCTAAAAATTAAGTCATATGGAGACCTCCAGAAAGCTGATTGCCAGAAGCCACTACACTGTCAAAGAATGCAGTGTTAAAACTCTCAGAGAACAGAAGGTACCACTTGGAAGAATTAAATTGAAATAGAGGCAAAGAAACTAGGTAACAGTGCAAACACTGAAGAACAGCAAAAGAATTTAATACCTCAGGACAACATGTACTATTTACTTGTCAGGAAATAGTAGGAAGAAACCTACTGTCTAATGACAACAATGGAAGCGAAATAAACTTTCCTGAAACACAGATTGGGATGTCAGAGTGAAAGCTAGAAATGATGGCTGGTGGCCCACATCAGGCTAGAGATTAATAAGTTTTCTGCTTTATTCACCCGTTCTCTTGTATTAACCTGCTTCAGAATCTTAGTCTTCCATAGGTCTTTCTGGGACCTTAATTTCATTACTAACAATTAAGGAAGCTATCACACTGCTTCTAAGCTAAAACATTTGGAATACCAAGAAAGAACAAAACATACTTGCCTGAACCTGCAAACACCATACAGGTATTAGAACTACCCACATGGCTTATGTCAAAACTTTGAGGAAGGACATCTCAAAAAAACATTCTGAAGGGATACAAGCTGAAGTGCATGAACCACCCTGGACATAGCCTACCTTTCAGGATTATTTATTTCTGAATAATAAAAAAATATATATTTATGAATTAAAAAAGTCATGACTACATAGGTAAATCCAGAAGATTTTATCATCTAGGACTGCATATGACAATTCAGTTGAACCCTGTAAAAGATTTTCTCTGTGACAGGAAAATTCATCTGCTTTGGAAAACTGCAATTTCAAAGAATCAACCAGGTTGGAAGAGACTTCCAAGATCATCCAGTCCAACTCACCACCCAGCCCTATCCAGTCAACTACATCATGGCATTAAGTGTCTCATCCAGGCTTTTCTTGAACACCTTCAGAGACTGCGAAGCCACCACCTCCTTGGGCAGCCCATTCCAATCGGAAATCACTCTCTCTATGAAGAACTTCCTGCTAACATCCAGCTTCAACCTCCCCCGGCACAACTTGAGACTGTGTCCCCTTTTTCTATTGCTGGTTGCCTGGGAGAAGAGACCAACCCCCACCTGGCTACAATCTCCTTTCAGGTAGTTGAAGATAGCAATGAGGTCACCCCTGAGCCTTCTCTTCTCCAGGCTAAACAACCCCAGCTCCATCAGTCTCTCCTCATAGGGTCTGTGTTCCAGGCCTCTCACCAGCCTTGTCGCCCTTCTCTGGACATACTCCAGCATCTCAACATCTCTCTTGAATTGATGAGACCAGAACTGGGCTCCACTCTAGGTGTGGTGTGACCAGTGCTGAGTACAGGGGAAGAGTAATTTCCCTGTCCTGCTGGCCAAACTGTTCCTGACACAGGCCAGGATGCTATTGTCCCTCTTGGCCACCTGGGCACACTGCTGGCTCATGCTCAGCCTACTATCTACCAGTAGCCCTAGGTCCCTTTCTTCCTGGCTGCTCTCCAGCCACTCTGTCCCCAGCCTATAGTGCTGCTTGGGGTTGTTGTGGCCAAAGTGTAGAACGCTGCACTTGTCCTTGTTAAATCTCATCCCATCGGCCTCTGCCCATCCATTCAGCCTGTCAAGGTCCCTCTGCAGGGCTCTCCTGCCCTCCAACAGATCAACACCTGTTCCTAGCTTGGTATCACCTGCAAACTTACTAATGCTGGACTCAATCCCCTTGTCCAGATCATCACTAAAGACATTGAACAGGACTGGGCCCAGCACTGATCCTTGGGGATCAGTGACTGGCTGCCAACTGGATTGCAGAGTATCCAGCCCCAGCAATATGCATAAATCACTAGTCAATTAAACACCATAAAGAAAAAAATGCAAAACCCAAGTACAAAATAAAACAAATACAAAACCAAATCAAACAAACAAAAAAAAGAGCCAAACAAATCCCTAAGCAACAAAACTCAAAAAACTTGTGGGGGGGATCATAGCTATTCTAAGTAGTATCTAATTGTTGCTAGAGAGATCTGCTTTTGTTACTGAGCTCTGTGCAACACTGTTGCAGACCTATAAGAGAAATTCAGTTAAACCTCAATTTTCAAATGCTTATCTCTAGATAGGCATACCAATTGAGCTGAAACCACAAAGATGCAAGAAAAGTGAGCCATAGTACTAAAATGCTGCAACCTGGCCAAAAATATGAGTAATCACACACAGTGCCAGATGTCAAAGCACCTACCAACAGCACTGCTCATACAATCCATTGAAAATAGTAATAAAGTCCTACAAAGAGGCACTAAGCCAGCATCATCCCCAGAGAGAAAGAACTTAACATCTTTTCAGTTATCTTGCCAATAACCTACCTGCTGTATCCAGCCCTCTAAACATTAAAATCTGGAAGGGATAATGATTCTGTAGCAACCAGCCCTTGAAAAGGTTTTCAAACAGAGCTAACTGAACACAACTGTCAAATATTTCCTAATAAATTCAGTCTGTTCCTCATGGGAGGAAAAAAGTATCCTCACTGCCATGACTCAAGATGTAGTGCAAATCTGAGGTCTTTAAAGCACTAGCATGATTTAAAACAAATCAGATAACCAAGAACAGATAAATAGATAGACACACAAGTTGTATACATGTGAGTTGGCATCACTCTGTAAGGACAGAGACATCACTCAAGAAGCCACTCCTCTGGAGAGGTACTTCCTTGAGCCTTTTTTTCCCTACACTGTTTACTCTCATCAACACATCAGCAACAGGCCAACTTTACTATGTCACCTGTAAAAGTCTATTTGGGAATCTTCTGAAGATTTAATAGTTACGTAAATGTGTCAGATACACATTAGTAGCCACACATGTTATTTGGGTTTTGGAAGCTCTCAAAATAAAGCAGTAATTTCATTATCTCTGTGTTGATGAAACAACACTTGCTCTAAGTCTGCTGATCTATGTATCTGTAAAACAGTTCAACCTCCCTACTGTATGCCTGCAAGTACATCAGCTAAAGCATTTCTCTCAGCAAAACAAGAGTGAGACACCATGAGAATTTAAGAGCATGATTTCCCTTGATTCATATTCAACACAAATGAAACCTCTAAGTAACTCACAAAAATAACGAAGGGGAAAAAAATAAAAATCAAACTTCATACTAAGTTTATATACAATGTCCCAAGCATGAATCGTCAGAAGACATATTTTTGAAATCTGTAAATCAAAAGAAACATGGAAGCTACCTAAACAGGTAATCTCTGTGTTTCCCTTTATCGCAAAAGGCTTTGTTTCTATTTTAAGTCTCCACAGAACAAAGTCTTTAATGAGACAAAGCCAAGCTAATACAAGATGTAATTATTGGTAGACTATGTTCACCTGGCTTCACAGCAGAGCACAGGAATAACAACTGAAGTCAACAGGTAGACATTTCAAATAAGTTAGTTAATACAAGGTCCCAGTTTTCCTCTCTTCAGCTAATTTTGTTAGCGTTTTTTTCATTTCTCTTCCATAGCTGTAAGCCCATGGTTCATCATATATACCCAAATTAGCTCAGAAAAGTACTGAGGATCACCAGAAGAGCTAAGTGCTTCCTCTTGTACATGGCCTGGTGTGGAACTTGAAACTGCTGTTCCCTTCTTAAAAGGATAATCAGAGCAAAGTTTGTAAATCTACATAGTGGTCTACCCACACTATTTGTAGCCTTCTGCCCTTCTCTTGCACTTTATATTTACTGTCTTTTGAAATCTCTCTAGCTACAAAGTATCTCGAGTGGAGAGTAATTGCACATATTGTCCTTCCGGGAAGACACAATGAACTTAAAACCAAAATATTTCTCCCTTTTTCTTTTTCCTTTTTGCTAGTAAAGCAAAATAAGCATCCACACAAAAGGAAATGACATGTCACAAGAATTGCAACATGCAGGATTCCTAAGTTTCATTTCAGTGCAAAAAGTCTAGCTGAGTCAGTATTCTTGATTCAAAATGCTTGCAAGTTTTTGTTTGCATGTTTTAAGAGGACTAGGTTTCTGTCACTGTTTTGAACTTCACAAGCAGAATGCCTAATTTTGATGATAAACATCCAAGAGATTCAGCACAATTATACTCCCTACATGCACTCAGGAAAGATATTTTAATGTAGTTGGTGCCCTGCCCAAACTAGCTTGTACTCTGCTTTTTCTAACAGACCCCAGGTGATTTAATTCAGGATTGCATCAAGGTAATCCAGCAAAAGCAGGAACTTGGTATTATCTTAAATTCCAAAAAACTCTACAAATTAAGCAACTCCATCAAGGAATCCCATTTTCTTTGGAGCTACAGCATACCATTTCATGCTTAAAGCAGAGGAGGACAAAAATGTAAATTATTTCTGAAGGTTCATGCTGTTTATGATTACAGAAACTTTATCATCAGAAATACCAAAGGAAGAATCCTCCCTCTTACTTCAGAAGTCCCCAGAAAAAATACTCTAAATACAATAGGCAGAAGGTTTATTATTCAGCTATCAATGGAGCCTACCAAGTACACAGAAATAACTACTAGCTGAAATGACTACAGTCTTTCAGTCTGCTGAAATTTCAGCTAACATGTCATCCCTGGAACACATTCAATTCCTCAAGCCAACAACCAGTAAGAGCCAAGACGCCGAAAGGTCAACGCTTCATTTCTCTTATCCCAGACTACAAAAGCAAATGAAGAGAGACCAGGAAGGGAAAAAAAAAAGGGGGGGGGGGGGGGGGGGGGGGAGGAAAAAAAATTCTACCTATTCCCACTCTTTTTAGTCCTACTTATCTTCCTTTCATGGTAAGAACTCCAAAGCCTGTATCAAGACAAAAGCGAAGGAACAGCAAACTATATCCTATCAGTCTGTCAACTGCCATGAAATTCTGAATTCGAATACTGAAATCTTTTCTACTGTAGGCTGACACTGAGTGAAAAACAGCATTAAAAAGTGCTGCCTAAATATACTATTATAGTATATATACTAGATACCACATCAACTTGAGTTTCTGTTGTACAAAGCCGGCACTCAAATTAAGAGTTAACACTGCAGGATCATAGAATCAACCAGGTTGGAAGAGACCTCCAAGATCATCAGATGATGTTCACATCAAAAAGGCCTGCCTTCACCTTTTTTGGTTTGGCCTTGTTTCTTTTAAAGAAAGCCTTTATCAAATATTTTCAAACTTTCCTTTTTTTTTTCCCCACTCACAACACCAGTAGCTCTTATCTGAGGGCATTAAGATGATTGATGTTAAAATAGCCAGCCTCAGACATACATACAAAAATATTATGCTGCTTTTGTTAAAACAATATTCCTTTATTTCACACAGTAGGCTTTCAAACCAAATTTAGCTTTTACATTCCATCTGATCACCCATACAAATGCTATCACTAACTAGTCCACAATCTTCACCAGGATCTTTCCCACAACATCACCTGAAAAGTATTAGGTAACATAAAGAGATTAAAACTTTGACAGACTTCCTAAGCTGGAGGAAGAATAGGAACACATTGAGAAGTATCAAGATCTTACCTAAGTATACAGAACTTAACAGGTAAGTTCATGCAAGGCTTGATTGTGGCATTTATTTTATTTAGAAAACAGCTTTACTTGGAGATGCTTCAGGGTTATCACATAAGCACTCATGGGTTTGTTTGCAAGTTCTAGAATAATATCAGACTAAGCTTTTTGGGTTAAATTCACCCATCTAATTAATAGAAATAAAGTACTCTAAGACATACAATAGCATTTGTCAGCAGTTCAGACAAACATTAAAGGTAGTTTGCCCAAAAGGATGCATCTTCCCCTGCTCCCCACTCTGAAAAAGGCCACAACACAAAATTGATTTGCATGCATTATCTACAGACAGTTTAAGTTTTAGCAATCCTCTCAGATGTAGGTGTTGAGTTCACACGGTAGCAGCAAATGCACATTTGCAACACATTTAAGGCATCAATCCACTGATAGATTTGTCATGCTAAAGTCAGCACTGCTTTAGGAGTATTTCACATATCTGGATCACACGAGCAGATTGCAGTTACTGTGCACTCATGTGACTTGTGTTTCATCATAACTTCTGATTGTGCACTAAGGGCGACTAAATAAAAAAAGCAAGAAACCATGAAAGTGAAAATGCTGCACAAGCCTCAATGCCATTCACATTTTTCTGATAAGAATTGCGGTAATGAAGCATGTTCTGACCTTAGCATCCCCCTATCAACAAACCTGGTTGAGAGACAGTAAGAGAATTATAGTGGAAGGAATCTATTACTAGAATAGCTATTTTAGTTCAACTAAAGATTTCTTCTTCAGAGGTTCAGTGTCACCCTCTTTGTACCACTAATGCTATCTGAAGAGCTCTTTGCAAACAGGAATTTTTAAACATTAATACAGACTTAATGATAATAACTAGGGCACTGACTCCTTACCAGAGCCAGTTAGAGTTTATCAGTAATGCCAACATTATACCTAAACAAGTGCTTGAAGCAGTACCATTTCTCAGCAGACACTATCTACTAGGCAAAATTAATTTCTATTGCATTTCTTAAAATTAGCATGTTATGTTCAACAGTAGGTTACTATTTGTTCTTTTATGAACGTACTATATTGCTTACTGTGGGTTTCAGTAATCATGGAACAGCAGATCATGCAGAAACTTCTAAGCTGGATAATGGATGTTTTCAAGCCTTGTCACTAAACATTTCCAAAATCCATAATGTCCTGCCACAAATTTAAGTGGATGACCTTATATGAGAATGTATTCTGACACTTCTATGTTTTGAACTTTTCCTCTGAATTTAAGTTTTACAAACTAGAATTAAGGAGACAATGCTAAATAACAGTTGAAAAAGAATAGTGGAAAACCTTGCTACATGTCTGTTTTTTTTAAATCTGCACTTGTTTGAATACCTACAGCAACTTAACTCCACACTATGTTACTCTAACAAGAAATTCATCCTTTGCTTTGCCCTTTTACCTGCTTTTTTGCAATGTGAATACATACTGAAGAATGGAGGTGCTAAAACTGACTGTTTCTTTGTGATAATTTTTTAGAAGTATTTGAGATGTAGTTCTATCAAGTATTTCCAGTGTATTCTTGTTGGAGTTGTCTCTTACAAATATCAACAAAACAAAATCAACAAACATCCAAATACAACACTTAAATGAAAAAGAATACCTGCCAGCCCTCAGGTAATACTGAATTATATAGGACTATTAAAGTGAAGAAATATAGATACAACAGGGAAAAGAAAAAAAACAAAACCAAAAAACAGTTGAGAAGAATGCTGACTGGGGATGGCAAAAAGCTAGGAACATAAACATCATAGTAGCACAGACATCAAAAGGACCAGGTCAGAGAATTCCCATGTGAAAAAGCCAATTGCACTGGAAGCCCACAGAAATTTAAACAAAAACCGAACATGAATATGGCATAAGCCTACCTATCCACACAAGAAAAACAGAAAATTAAGTTTATCCAGTTGAGACTTACATGTGATTCAAATAAAAAAGGTCAGTATTTTTGTTCAAGAAATTAAACTATTACACCATCACTTTTGGCACATGATCACATTACTGGCATTTTGTTAGAAGACAGAATCATAAATGAAAGCTGACAACTTCAGAGTTCTCTGTAACAAAGAGAATCTTACTTCCCCAAAATACCCTGAAGATTTATAGAAGCTTTTGAACCTTACACTGGATAACTGAGTTTCCACAGAATAACCTAAACAAGCACAGGAATCCATATAGAATCTGTTCCCAGCAGAAGGCCACATACCTGGAGGGAACTCTTCACAGTCCATCTATGTATTACTAGAGTCTCTTCCATGGCCAGCACATGTTCATATGGAAATGTTTGCAGGATGAGAGCACAACAATGCAAAGCTAATATCTAAATGTAGCATAACATAGCTGAAACTAGGATCTGTTCAGCCTTTAAGTTGCAAGACTGATGGAAAAGACAATGTGAAAGTTCTAACCAGCCTTACCATGATCTATTAAAAAAACATTATGCTAAAACCAAAAAAAACCCAAACAAACACAGAACTATTGCACTCCACACTTTACAGGGCAGTCTATATTCTTGTGCTTGTGAATGTAAAATTGTAATTATAAGCTACAGCATGTGAAAAATATTTACTTTTTTAATAAAGTAGTGACAACCTTACAACACAAAAGCTCAGTTGTACCTTCAGTTTTCAGAGCAGTCATATGACTAAGCACTAAGTTTCCAAAGATAACTATAGGTTTTAAATTGTAACATAATATGAAGATAGTCATCATTGATAAGCATCTGAATGTCCCTTAATAAACTCATCTTGACCTTTGAAAGTTACATATGCAGCTTCAACTAAATGAACACCCAAGATTTGTAAGCTGCATTAGCTTTCTAGTAGTCAGTACTGGATTTCTTCTTTACAGTTTAACTAGTAGGGCAGCTAAGAACAAGTATATTTATATTTTGCAGGATAAGCATTTAGAAAACAATATATTTTTATTTGTTTGGGGGGGGGGGGGGGGTTGCTTTGTTTTCCTCCAAGACAGGTGGCTGATCTTTCTGAAACATGCAACTAGACATCATTCAAATATTTTTCTTACACAGCTTTTAAGTACTCACACTGAGAGACTTAAAGCTACTTAAGTACTTAAAAGTTTCAGAAATTAACAAAAGTTCTTTCTTTAGTGCAACTCTGACAAAGGTACTTTCAGATCTTAACAGGCCTGCAGAAACACAGAAGGAATGCAACAATTTGATTTGAATATGTTATATTTATTGACAAACCAATTGCTTTGTAACATGTTGCAAAGCTGCAATGATTCTTCAACGTAATTACTATTTCACTTAAAGATGCATATAGTCTCTACCTCAAAGTCCACAGATGTCTCCAATCACAAAGCATGTACAAAGCCAAGAAAAGCTGCCTGCTGGCAAGCTATTATAGGGGTGGTCTTCAAACCCTAATAAAGTTATCACTACAGAAACTCTGTCAGATCTGAGAAACCAAAAATGTATGTTCCTTGCCACTGTGTATCTTCAATAACTTCAAATATACAGCTTTAATTTTAATGCAGAATTGCTTATGTTAGTCTTTTATGACTTGAAAATTCTGTTGAAGATACCTGTGGACAGTTAACACTATGAAGGTGATTTAGTTATGCCTAACACGCTGTTAGGTAAAAACACTTAAAAGTCACAACCTGAACTGTGACAGAAATTGACCACTTTCTTTAAGAAGCAGGGAGCCAGAGTAAGATAAAGTCTGCAACTAACTGTCAGGGATATTGGGAAATGCAGAATAATTTAGAACAATATGTGCTGCAGCAGGTAAAGTTTCTACTATGAAGTACATATTCCATTAAAAACTTTACTTTCCCTTGCTTTATTCTGAGTTACAAAGTCTGGGAATTTTGGAAAATATCATTAGATAGTATGGCTAAAAGATATGCAAAGCAGTTAACTAATAAATAGGTCCAAACATAATGCTTTAGATTTCTGAAGTGTAGTTTGAGTTAGAAATTTTCTAAATGCTCCAAGTCCTCAAACAGAGCTTTGTACTTAATTCTTAGGTATCTTTAATTGTTGTAAATATTAATCACTGTAGCAAGTAATGTGCTACAAAAGATTTTCATCAGGAGTCCTACAGAAAACTCCCAATCAGTTCAGGTGGCTCTTCATGAATACCCTTTCAGAAACTTAAATATTTTCTATGTATTTGGGAAGCATATTAATAATTATTATCTTCGAATTGTGCATTTTATATGGAGCAAGTAAAACTTTAAATTATACAAAGATAAACCATTCTTCTGTAATTTACAGTAGATTATCCTCAAGTCTAGACCCTTGAAATATATTTAGAGAATCCCCATGGAAATTGGAAGGACATACCCATATAAATACAAAGGGAAACATCTTTAGACAAGAGGTCTTCAATTAAATTATTCTAATAGTATTACCAGGGCTTACAAAATTAGAACACCAGTACTACTGTGTTTACCTGTAATACTAGAACATATCATCAAAGCCGTGATTTTCAAGGATTGTCATCATACAACAGCTTACTTTCATAAATCCATAGTACTTAGACTTTAACTGTCAAAACCATATTCACCACAAATATCCTGTGGGCACACACAACCACAAAAGACAGAAGAAGGGAATGGAGATTGAGAACTACTGTGAAAGAGAAACACACAGCAGAGATTTAGGTTTCAGGCAAATAATAATATGATTATTTCAACATTCCAGACATGTTACACAGTGCTTGAAAAGTTGACTTTACAGAGAAAAGGAAAGATGACCACTGAAATGACAATAGCATTAATTTCATTATTATAGAAGCAACACAAGAAAAATGAACATATAATATCCAACACATTAAGAAAACCAAATCCTGTATGCATTACGTAATTTTTTTACTCTTTTTCTTTACTGTAATGAAGAGACTCTTGTAAAAATGTACCTTTTGCATCAAAAGAAACCCTTTCTTGCTGAAAAAGACAGGATACTTCTCTCTACTCCATCCCACACAAAACTACTTAATGTCTATGCCCTATTCTGGTCAAGAATTTAATCCTCTGACATGATGAAGATAAACTCCAGTTTCAGCCATGAGAAATCATCATTAATTAGAAATTAATCTCTTCTATATAAACAGTACATAGTCTAACAAGAACTTGACTACCTCTGCCTTTTATACAAACACACAGAGCTACAGAGAGATTCATTACAGACAGGTGAACTAAGCAGACATCTATATGCATACCCCAAAGCTATAAAATTCAGGGTTTGTTGTAAGAAGGACTGAAAAACGCAGTTATAAATATTGCAAACTGCAATTAAAATATCAAGACATACATACCTACAATAACACCTAAAAATAATCAGTGGAATCTGGGGGTTTTTTTCAATTTTAGAAAGTGTACTCTTAAAAAGAGGGGTACCATTTTTTCCCACGTATCATATAGAAATTTTAGCACCTCACAGTCAAGTTTTATGTGCACATATGATTAGATCTCAGACTAGACCAAGTTTCTAATTGTCAACCATACCATCCAATTTCATGCTATGCAAGTAAAAACAAAGCTAACTTATTCTGTAGAGCACATTTCAAGTTCAGCTGCTGTATTAAATACAATAGAAACAAGCATTCAAAGTGTTCAGCAGACAATAGGAACAGAAGCAAAACTTTTATAGTTAAAAAATGGGGGAGAAAAAAAATCTGATATTTGTAGTTCCGTGCAGGTTAACTACTGAGCCTGCCCACCTGAAATACATGCCACAAACTAATTGGTCTCCTTATGGCTTACTTTATTATCAAAGACAGCATAAACAAATGTTCATAACTGATAACTCAGCATAGTGATCTTCTCCCCATTCCTCAGACCATTCTTTACATTTTATGTAGCTTTTTTCTTTCCTTTTTGTTCTACACATGGAATTCTTAAATTCCTATTTTCCCTGGTGTTATCTTACTGAAAACTGAAATTACAATCCATGATTACAAAGGCAAACCAGAAAAGGCTATTCAACATCATCACCTGAAATCATTTAATTGTTAAATTCACATTCTTGCCTGAATCAAAATCTATCTAAATTGCATGATTAGAGGTATTAAGGAAAGGACATGAAGACTTTCCACCAAACATCAGCAACAAGAGACAAAACAGGCACTGCAAGTCACTAGTTCATTCTGAGATTCCAATCCTTAGATTACTGTATCTGAGTAGTTATTCCACTGAACCAGGATATAAAGGGGGGGGAAAAATCAAGAAAACACAGCTACTCCGAAATGGATCTTATCGGGAAGGAAAGACAGTGGGATATTATAGAGAGAACACTAGAACTGAAAAAATTAAGTGTGTTTTGTCAAGCAGCAAGTGCTGAGCATCCCACTCAGTTCAAACGAAGTTTGAGCCTAATATACTGGAGAAAATGTTCAGAAACAGTTCATCTGTATGAAGTATGACCCATGTAAAACTGGCAAAATCAGTGAGAGCACACAAGTGCTAATCACGCAACCTAAAAGGGCTCAAGGTGCTTTAACTCACATGCATATCCAAGCATAGATGATCACATATCTGAAAATACAAGCTAACAGAGAGCAACTGTTTTAGTTACCTGTACTTCTATACGCAATCAGTACACCTCCTTATAGTCCACAAGCAAGTACACTCCCCAGTCCTGTATTCAGAAATCTGAATACAACTGACATGCAAGACTCCTCCTTTCCTCATCCCCTCAAGCAGAGCTTTGGAGACAGTGTGAGCACTTTAAAGCGGAAAAAAAAGAACTCGATAATCGATATGTTAAAAAAGTTTACTATACAAAACATCACCAGGTCATACTCAATTGAGAGAATTCACTGGCAACTAGAAAAGGCAAAAGAACAACAACAAAAAAAAAAGTTGTATAAGCCTACAGGGAATAACACTGCACAGTCTAACATTCCACAGGATCATCAGTACCTAAAACAGTTTGGGTTTCTGATTTAGGGAAAAAATGCATATATTTGAAGGTTGACATATTGCATGCAAGCTCTAACCAAAAATCATACCTTAGAAGTGGAGTGTGGGAACAGATAGCACAAAACTGAGTGTCTCTTGCTTTAATGTGTACCACATTATCATTTGGAATGGTAGGGTTTTTTAGTAACAAGAATTGTTTACTAAACAATACTCTCCAATGATCTATGGAAGTATTTTCCCTATCATGACATCCATGCCACTCGGAAAGTAGTTTTCTAAAGGCAAACCCCACATTTCTTTCAAAATAAAGAAGCGGCTGAATCACAACAAAAGATGTACGCAGGAAACATTATCCACAAAGTTGTCTAATAATCCCAGGTAAATTGAAAGGATAAAAAAACCGACCATGTACTGGTTCCCTTTTCCTGACGCCCTGACAACATTCCCTCGTTCAATTGGTCGTATGCCCTTTTCAAGCTCTAAGGGATGGCATTCCGCTCTCCCTTCGACCGTATGCGTCGAAGGAGCAGGGAGCAAAGAGGACGGAGGCAGCAGAAATAATTATTTAACGCGGTAAAGCGAAACCCGCTACCTCACAATCCACGTCCGAGATCCTCCGGAGGACCCAGACACGGCTCTCACCGGGTGCGATGATTGTCTCGTGACGGCGAGGGCTGTGCTATTACCGAGCCAGAGCACACGAACCGGGACGCTCCCCGCGCCGCATTGCCCCGCTTTCATCTACCCACAAAATCGCAGCTGCAAAATCCACCCCAGTGAACTACCAATAAAAATTAAAAGAATGGCAAAAAAAGGCCAGCTGCCCAGCTAGCAACGGCGCCCGTCACGACGCGCAGCAGCCGACCAGCACACGCGACCTGCCGGGGCCGGACGCGCATGGGGGGAGCAGCCCGCGGGCGCCCGCCTCACAGCTCCGCGCCCACACTGGCGACGACCACAGCTAGTGAGGCAAATGTTGAGGAGCGGGGCGACCTGCTCCGTCAGCGCCTGTCAGCGGGCCCAAGCACTAGGACACGCCCGGGCGCCGACAGCGTGCGGAGACGGGGGGCGACAGCAGCAGCACAGGGCAAAGACAGCGCTGACCGCCCCCGCCAGTGCCTGCCGAGTGTCGTTGGCCTGGGGTGAACCGTCGCCCCTCCCAGTGAGGGTCCCGTCCCCCTCGTCCCCCTCCTCCCTCGTCCCCTCCCGCCGCCGCCGGCCAGTACCTCATATCTGCGCGGCCCGGGGGGGCCTACTCACACCCATGGCGACGGCGGGGGGGATGGAGGAGCCGGAGCGGCGTCCGCCACCGCCTCCACCAAACGCACCATCCCCTCCTGCTGCCTCTTCAGCCACCGTCTGGCGGGCGGCGAGGGGGAGGAGCCCTGGCTCGCGCTCGCCTTCACAGCCGCCGTACTGACGCGCGGCCGCGGCCGCCTTCCCGCCCCCCGCGCGACGGGCAGGAGCGCGCCTCCAATCAGAGACCGGGAGCGCCGCGGGGACCCAGCCTCCTCCAGCCAATCCGGCCCCTGCCAGGCTGCTCTTACCCCGAGGGGTCAGCCTGCGGGGAGCCGAGCTGGGGGAGGGGGCGTCTGAGCTCCCGCCCCCCCCTCAGCCTGCGGGGCAGGTGGCCCCCTTGATTCTGCACAAGGGTAATGCAAAGCGAAAGGACACTCTCCTCCCGTCTCTGGCAGCGCCTCAGTTGCCGGTCCCGCATTTGGGAGGTCACACAGGGCAGCCACTGGGCGCTGCACGCCGGACGCTGTAGCCCACTGGGCGGCACCGCACAGCCTGCTGGTCTGCGTAGTCTCCCTCCTGTCGTGGGCGGGTTGGTGGGGGATAAGGGATGCTGGCTCCCGCCTTCTCTCTTATGGTGAGAGACAACCACTCTAACCACTCCTGCCTCCTCTGTCATTCCGAGTGGCAGTCGCCAAGACCAATCATGAGTTCACGTGGGGCCTCTCAGGATGTCGGGGTTGGGAGCGGGGCGTGCCGTGGTGTCCGCGCTCGCTGGAGGGACGAGGTGGCAGCGCGGCGGAAACAGCGGTCTGCCATAGCAACAGACAGCTACGCTTCCTGCGGGCCGCTGGTGCGTCGTCCCCGCTCCCGGCGCCTCTTCCCTCTGGTGACCTTAGGTGGGATTGGAGTCCCTTGGTTTGATGTCACCTCTGTTCATATTTCCTCCGCGCGTGGTCCTTGGCGGCCGCTGAAAGGCTGCTGCGGCGCCGTGGGTGTCACGGCGCGGAGGCAGAGGCAGGCACTGGAGAGGAATTGGTCACTCCCTCCTCGCTGAGCGGCTCTCCGGTGTGTTAAAGCGCAGCGGTGGCATGGTGGCACTAACGGAAGCGGCCGCAGCATGGCAGCTCCTCTTCGGGGAACGCTTGGGTACCGGGGTCAGAGTGCGATGAGAGCCCGGCTGATCGGGCTTGTGCCGGGCTCCAGCTGCGGCGCTGCTCTGCGTTTCAGGGCCGTCCTTTCAACCTCGTGTGTCTCCTAAGATGTTAGTGCTGGCTGTCAGGAGCAGTATAATAGCCGCATATTTTTTTTCTGTCATTTGAGGGGCATGGGTTTTTTTAACGGTTTTGATTGCTGAGGACAACATAAGCCAAGCTTAGATTTTTAGCGAATGCCTATGTAAGGTTCCTTTTATTCCTGCATTGGTTATGTCGCCCTTTGCCCTGATGTTGTTTGAACATGTGTTATAGTTTGGTGGTTGTGTCTTTTTTTCAGATCACTATGAAGGCCTTGTATTGTCAGCAGAATTCACGCGAAGAGGAAATGACATTTGTCTTCCAGGAAAGAGTGAGTTCTGATCATAACAGCACTATTAATCATTCAGTGGAAAAAGAGTGTAGCTGAATGCCACGGGAGAATCGAACACCTAAGTCTTTTGTAGATTTAAAAAGAAATAGCTGGTTTAACGGATGCACATACAGACAAGTAAATAAAAGTAGAGGAGATATATTTTGCCATGACAGATTTCTCTCTGCAGTTTTGGTGTCTCTATATTTTTTAGAAAAAGAAACTGCAGGCATAACAAGTGAACCCTGACTTCATATGGATTCACATCTCATTGGATGTTACGGTTACCAAAAATAATTAGAAATACAGCTTTAGAAATGTATCACTTTTAGAGCATTTCTACAGTTATTCTTTCATCTTGTGAGTTCTTTGCTGTTACTGAAAACTGAGATTGCAGTTCAGTCTTTTTCTCAGAGATGTTGGTAAGTCTTCTTTGTTTAGCTGCCTGTTTTCTTGCAACTTAAAGGAACAAGACAACTACTTTTCTGTCAAATTTTGATGAAACTTCTCTAAAGAGTCTTTGTCAGTTCAATGTAAACTTGCATTATGTAAGTGTATACATGAGCTTGTGGCACATGGATAACATAGGATCTCATTGAGTATGTAGATGCATTAGGGGTCTCTGAACAGTAGGAAAATGCTTACACCATTTTGATGCTGTGAACTTGTGATCTCAAATCTTTTCTAGGTGCAAGATAAATTACTATAGATACCTGTGTAATATAGATACCTATGAGCCACGTAGTATTAAAATGGAACAGTATAATACTGGTGAGAATCTTGCTTGAGCTACTGCAAAGTCTCAGCAGTGATGCACATCTAACCAACTACATGAAGAGAAAGATAAAACGAGATAGGTGAATTTGATACAACCAAGGCACATATTCATGGAGGCATCTTAGATCTACTTAAACAAATTGTAAAGTTGTGCTTTTGCTGAAAAGGTTTGTTCTCCTTCTTGTAATAGTCTTAGGAGTCATGCAGCTATTAAGTAAGATGAGATCAGCCTACTTATCCAGGTGAAAAATAGTCATCTGCTACAGACTGGTTCATATGATTGTGTTGGTTCCGTGATTGCTAGCTAGGAGGGGAATGAGAATATGTAGATGCTGGCAACAGGTGAGCCAGACAGCTCTGGTGCAGTCTTAGGTAAAAGCTAAAGCAGATCTTGAAACTGCACTCTGGTGCACAGACTCTGTCTGCCTACTTATCTATTTAAATCTATTCAGACAGGAACTGAGGAAAAAGTTGTCTTAGGAGACCTTAATGCACTGAAAGGTAAATAAGGAAGGCAGTAAGTT
The DNA here is from genome assembly GCF_015220805.1 of Pogoniulus pusillus. Classification (NCBI taxonomy): domain Eukaryota; kingdom Metazoa; phylum Chordata; class Aves; order Piciformes; family Lybiidae; genus Pogoniulus; species Pogoniulus pusillus. The sequence goes on along the minus strand of NC_087275.1, from coordinate 16,573,029 downwards.
GGATGAAGAGTTTCCATAGCAAAACTTTCTTATGTTTTGCCCAATCAATTCCTAATAATGACATACTTAAATTATGAAGACAGGAACAGCACAAACATTTCATTGTCTTTTTTTTTCTGAAAACTTGTATTATTTTGGAAGGGAAAGCAATTTTACTGTGTGTGTCGTAACAGCGCTTATGTTCATTGAACTGTGCATGCCAAAAGGATAGTTTCAAAAGACAACACAGTCTTGTATTTACATATACTACATAAATCCCTTAGATTCTACCTCTTTCATTTCTGTTGTGGGGTTTTGTTTCATTTTGTTTTTAAATCAGAGATGCAGCACTCGTATGGTTCAGCAAGTAACAACTTTTTTGTTTTGTGAAACAGAGAACCCACTTTGGTTTGTTTGAGGAGCTGGGGTCAGTCTGACTGGCAAAATGCCCTGCAATTTTGAAGGAACAGCGTGTGTTTAATTGAGGTGGGGTGAGGAAAAGATCAGCTCAGCATTCCTTGTACAGAAGTTACCGTTAATGTTATGTTGCTAACCCTAGGAGAAAAGCAACAGCTGTTTCTTGGGTAGAGGTTTCTTTTTTAAATCACTTAAACACTTAAGAATGTATCTTAACTTCAAAAGTAGAAACAAAACTCTCCAGTACCTTTCAACTTTGTGTTTTGATTCAAACAAACATCTACCTTGCAGACTACAATGTAACTTGGAAATATATCATTTTGCTGCCAGTACCTGGACTGACTCTACAGTTAGGGGAGGCAGCAGTCCAGAATTCAACTTGTCTTATTAAACACTTAGAAACAGCAGTACCAAACTACTTAAAATAGTTTCAGTAATCACTTTTAAAAATAAAAATTTAAATAAGAGAAGGCTTCATTAGTAGATCACTTTTGTATGTAAGGTACTTATGATTTGTGTGTTTTAACACCAATTCATATTAAGTCTGTTTCTTGGACATCATGTGGACTACCTGAATATTTGCCTCAGTAAGTCTGTCAGACATTCATGTGAAAATTCTCTGAAAATTCTCCATTGCTCTTGCAATATAGAGTTAATATTAAAGATTTGCACCCTTCTGTTTGTTAGACACTAGTAAGTTAATTACATACTAAATTTTTCAGGTAAGGATTTGATACTTACTGTGCAGAAAATAAACAAACCAACAAACAAAGAAAACCACACACCAAAACTCCAGAAAAATGCCAGTGTCTGCTAAGGCTTACTAAGGTCTAATATATATACATACTCTAAATGACATTGTAAATCTGTTGAGATATCAGTTTTCTTTAAATTGACAAAAATTATATTCTATCTACAACACAATTTAAAACAAAGGCAGTGTGAAAAAGTGTTTTCAAGAGCACATTTCACACTGCGTTGTATAACATAACATCTGTAAATTTGTCCCAGGAAAACCTTCCTCCTCCACGAGACAACGATGTGAAAGTACAAGTTAGAGCCTGTGCACTGAGCTGGATAGATACAAAGGTATTTGCTTATGTTTATTTATAAAAGCTAGAGTTGTTTATGGTTTCTGTTGAAGATCTAAGCTAGGGCTTTGGCTGATAATAGGCACAATTCCATTTACGCCATCTGAGGATACAGCTGTTTACTGCTGAGAAAGAGGCCACAGGATTAATGTGGTATTCTTGCATATCTCTTTAAACAAAAGGCACCTGTAATCTGGTTCCTAATTTATGGAGGAAGATCAGCTATCATTTGTGAATTCTGTTACAGTAAATCTCTTTTATCATCCTCTGCATACTGACTCTAAGTCAGTTTTGCTTGCCTGGTAATAACTCTGTTTTTATCTTTCTTTTGTTTGGTTGGTTGTTTTCTTTAATGTGCTGCTAAATTTAAATACAGAAAATCAGTGCAAATGTTTTAGTATGAAATGAGGGATGTGTGTACCTTTTTTTAACCCAGATAACATTCTTTGTAATGGTCCACCTTTCTTACTGTGAATACCAAACACTGTAAGATGATAATATATATGCAGATTTTGAGCTTTAGTAAGAATGCTGTAACCATTATTTTCATTTAGCTTCTCTCAGAAATTAAATTGGACAAGGAGCTTCTACCAGTTGGTCGAGAAATTTCTGGGGTTGTATTGGAAGGTGAGTATAATTGCCTTGGGAGAGTCTGGAGTACAACTTAAGGTCTCGTTATCCAGAAAAAATAAATACCATCTGTGTGGTACACCTTTAATAGCAGGAACTATTTGCTTGCGTAATGAGGTTTTCCCTAAGTCAATAACTGATACTGAAATGGAAGTAAGAAAAGGAACTGACCTGTAATTCCTGCATACCTGTTCAGACTTTTAAAGAACAAAAATGCATGGAAACATTCTACATCAAATTTAATGAGATCTTAAGATATTACCTGCACATGCTGTAACAATGTTTAATTAATCTGTAAATATCACTTGTTCATAGCGAAAGCAAAACAACATTCAGGAATTTCAGCAGTGCTTCAACGACACATTCACCTTTGATGTGTAGTTTAAAGCTTGGGTCTTTCGAAAACATATACGTGTATGTACTTGCATGTAACGTTTGTGGATGGGGTGCCAAAGCTAAGTGAATTAAACATCTGCATTTGGTATGTGCACACTTAATGGGGAAAAAAAATCACTATCAGGGTGTACTTTTTTGGTTTGTGAAGTACTGTTTCAAATGCATGTTCAGTTCCTGCTATAAACATTTATCTTAATGCCTTGTTTCCTCTTTTTTCATATTTCCTTTTTGAGTTGGAAGAAAGGTGACCTTTTTTCAGCCAGATGATGAAGTGGTAGGTAAGTTAATGCTTATTTGCCTTATCAATTAACATAATTAGTAATCTTTTTGTAATGAACGGCTGAAGTTATAATCATTGCTAAAGCTACAATTAGAGATATATTTTCAGAGAATAAACTAGTGTCACATGAATAAATTCTTACAGATTAGAATTCTATACTAGAAGATTTCTATTCTGGATGTGTTCTGATTGTAAGAATGGAAATTGAAGTCCACAGCTAATGTAATCTGTCATAGTCCTGCTGCATTCACCAAATCTCTAACATTATACACCTGCACCCAATTAGAATGAGTGCTCTAAATACAATAATCAAAATATATACACAATTATTTGTATTTATAACACTGTCTTCATGAAATTAATACATATTTATTGATTTCTGTGGATGTTACAATGTCTTTGCTTATGCTTCTTGCCTTTTCGAGGATGATATGAAAATACACCTAACTGCTAGTTATTAAAATCTTCAAACATACTGAATACTGTTCAGTTTCTTTTAAGTGACATCAATTCCTGTTTGAGTAAAGAAATCAAGAGTGGTCCTTTTTTAAACATGCAAGTAGGTTCATCAGTTCTTTCTACTCAGTTTTCTGATTTGCTAAAAGCAATGCACATATTGAGGTGTTTTGCTGCATACAACACCACGTTTAAAAGGAAACACTGACCAAGATGCTAGTTTTCCAGAATCTTCGTTTTTACTGCACATTAGAGTTCTTCAAAGCAGACTTGTTTCCCCTCTGACAACCACAGGGAGTCCAAGCTTTATGATCCTGCTGTGACATTATTGTCAGATAAACCAATCGGAAAGACAAGCAGTAATCACTCTACTTATTTTGTTTGTTGCTTAAAAGAGACTTGGGGTCAAAAACTACACAGGTGGTGTTGGGGGCTTTTCTTTTCCTGGTATAACTTTGGCAGATCTTTTATATTATTAGCTTAAATCTAATGGAATAAGACATGTGATTATTGTTCTTTATTGGCCACAGAAGGTATAATCCTTACAGTAAATGAAATTAATATTTCATTTTATGGGGTTCAGAAGTGGCTTGTATTTGTTTAATTAAGTTGAACAGTTATGACCAGGCATTTTCTGATCTTGCATATAGATAAACTTTGAACTATGAGTAATATAATTATTGTGACCAGTATTACTCACTTGGTTAAATATCTTACTGACCTATATTGCATCTGTTGCATATTTAAATACAGTCCTTTTGTTTCAGTCACATTCTGTTGTAGCTGAAGGAATACATCTTCAGTATGTAGTTGGAAAAACAAAAAAACCCACAACAGCTCTGAATGTACATCAGTAGGGAGGTCTAAGTAACATTCTAAGTGACTGCAGGAGGGTTGGTGGAGGGGTTGTGAATTAGGATGAATTCAAATATAGAGTAAGTAGTTTCTATGAGCTGAGGTACTTCAGAGTAAATTTGATGTTAAGGGAATGCAGTCTTGCTTGGGTGATGAAAGAGGCAGATTCCTTTTCTCTGAGACTTCTGCTTTTGGTAGTTTTTATTTATTCTTGAATGCTGAATGTTTGTGAATACAGGTACAGAAAAGCCCAAATTACATCTATAGAAAAAGGAAGGTGACAAATACAATGTTAAATATTTTTAGCTTATTTTGAAGCAAAACCAACTTTACTGAAAACTTGCAGCATGCATTTTCAAACAGCTGTTCGACCTTAAGCGTACAGTACAGATGCCATAAAGACAAAATATAGGAGTGACATATCACCATAATGGTAAATCTTTCCTAATAAACACACTTCCAAGTTACTATTCCTATGAGGTTATACATAGTTAATGAATGAGGAGATTTAAAAGAAAATGAGCTCTTGACAAATTGTTGAGCTACTTGCGTGTTTAACATCGAACTGTCCCAAAATACACAATTGCCAGAAAAACATTCCTACTTGAATTTTACAAAAAGCCAATCCTTCAGTCAAAGAGTATAGTCCTGGTATATACTCTTACTGTGTTTAACAGTAATAATATGCTAGTGTGGTCCTTACTTATGAATCTGCATTTTTCATGTAAGAATAGTACTGTGCTTTCTGGAAGTATTTGTTGTGTTAAACCATTCGTCTATACCTAAAATTATACCAAGAACTATTTCTTGCTTTTAAAGTTACTCTGATCCATCTTTAATCTTCCAAATAATATTTCCTTTGTTATATAGTGTATTCCCTTACATGTAATCATTCATTTGGTTAAGAGAAATACAGTAGTGAAACTTCACGCTGGCTGAAATCTTTTCAGATACATTCTTGGTTTCTTTTCAAAATTAGTCTGGTTTATTTGTTGCTCTCAGAATCCTTTAGCAGTCAATTATGTCATGTTCCTCATTAAAATAAGTGCAGGAAAAGTATTCTGAGATTTAAAATGGCCACAAATACTTGGAAACATAAACCTAAATACAAATGTACCTGCTTAGATGTACTGACAATTACTTAGTTTGCATGTCAGTTCTTCCATGTACCTTGTTACGCAGTACCTAAGTAGTCAGTGCATGCAAGCCCTGTGTTACGTGGAGTATTTCAGACAAGTATGGTGAAAAATCTGATTTTGTACTTGTATCAAGTGCTTGATGTGTGTAACATATATCAAATAAAGGTATACATGTCTATGTTGGAACTTCTCTAAGCATTATGAGGTATACTAGAGGGTGCAGTTCTTTAAGATGTCTTCTGTCCTTCCCTCAGTATAATGGTCATGGTTTTGTGAGTGGTTTTAGAGAGCCTGAAATCAATATGAATAGACAGCAGTGTACAGTGACTCCTTGGAGGCTGTCTTGAGTGTTAGGAGTTAATGTGATATTTTTCTTGACAAATGCAAAAGTTCAGAAACAAACGTCTTCATTCTGTGTGTTGCTTTTTCTATAGTAAGATGTCAGGATGCAAACTGGTTTGGCTGCTAAAGCTTATTTTAATTTAATATAAGGGAATTTTTCTTAACACTTGAAATATAATATTGTGTTCTCAATCTGAGTAATGCTTTAGGATAAGGACATTCTTTGATACGTCTTTATATTTTGTATGCTAAATTAAAGAATTAGAGCATGACTAAAGTTAGGAAAGTAAGACAGAACTGATAGTGATGTTGTAACAAGCTGTTGTGAGTTTCTTCTTCTTCTTGCATTATTTCCTAGTTGCATCATAGTTGCTACTTTAGACTTTTTATTGTTATTTTGTAGATAAAGCCTTGAGACATCTGCAGATGAGAATTGTGAAAGACTGGAAATAGCAGCCAAATTTGCTGTGGATTTTAAGCCAAAGCCTTTGCTCTGGTCAAAGTAGAGTGTAAGATTTGGTTGGAGAGAAAAGATAATACTGTTTTTACCAAAGACAGAGTATACATATGTTCAGAAGACTAATCAGATGCCAGAACCTGCTGTTCATCAGCATCCTTTGACCAGTAGAGTTAAAAACCTCTGTTAGAACCAGGATGCTTTTTTTTGTTTGTGTGGGTTTTTTGGGGGGGGGAGGGAGTGGTGTTTGTTTTGTTTTATTTCTGCCTGTTTTGTGTTGCTTTCTCAGTCTTGCATGAGTGGCTTCATCTTTTTTTTTCCCCTTCAGTTCCTCATTTCTACTCCAGCTTTTTAAAAGGTCTGCACTATTGCTTTTTCTTCCTCTGCTTCTTTCTGTCCCTTTTTGCTGCTATTGCTAACAATACATGTACAGCCATCAGGATAGAAGAGTTAGTGGTATCTGTACTGTGGCTTGGTCTGTGCCAAGAGCTCAGTTTTTCTTCTGTATTAGCTATGGTCCAGAATACAAACAGGATCAATCATCAGAGTGAAGGCAGTGTGAAGTGAGTTTAGACATAACCTGATGTCACTGTGTATATCAGTGACAGACAAAGTAACAGTGACACAAGAATATGTGGATATAGTAGTTGAAACCAAAGCTGTTTCTTGTTATAGCAGCAGTCTTTTATATGCTATTCTACAAACTGTGGTAACTCTACAAGTTACGGAATACAGAGATTGGGTAAAATACTGGTTTTACCAGTTTTATTGGATACCAATGAGTTGTTGGCTATCTTGGCACAGACTACTTCCATTTTTTTGTTCTAAATTTACTATGCTTCTATACAAATGTTATTCAAGGCAAGCATACCAGTTTACTATGTTTCTAACCTTAATCTTGCATCAAGGGTACACACGGATGCACTCTAGCTGACTCCCTTCCTTGGTTCCCACAACCTGATGAAAAATAACCATGCCACAAGTAAAAATCACTCAGTAGTGTCCCCATTCTTTCTCTCCACAACCCCAAAATGCTGTTTTGAGCACCTTTACCTGTGCCCACATTGATTACAGGCTGCTATATTCCCAAGTTTTCATAACCTCTCATAAATCTGAGAAGGGTGGCTGAACCACAAAGTGGAACTAGCAATTTCAGTAGGAGCATGGTTTGGTTATTAGGTATGCTTGTTTCAAATTAAAGTTCTGTGTTCAATTGTGTTTTCAGGAATTTTACCCCTGGATTCTGAAGAGTCTGGTGTTTGCGAAGTTATTCTAGTTCATGAACATTATTTGGGTATGTAGTTCATTTATTTTGGTAATATTTGCATTTACTGTATCTTTAGACTGCAGTTTAGCTTTTCTAATAGGATACTAATTAACTTGAACCTCTTGGCAAACTTGTTCTGTGTATCAGCATTCAGTCAACTCCACCTATTCACAGAAGCTTTGTATACTATGTACTTTCAAGGGCTTTTACTTTGATATCACTGTTGAAAGGGTTAATATTTTGCTCAAACCACAGAATATTGCTGCTTCTTTTTTTTTGTTTTTATTTTTTCCCCTCCTTCTAACTTTTCTTTATGTTGATTCATTGTCTTTCTACTTTGTCCTCACGTCATTTGGCACAAAATTAATTAAGGAGAAATTTTGGTTTTTCCTCACTTTGACTCAATATAGGAATATCACTTGTGACCAGACTGACAGATGGGATAAAATTAGCAAAGTAGAAACTGGAAAGAAAAACTTTTGGGGGCATGAGGATCAGAGAAAGACAAGTATTGGAACATTATTTTCAATTACTGCGAGTTTCCCATTTCCCCTTTTTGGGCATGAAGTGCTTTAAATGTTTAGAATACTAAATTTGGGGATAACTGTGCTGTATCTGAGATTGTTGAGTCAACTTGAGCAAGTGACATTTATACATAAAATAGTTTGTGTCTTTGACTGTCCACGAATTCAACTCGTGTAGTTATGAGGTGACTCCTTCAAATTTGTTGACATGAAAGCCAAAACCCTACTTTTACTGCATAAATTATTCTCTCCATGTTGGTTTGGCTGGTGTTTTGTTGTTTGTTATTTTTTAAATACAGGAGAAGCATACAAATACTATTTATGCTGAGTTGTTTGAAGATAATATCTTCCTGGCCAGCTATGACAGTTTTTCCAAAATAAACCATGGGCTCCTGGAGATGAAAAAATAGAGTTTCTTCTTTCTAACACTTAAAAGTACAGATCAGGCAAAATGAAATCTACAAGCCTGTGCTGCCTTACCACTACTTACTGCAGCTACAGGCAGAAAGTATTTCCAACTTTTATATTACTTGAAGTAGCTTATTCTGTGCTAAGTAGTATGAATTGGTGCACAGAATGGTGGTCCTGGTGATGATGCCTGGAAATCTTTTCCAGCGCACTGATAAATGATCCTAGGTGATCTCACTGTTGATGCTGTTTTACAGCTTCTCTGATTCAGATTAAATTGCCATTTCTTAGACTTAAAGGGAGGGACCAAACTTTTCCATTTTTTCTGCTTTCCAGTCTGCCTGAAGAGGATCGTGCTTACTTTGTTCAGTTCTACACTAGACTCTCAGCTGGACTATAATAATCTAGCTTAGTGTTAAGGTCTCTGCTAAATCATGTAAATAGCTTACATCAAAAATGGTGTTTGAATTTGTGATTTCCAGACAATAGAGTACTTCAGTAACATTAACTCCCTCAACTTCTAAGCATGTGGATAGAATGAGAAAATTCTAAAGCATCTGGTAGGTAGAGACAACAGAAAACAGAAATGACAAATAATAATATCTTGACCTTCATCTCTTTTGCAATGTTTTGTAACCTGTAGAAGCTGCTTATAGAAATGGATTATGAAATCACATAGCATCATAGAATGATAGGGTTTGAAAGGAACCTATGGAGACCATCTAGTCCAACCTCCCTGCCAGAGCAGGTTCACCTAAAGCAGGTTGGACAGGTCTGCGTCCAGACAGGTTTTGAACAAATTCAGAGTTGGAAATTCCACCACCTGTCTGGCCAGCCTGTTCCAGTGCTCTATTACCCTCAAAGCAAAGAAGTTCATCCTCATGTTTGGATGGAATTTCCTATGCTCAAGTTCATGCCTGTTACCTCTAGTCCTGTCACTGAGCTCCACTGAAACTGGCCCCATCCTCCTGACAGCCACCCTTTAAATATTTATATACATTGATAACATCCCCCTCAGTCTTCAGTTCTCCAGGCTAAAAAGCCCAAACTCCCTCAGCCTTTCTTCATAAGAGAGATAGTCTAATCCCCTAATAATCTTCATATTCCTTTACTGTATCCTGTCAAGCAGTTGCTTGCTCTTCTTGAAACAAGGAGACCAGAACTGGACACAGTACTCCAGATGAGGACAGAGACTCTAACCTATAGAGAGGCAAAATTAGGAACTCATGGGTTGGCACTTGAATTGTATGTTCTCTACATCTGAATCCTCTTTGTGAAAAAGAGACCTCAGATTATTTCTGTCAGGAACTATGGTAGGAAGTGTGTTTCTTTCTGTTTCTCTGTTCAAATACAGTATCTGAACTTGCTCACAAGAGCTGTGTAGAATATTGTTGGAATAACAACTGAGTTTTCCATTTTTAGTCCATGTAGTTGACCTCACACTGCCACAAGCCTCAACATAAGAATATTCTCTTTCTGAGATAGATCATAATTTGTAATTTTCTTCCATGTTTTAGAAATTGATGGAGTCTATAAAAAAAATCTGAGTGAAATGTCAGGAAGTTATTGCTTTTTTTTCTGTTTCTTTCCCTTCACCCCAAATTTAGTTCAAAAACCAGAAAAGGTTTGCTGGGTGGAAGCAGCTGGGACTGTTCGTGATGGTGTCCGAGCATACACAGCTTTACACTACCTTTCCCAAGTGTCTCCTGGAAAAACTGTACTTGTGATGGATGGAGCAAGTGTAGGTAACAACTGTGCAATAATTACAATTGCAGAACAGAAAGATTACCTCTGCCATAAATAACTGTCTTATCACCAGAACAATTGGATTTCTTACAACATATTAAATTTATTGAGCCTTGTATTTCATTCCTGGCAGCATCCTTAGCTTAATGCATTAATAGAAAGGGCCCTCCCACATAAGGGACTGAGCCAAGAATACAGTCCTTACATGTTGTGTGGGAAGTGAAGAGAGGTAGTTCTGTTCTGGTGCTTCGTATTGACATAGTTTTACCTTAGGCCATCAGGTATAACTGGAGGAAAGTGCCTTAATTTTTTTCTTCATTCATTTCCCACTACTTCTCTTTACCTTCTTTTAGATATAAATAATTTAATTTGCATTACTGCAATCTTTATGGCTAAGGAAGATGTGGAGCTTGCCTCAGCCAAGATTCATTAATGTAAACGTGGCTGGGACTTCTCCTTGATAGCCCTTCCTTCCTCCAACAAGCAAGCAAGCCCAAAGCTGCAAGTTACAGTTGCAGTTACTGTATTTCATTCCTTAAAGTAGAATCTGAGCTATTTTGTTGAAGAATAGAACTAGTTACTTACTGAAAGTTTATTCGGGGCTTCCCAGTCAATGAAAAGACTTTTTTGGCCTCACTTAGAACAAAAGCATATCTGTTAAAATTCAAATTCTTGGTTCAGATGTGTTTTATGGCAGAGTAAGTTGATTTGTGGATACCCTCCTGACTTCACCTGAACGTCCTCTGAAATGTAATTTTTCTTAACCAGCATCAAGTTGTTGCTGTAGGTAAATTCATCTGCATTTTTTCTTCTGCAGCCATTTGGTACAATAGCTATTCAGTTAGCACAGCACAGAGGAGCTAAGGTAATCTCTACTGCATACAGTCTTGAAGATAAGCAGTACCTGGAGAGGCTTAGACCTCCTGTAGGTAAGTTATATTCTTCAGTGCTAAAACTTACACTAAAGACTGCCTCAAAATATTTTTTTTTCTTTTTAGTCTGGAGGTTTTTTCAGTAGCTGAAAACTGAAATGCAAGTTACTAAACTATCTCATTAAACAGTTTTAAATTTTAATCTGTACTCCATAGGTATTTAATTTCTGGTTTAGGTGTATTTAATGGCATCTTTAGTCTTCATTTACATTGTAATGATTGTCAGTACTTTCCATCTCACACAGTAGTGCTTGAGTGCTGGCTGCTAGCCTAACTACTCAAGAAGTCTTTTCATTCTATAAAATTGCTGCTTGTGAACATGAAAAAAGCATTACTGAATCACCAGTATCATAGTGTGTAATCTAGGTACCTGAGACAGAGTTCAGATGTAATCATATACTTGAGATAAAGTATTCATCAGACTCAAATTACTACTAATAGTATTTTATCAAGCTATGTGGCAGCTCAATTTCAAGTACTGTTGGACTGTATCTTAAGAGATCTTTTCCAACCCAAACAATTCTATGATTCTATAATCATAGCTGAACATTTAACGGCTCTGCATTTTCCTATTTGATGAAGAAGTTTTGCTTTAGAAATAATAATCTATGACTTCTTCCATTTCTTCTCCCTGACACTTCAGCTGGGGGGTGGGGGTGTTCCCTCAAAGTAACAGGACTATTTGGACCATCAGCCACATAGAAGCTACTAGCATCTTCCATGAACAAGCTTTTTTCTTATTTCCGAGCTGCACAGTGGGAGTACAGTAGAATATTTATTCAGCCAGCTTTAAAATGAAGGATGACACTGCAATTCCAGTCTTATGGTAGTCCACGAACTTAGCTATACAGTGAACAAAAAGTTAAACTAGCTCATAATAATGATTCCCTCCTCAGAATGCAAAGACTGACACGGAATAATCACCAGGTTTTTTTCCGTGTGATTTTTGTTGTCGTTTAAGGAAGTATATATAAAAGTAGCTGTGTCTCTGCAAGAATGCCTTTGTGGGGAAAGCATTTTGTAGTCAGTTATCACATCTAAAATAAATCCAAATATATATATGGGTTTGGATGAGATGTGAGTAGGAAGATCATTTCAAGGTTAACTGTCCCTGCCTGACTCATTTGTTGTTTAACCATGATAATATTGTTAACAATGTTGTCTTTCCAAATCGAGAACTAGAGCAGTTTTCAAATCTTCTCTCTTGCTCTTAGTGACCTACTAAAACCAGGTGTTGCTGACATGCAGGTGCACATATTATTGTCCTTCTGTTCTTCCTGCTGGCTCATGCATAGTAAGCTAGCAGAGGGATGAAATAAGCCAGAAAGCTGCTCTTTAGAAACGGAATGAATTCTTGTCAATTTCTTTCTGACTCTGGAGGACAGAACTGGCAGTGGAAGCACAGAGACAACATGGTGTGCATGTGCATTCTCAGGCTGCGTGTTCCCACACATCTGCAGCATGTGGGAGTGATTCACTGCCAGCCTACTGAGTATTTAGAAGTATTTGGAGAGCTGATAATGCAGCAGGAAGTGGAGTGAGTACTGTGCTGGAGCTGTTACACAAGAGTACAGAGAGAGACACCTTTGCTGTCTGGCCTTAATGATCTTCAACAGGAAACTGCAAAGTTCTGTGTTGGGAATGCTTCTTTTAAGACCTAGCAGACTTATTTCTTAAGATTTTTCCCTGTTACTTTGCAAAAACAAAACAACAGCAACAAATGTGGTTTTTTTGCTTTTTTACATTTCAGAAGTCTATTTTACTCTAAGAGTAAAGATTAGAGATCAGAACTTAAAGCAGTTTTGTGAATGCTGTTGGTATGTAAAGGTTTGTTATGCCAAGTGTTACAGGGTGAAAGAGTAAATACAAAATACCTAAAACTTTTCTTTGTAGTATTTTATGGGTATATTTTACTAATGATATGAAAACTTTATTAGCTCAGAAATTACTTTGCAATTGATTTTATTATTATAGTCCTGTCAGTACATACAAGTAGGGCTTTGAGTTGCTTGTCATATTTACTGCCACTTTTAAGCTACAGGAATATTAATATAAAATAAATGCTTGAAGTAACTAAAGCATAGCTAACTATATCTAAGCAGGCTTCTAATGACTCTGGGTGGAGGCTTTTTCAGTTTTGTGTTTGCTTAGTGGTGTTTTTTTGGGTTTTTTTTGTTTTTGTATTTTGCAAGATCTATCAGCTGTCAATGAGCAGCAGTTTGTGTTTATCAGTGTATAGCACAACTAGCTGCTTTATTAAAATGGCTGAAGGAATCCTCTCTGCAGTGAAAAGGCTATGACTTCTGTTGCACATCTGACATGCTCGTTTTGCAACAATAAGAGTTACCAGTTTTGCAAATGTTTGTAGAACATTAACATTAAAGAAGAAAAATTAATTGCAATTTTACTTCAAATAAAGAGATATGACCTGGGTGCAGTATTAAAAAGAGAAACTTTTAAGTGTGAAAGCAAAAAGGCACTGGTTTTACATTCTGGGATTTTGGGGAGGTTTGGGTTTCTTTGGGGTTTTTTTGTAAGAATTATATTTTGGGCACTGGAATCATAAATTCCTGTTAATGTTTAAGGAGTCATATTTAGACCAACAGAATGGGGTCTTTGCATGTCTTCAGTGAAACAGTGTGTGAAAGTAAACTCTGGTAGCAAGGTAGAATACTGATATTTATACTTCTCACCAGCAGTGAAAGAGGGAAACTAAAGCCTTTTTGGCAGTCATAATAATGTTGTTTTAGAAGCTGTGCAAGTCATGGAAGGAGAAACTGAACTCATTTACAAATGTTTGGGATTTTTTTTACACATTTTTGCTAAACAGAAATCAGAAAACAATCACACTGGTTAAACTGTTGTGTTTCTCCTTGGTAGTCAGGATTTGAGTCTATTAAAGCAGTGTTATTCTCAAAGTAAACCTTTTTTGCAGAAACTTTATAGTGCATCAAGTTGCTTTGTTAAGAAAAAGCTTTTAACTTCCTGACTGAAGAAACTAATCAGAACAGGATATTCTGAGGTTTTATTTGCATTCAAGGAATGTGACTATCAGTATTAAATTAATGTGGCACTTTTATTAAATTATGACCATATGTGTTCTCTTTAGCCAGATAATTTGTCTTCAGTGAAAATTTTGAAAGGTTGACCTAATAATTGAATGCATCTGAGGATGTAATTGGAAGGAAGAACAGACAAACATACCAAAAAAAATCAACCCAAGCAAAACACATAAACAGATTTTTTTTTGTTTGGGTTTTGTTTTTTGTTTAACTCCAAAGCATTACCTGAATTTTTAATATTCTTGTTAATGACCAGTTTCTTGTAATATTTCTTCTTCCTCCTTCCTATCCCCTGTGATTAAATTCAGGAAGGTATACAGCAACCTTTAGTGGGTAAGTACACATTGCAAATTTGAGTTTAATCCATTGCCCACTGGAATTGTGCCCCCAAATATAGCTGACATTATTTCCAGCATAATTTTTGGAGAAGTCTTTGACCTGTTTAGTTTCTGGATGTTTGTTCTACCTCATAAATATGAAACAAAACTGAAAATCTTAGCTGCTGCTTCTCTGCCCCAGTTATTCCTGATTCTGTTGTTTATCTTTATTACCACATAAATAGGGTATCACATATATATATGAGAAGAAAATATATTAGGAACTTTCAGAAGTATTTCAAGAGTAGATATATATATATTTTCATCTAAATATTTACTTAATGACCCAGAAAGCCATTTAGAGGTTAAAAAAACACAGGATCATAGAATGTCAGGGGCTGGAAGGGACCTCGAAATATCATCTAGTCCAACGCCCCTGCCAGAGCAGGATCTCCTGTATCAGTTCACACAGGAACACGTCCAGGCAGGTTCTGAATATCTCCAGAGAGGGAGACTCCACATCCTCCCTAGTGTGGTCTAGTGTTCTGCCACCCTCACAGTGAAAAAAATCCTCTTCCTGGTTAAATGAAACTTCCTATGCCTCAGCTTCCACCCAACATCATGCAGAATATAGATTACTAAATTTATCCATGCTTGAAGATAAGTAACAATAGAACTAAGCATTATTTGAAAGAAAATATGGATACTAAAAGAAGGGAGAAAAAAAAACTTGCTGGAATGATATGAAAAGTCAGCATCTCGTGACTGTTTATTATATTTTCACGTGTTTACTTCTGAGTTGCACTGGGAGACAGCTACATGCAAGACAGAATAAGTTTTCATTTTCCTCTCCTGATGTAGAAGCAAGAGGAAGTGGTGTGGTTTATGTAGAGTAAGGAAAGACAGCTATACTTGGAAAGTTCTCCTAAAGCATTACTGCTGTGGTTATTTGATAGATAATTTCAAAGTTGGGAGGCACAAAATAAGATACCTCCTTATCTTTTGTCCACATTCTTTTGCTTCAATGACATTGCTATAATAACTCTAGAACTTGCTGGTTTTGAAGGCGCTTTTGGAAAAAGAATAGCAAAGAATGAACTTTTAGAAGGATTTATGATAATTGTCATGGCTTACTTTATCCTTTCTGGCCTAAAAAGGCTTGTGACTTTTACTTCTGCATTAAGCTAGTGTGTAGTTTTTGGTGTTGATCTTGCATTCTATTGTGAAATGTAAAAAAACCAACCAACCAAACAAACAAACCCCAAAAACTGGCTAGTATTTTGACTTTGCTACAAACTTGCTTATAATACTTTCAAAAGTTAGAAACTTTATGTTCTGCTCTGAACCTAAGCTTGACATTTTTATTGTAGTTAACCAAATGGTACTGCTCTTTTTAGCTCGAGTGATAGATGTGTCAAATGGAAAGATAGATGTAGCAGAAAGCTGCTTGGAAGAAACAGGTGGCCTGGGAGTGGATATTGTTCTAGATGCTGGAGGTATGTAACTGATGAAAGTCTGGTCTTCAGAGAACTATTAGTTTGAGGGGTTTGTTAGTATTATTTATAAGTCATATAGATGGAGGCTGCATGGCCTCAAATGATTACAATTAGTTGTTTGTTCCCATGCAGTTCTATGTATGTAGATCTCCTTAGGCTAGATCTCTTTACGATCTGCTCTTATCACCCTCTAGTGGAAGCATCTGATACTGTCAGTCATCTGCTACATTTGTCCGAAATTTTCCTCTCCCAAAACCTGAGCAGAAAAAAAAATGTGTTTAAAGGGATAGAGCTGTGACATAGTTGTTTATGCCACTTTTTTTTTAATACAAAAGCTATGCTCTAATCTCAAGTGCTGTCAACCTATATTCTAAAACATGTCTGACATGTGGAAACTCTGAAGTTAGTAATTTTAGGTAAAATAATAGAAGAACTTCTTAGCATTCCACTAAAGTGTGTTAAAAATATATATTGCATTTCCTAAATCTTCTACTTCAGATATTCTCATGTGATTAACAGCACAATTGAGTTCCAGGAAGCTGTCTTTCATTGTGTGTGTTCATATGAGTGAGTTGCAATATATGCATATCTGAAGACATAGGACTATAAAGAATTCCAAGATATGTGGTTTTCAGAGAGATGGACGTTTCTTTCTGAACAGAATTTGCTTTTGAGTTTGAATGAATTTGTTCTGCCTCCTGCATTCTCTCCAGTGAGATTATATAGTGCTGAAGATGAATCAACTTCAAAACCACAGTTGCTGCCTCATAAGCATGAGATCATTACTCTGCTTGGTGTTGGGGGACACTGGATAACAACAGAAAAAAATCTTCAGGTAAAGATACTGTCACACAAATGAATTTATCAGCACTACATATATGTGCATGTATATATATGGATGTGTCTGTCAGCTTCTGTCATGAGCAAATGTTCCCCACTGTTAAATTGGTTTTCAATTGAATTTTCACATCCAGATAATAGCAAGTATCTAATGGGGAGAATAATGAATGTTTTCATTTTTCTTTGGGACAATTTTGGAGCTGTTTTTTTCTGAGATGATAGCAAGCTATATTAATGGCTTGGGTATACTGACAAATTTTAAAAGGCCTGTTTTCTTTGTCTGTAGATATTTAACAAGACAGAAAAGTATCCTTTAAAGCTATAAATATGAAAAGTTTGCTAAGTGTTAAGAATGGACAAGGGGAGGGGTTTTGTTGTTTGTTTTTTTTTCAAACCATCTACATAAAATTACTACTTAGCCTTTATTTTCTTATAGAAAAGTGTAATTAAATAACATTTTTCTTCAATTTCTTCAAGCTGGATCCTCCAGATAGTCATTCCTTGTTTCTCAAAGGAGCCACAGTCTCCTTTCTTAATGATGAGATATGGAACTTGTCCAATATACAGCAAGGGAAGTATCTCTATATCCTTTTGATGGTTGTTTTGAATACTGACTGCTAATATTGGTGGACAGAAATATAACCAAGAAACCAAGTTTCTCTTCTCATCAGTCATGTAACCATAGGCTTAAAGGTCAGCACAGTTAAGCATACACTGTAACATAACACATACTCCTGTTTTAAGCTGTTCTCTGAATTCCTTCTAAATATATATCTCTACATGCTTCTTTAAAAGCAGTGCTGACATAGAAAACACATATGAAACACTGAATAAAATTCAGTATTTCAGTTCTAGCTTGAACCAATTAACTGAAGATTTTATTTCAATAAGGATTTTATGTTATGCACATGATATTTTGGATTTTGTTGTTGTTATTCTTTTGGGCAGTATATGAATCATTTGTCAGTCTTAATGCAATCAGTTTAAATATAAAAGTTCACATATTTTGGTTTCATAACTTTTTTTCCTTATTTGCAACATTACATACATAAAATCTGTTGAGCAAAGATGTGGGTGTAGAAAGAGAAATGTCTCCCCTAATTTGCATTACCTACATTTGGTCTTGGGCAGCTGGACTCCAAACTTTATACTAGCATGGCATGATCAGTGGATCACCTCAAGTAATTAGAGGTTTGCCTCCTCATGTCTTTAAGGACCCTCCCTGTTCTCTACTGCACTGCAGATTATGAGATCTGCTGAATCACTTTTGCAGTTTAGTGGCACAGCAGAGGCAGGTGAGGATTAAGTCATTATATTTATGAAACAACTAGCTGCGCTGCAAGGAAATCCTCCCCTCCTCCCCCAAACTGCAGAGTAGATTAGGCAAGGTCAGGCATGCTAAG
Organism: Pogoniulus pusillus; assembly: GCF_015220805.1. Taxonomy (NCBI): domain Eukaryota; kingdom Metazoa; phylum Chordata; class Aves; order Piciformes; family Lybiidae; genus Pogoniulus; species Pogoniulus pusillus. Next base: position 16,554,992 of record NC_087275.1, on the reverse strand, counting down.
GAAATATTTATCGGATGCAGGTAATCATGAATGGGATTTATAGTTTGGTATTTTTGTTGAACAGTTACCCACATGAAAAGTAACGTAACTAAACAGTTAAGATTTCTTCTGTCATCCCCTGGGGTATCTTTAATAGTAACAGTATGTTTTATCACAACGGGCTTTAAAGTGGAAAGGAAAAATCTGGTTTGTTTTTGCTTGGCTTTTGGAATCTCTGTATTTTGTGAAATTCTTGAGCATATGGAATTAATGTCATGTGAAGATGTGGCTTGAGCTTCAAATATTAACCAGATTGCTCTTAAAATGAAGGAAGCCATGTTATTTTTTGATTTTCATATGAAGACTAAACACAGCCTGATCTGTTGCATTGTCGTGAATGTTAGACATTAACCCAAAGATCTCTCACAGATGTTCAGCGCTGCTCCAAGAACTTAGACTCTGCATTATTCCAAACTTTTAGTTTGATTTTTACTTCATATGCTTCAGTAATAGGGCTGGCTAACTGGTACCAAAGTCTGTCATCTTCATTCTGCACAAAATAGGAAGCTGCCATTCTGATTGACTAATGTCTTATGTGGGCTACATTTGTCAATCTTAACCTTTTTGCTTTATTTTTCAAAATGCTTTTTTTCCTGATTTCATTTCTGCATACTGTTTCAGGAAAGGTTTTGATATACACACAAGTGCATAAATCTGCCCTAAAGATTTGAATTAAGGTAAATTTTTGTTTTGCCTCAATTTTGTCTGGTTTTGTATGAATACAGGGCTCTTGCCAGCAAACATGAAAATCAAAAGATATATCGGTAGATACATTCTTACCTTGACAGTCCTCTTAGATACCTATCTTAGAAGATATCATGGAGAAATTATCAAGTGGTGTTTTCAGGTGAGAAGTATTATTTTTCCTTTTTTTAATTCATAATTAGAAGTAGAAAAATCTTGCCAAGATTGTGCTGCAAATTTATGGTAGGATGCTCAGGGAAAGATGCCTCATATAATTTTTATGGAGCAGTTTATGGCCTGTTTCTGTTTGTAATATAGCAGGCTAAGCACAAGAAAATTTGGTCAACCCCACTATTGTGCTGTTCTGTCAAAATTTAACAGTCAGCACATTCTTTACTTCATGGAGAAAGAGCATACATATATCTGTCTGCTCAGCAGTGCCTGATTGAGAAATGGTGTTAGCTGGAAAAAATGATAGGTCTGTTTAATGCTCCTCTGAAAAGAATGACAGCTCTACTAGATACAAACACTCCCATAATAAGTTGGGAATAGAAGATTCTCTCTCAGTGCAGGATACTGCATTGATACTGAGCAAAAGCCTCACCACCAACCATTTTATGAAATTGTGATTTATTTTTTTTCCCTTCCCTGTAAGAAGGATGTCTTTTAATTACCTTCTGTTTCCTCATTGCTTTAGGGCTCTTTCCTTATTCTGTGAACCCAGCAAAACTATAAAACATCTATTTAAGGAGTAATGTTTACATAGTGAAAGGAGTAAATTTTACATAGTGAAAGTAAAGTCTATAGCAGTAGTCCCACGATATTTCTGTTTATCTGACCAGACACTTCTAACATATTGTTCCATTTTAGGCCTCAGCTGGATGAGCCAATCCCTTTGTATGAAGCCAAAGTTTCTATGGAAATAGTTCAGAAGAATCAAGCACGAAAAAGACAAGTCATCCAGTTCTGACACAGAATTTACTGATTTCTAAAAGAAGCCTGTGAAAGACAAAGAAACAATCTATTTGAGAAGTAAACTAGTGTATACTTTTTCAAATAATTCTGTAACTAGAACTTTAAGATCTTTTGTACCTCAGCACAAATGGTCTGAGAAGCTTCTGTGACTTCAGAGTATTTTCTTGGATCCACTCGAGCAGATTATTCCCATCAGCAGCTTCTAAAGAAGCAGTCTTGACATACAAATCTTGTCTGCACTGCCTCAATTACAAACGTCAGGAATGTTTACAGGCAAACCTAGTTGCTATTGTTTTTTAACCATACGAAATTAAAGGGGAAAAAATCTGGTGTTCTTTATTAGTCCTCTCTTCTACAACCCCTACCGACAGTCATCTTTATATTTACCTTCTATCTTTGACTGTGCTGAGATTGAGCACTGTCTGCAGTATGCTTAAAAGTCTTAAATACCCATTTAAAGTTATTTAATTGAAAGACAGGCAAAACCATCAGTATTGGCAAGGATGCCAGAGGGGGAAGGATATGGTACTGACAGTAAGAGTTCTTTGTTTGATTTTCTACTTAATTTTAGCAGCCAGGCAGTAAACCTAGTAAATGTAGAGCCCATAAGCTCATACAGTTGTGCCATTCAAATGACCGAGGCTCTTTTTCTATCTTGTTACTGTAATATTGTCTTTAATATCTTTCCAGTAAGACCTTCCTGTGCTGTGTACTTTCACTTCCTCTCTTAACCTCAGGCCTATCCTAGTACAGCTCAAATCTGTTTATCCAACATTCTCCATTACCACGAATCTCCTGCAAATCAGCAGTATGGAAGGAATTGCTGTTCTGCTTCCTTCAAAGCATGCAGCTTCCTACTGCACTTCTCTGAGAGCAAAAATTTCTGTTCATCTGTGCCATTCATTTTCACTCTGCAGATGGCTCAAACAGTGTACACTAGCACTTTAAACCAGTGTTAAGAAGCTGGAACATTGAGTGAAAATAGATTTTTCTAGAACCATGATTAATCTCTCTTCTATCATTCACTTGACTTCTACTAAGTTGTTGATAAACGATGCAAGCGAAGCATGAGTAAATCTTTACTAGTCATGTGCTATAATGCAGCCTTGAAAGTGATGCTTTTTGACATGTGTACACACATCTAAAGCATGCGAATCCTGTGTTAGTTTGACATTTATTCTGAGACTTTGTACCCAACTGCTTATTGTTTCCTGATGTTCGTTTTAGCTGAAATGTTTGTGATGTAAAATAGATCAGAGGAAACAAAGTAAGAGTTAAAAAATAAGGTCTAATAAAACGCCACTAACCGCTGACAGAACTGCAGATGAAAGGCTACTGTAGTATATTTATTAGCTCTTTAGTCAATAGATATGTTGCTCCAAACTACATATATAGATACCTTTTGAACCCCATGTACAGCTAGTGTTGAAGTGGGTGGGTCAGACTTTGAAGTAAATGTCTCTACCTGGGTGTTGTGTATTGGTGCGTTTAGCTGGCTGAGCTGTCTCAGCGTTTTCTAATGCCCTTTAATAACTCTCTCTTGTTTAAGCTGCAGCTAGTTCATGAGGCTCTTTTGCACATCCCCTGACAGAAGAAGTCAGAAAGTAGTTCTGCAGAAAGTAGTAGAGCAATGTTCCCCAGCCCTGGTGCGGGGGGGAACCTGCTTACCTGTTCCTTCACAGCTGCGGCAAGGAAGTCGTTTGTGCGCTTCGCTGTTACCGGTCTGACAACCCCGTGCACACTGCCAGGTGTCTCCTCTAGCACTGATGATGGTGAGAGGCATGCCCCAGGGTCTGTGCTTTTGCTGTGGTGAGCTGACTGCTAATGCCCGCATTTTGGTGGCGAGGGGAATGGGTGCTTTTCTGCAAGACAGTCCCAAGTAAAATACTCCAGCATGGGCCCTACCCGGTGTCGTGAATCGCGGCCAGATGTTCAGTCTCCTATTTCACACAACTGGAACTGCGTTCTAGTGTCTTCACAGGAGATGTTTGTCCTGGTGCAGCTCTGTGCCGATTTCTTTGATACCTAAGCGGAGAAACCAGGCTGCTTTCAAAACTCCATTTGTATTTCTCAGTAGTAACGCTTCAATTTAAATGGACTACCGGGCGGGGCGGTGCCGGCGGTGCCCGGGGCCGGCAGGAAGAGCTCTCTCACAGGCGCCCCCTCAGCGCCGGCGGCCCCGAGCCCTCCGCGCCCAGACGAAATGGCGGCGGCGGCGTTCGCTCGGCACCGCCCAGGGGCGGAGCTGGCCGCTTTGCGCGCCAAGCCGGGACAGACTCTCCCGTCTGGCAGCTCCTCACCGTCGAGCCATGGCTGCCCCAGCTGTGCCCGGCTACTCGCCCGGCTTCAAGAAACCGCCAGCGATGCTGCGGCTGAAGCGCAAACGATTGCGGAGGAGCGAGACTGTTGCCTCCGCTTCCCCGCCCTGTGGCGCAGCCCCGCGGGCCCCCTCCATGCCGGCCCGCCGAAACCCCTTCTCCAGCCTGGAAAACGCGCCGCGGGCGGCTGCCAACCCTAAGCAGCCGCAGCGGGCTCGGCTGCCTCCGCCACTGACAGAAGAGTCCCCTTCGGCAGTTCCTTTCTGGCAGGTAGGTCCGGGCTCCAGCCTCGCGGTGGTCGGGGCATTTCTCTTCCCCCGCGACGAAATGGGGCCGGAAAGGCGAGGGGAGAAACGGAACGGGCCCCGTGGTCAGACGAGGGGCCTCGGCGCCGGTACAAGCAGCCAGCGCCCTCAGCCGGGGCTCGGCATCGGCGGTCTTGAGCCCCTTGTCCCTGAAGAGAACACAGTCCCCGAGCTAGGGGCTTGCCCCGGCTTTGTGCATGGATGGAAACCAACTATGGCACTTCTGCCACGAGGGCACCTCTGGACATCTTGGGACACCTTTTGGTTGCACCGAAGGATGGATGTTTAATACCGCTCTTGAAATTTTCACTGCAGGGCTTTTTTAATTATTGTTGGCCGATTATTATTTCGTCCTGTGTCTTACATTCCTCTTTTATTCAGCTTTTAGAGCCTGTTTGTGAAGATAAACCCGTCCCAAGATCAGAGCCCTCTGACAGAACTGATGACTTCGCCCTGACCAATGTACGAGACGGTGCATAATGCTCCTTAAGTGTTTTTTTTTGCTTTTCTCAGGTCGCAAAAAACCCCAAAACGCTGGAACTGGTTGGCTTGATATTTAATGGTCCATCTCACTATAAAATTATGTAGTAAACTTAAGTTGCCTTGACATTTACTGTTACGGCGACCGATCTCTTAAAAGCCTGCTTTCTGCCTGACATCAAACTGATGTAGTTCTCATTCATAGAGGTTGTCTTCTTCCAGTTTTATTGCCATGTTTGTTGTAATTCTCCTGTTTCTTAGTTTTATGTTTTGTTGAGATAAAGATGTCCTTCAAGGTGTAGTATCTCCTGCATCTCTCTTTTATTCAGCTGCAGAAAGGGAACAGACCACCAGACGCATAAGAAAGAAAGAATGCCTGGAAGCACTCTTGGAAGTGAATTTCAAGCAGGCAGTGTCTTAGCACTGTTAGCGGTTCAGAAATTTAAGTTCAAACTAACTTGGCAGAATAGAAAAATGACCTCTCGGAGAGAACAAGCCATCCTAGATCTCTCTAGTATGTGGTCGGAGTTTGTTGGTTTGGGGTTTGTTTGGGTTTTTTTGCATCCTGTAGGGAGCAATTTCCCCGAGAGGATGAAATGAAAGAACTGTTTTGCCATGGAAATTCTTGTCTTCGTAAACTTCAGGGCTAAGCTTTTCTTTTTTCGAATCATTCATCCTTTTATCTGTTCCTAGTTATAACTCCTGTGAATGAGAACTCTTTCATGCAGCTTTACAAGCCCTATAATGCTGTGTTTCTATTAGAATATGTTACTGACTAAAATAATCAGTTGAGTACAAACTATGACTTTGGTTAGCCTATGAAAAGTCAGCCTCTGTGTAACTTGGGATCCAGAAAATCTGCCTGCAGAAGTTGTTGGGTTTTTTTCAAGTATATCTTCTAATGTAATATGTGTACTTCCTTGGGATCAAAGTCAGCTAGGCACTGATTTTGCTGTTGCACTGAACTGGATAAAAACATGCAGAAGACATCTTTAAATTGTCTTTTTATAGGCTACTAAAGATGTTACCTGAATAGCCAGGATCTAGATTCTGGTTTGCCTGCCAGGAAAGGTATATAAAATCAACATGCTAAAATATAGTTAGCTACACAGTTAAGTTTGCATTAGGTTAATTTGTGCTCTTTCTGTTTCGTAAGGACTTTCATTTACCTGTTGCTGTACCTGAAGTTCCCTCCTCACCAAGACATGAATTTCCTGCAGATTGGAGTATTAAAACACGACTTCTATTTATGTCTTCTCAACCTTTTACCTGGACAGAACATTTGAAAGCACAAGAAGAAGCTCAAGGATTTGCTCAGCATTGTAGAACTACAGAAACAAACTTGCCACAGAGCATAGAGGTAATACTTCAGAAGGTAGTTCAAAGCTCTAGCTTTGAAAATGAGAATGTACCTTTGCACCTTTTCTTAGATAGTGAAAACAGGATTCTGCTTTGTTTTGGTCTTGTATTAAGAACAAGGCTGATTCAGGCTACTAACCTTATTCCATCTGTGGTGTTTACCCACAGTGGCAAACAGGGTTAAATGGGTGGTCATTTAACTTCATCTGTGGAGCAGTTGCCAGTTGCTGTCCATCTTTCTTCAGTCTGGCTTATTCACAAGACAGGGATTTTTATCTTAGGATCTAATGTAATATTTTTTAATCCATAATTTGTAATAATGTTTTAATCGGTCACTTGCAGTGCTGCCTTAAGTGAAGCAACATTGTCCTCAAAAAATATCTTTTGACACCTAGGAACCAAAACTGTCAATGGAACTGCGTTGTGCCTTCCAGCAAAGCCTCGTTTACTGGCTTCACCCTTCACTGCCATGGCTGCAGATGTTTCCCCGGATTGGAGCAGATAGAAAAATTGCTGGAAAGGCCAATCCTTGGTCACAGGATGAAGCCCTGCAGCAAGTGCTAATGAGCGAGTGGTAAGTGGAATCAAGCAACTAATGTATTTAGTAAGATTAAGACAATGAGATCTTAATGCCTTTTCTTTTTTCCAATTTTTATGAGAAATCTGAAAAATTGAAAACTGAAAGGCAGAATGTTCATCATTTCAAAGATTAAGGAAATGTAAGACTGAAGCTACTTTCCAGTGTTAGATGTCCCTCTCCAAATCCTAGTTGTTGATTTGGGTAGGATTCCATACATCTTGTTAGCAGGCAGCCTTTGCTTCTTGTACACCCACGTTCTAGAAAGCGCATATGCTGCAAAAGCACAACACTCAGCAATAAGCTGTTCTTCAGAAGAACTTGGCTTCCTAGATCTTCAGCATGCCTGAAAATTTGGCTGCTGTATGATCTCAGACCTGTAAGGAGTGCCCACCACTACTAACACCCTGACAAATCCAGTTTGTTGCATCATCAGCAAAGAATTAGTTACAGAATGGGTTTGCTCTAATTTGCAGGTCTGTCAGCTTTACTTCTCTGTACAATCTGCTCAGAGCCAAGCTGTGTCCATACTTCTATGTGTGCACTTACCAGTTTACTGTTCTGTTCCGTGCGGCTGGTCTTGCAGGAAGTGACGTTATCACAGCTGTCATTTCTCCCACAACTAGAGGTTTAAGGGAAGCCATGAGAAGTGAAGGTAAGGTGAGCCAGTTGAATGAGGATTTGAGCAGCTGATGAAGTGCATTGGCTGTGTTAGCAAACCACTCATTGCATTCTTTTCTTCCTCCTCTGTTCAAGGCATAGAGTTTTCTTTACCTTTGGTAGAAGAAAGAAGAACCAGGAAACAGAAGAACTCCAATGTGAACTTGGAAACGGAAGCTGATAACAGCCTTGAAGTGAGCAACAGCACAGAAGACGGAGAGTACGTAATAAGTCTTCTATGCTGCTAGAATGCAAGGGCACCTTCAGTCTTCTGCACATTCTATTTGGAAAATATTTGTAGAAAATATCTATCACTCCTAACACTGGTTCTGTTTTTGCAGAGAGCCAGCTCCAAGTGATGATGATGATGACGCTGAGGCAAGCTTCTCTTGGCTTGAGGAGATGGGAGTCCAAGACAAGGTTAAGAAACCAGATGCTCTTTCTATTAAGCTGTATCCTTCGCATGTCAAGACGTATGACACTGGAAAACCATACAGATCTTACTTTTTAGTGGTATAGATATATGTTTTATAAAAGCTTTTGAGAAGTTATTTCCAGGTATTAATCTTCACATTGTGGCATAGTAGGAGACTCTGCATGTCTGAGTTTATGACAGATATTTCTAGATGCTTTTCTTCTTGAAGGAAAAGCCATTGTGAATTGTTAATATAACTTAATAAGATCCATTAGGTCACAAACTGATTGTGTCATCTCACATGCAGGTTCACTGGACTCATTAGATCTTCATAGTTTCTGTAAAGAAAAGGGTGCATGTTCCCTTAGGTTTACACTTGGAAGTCGTGGGGTATGGTGGGGACGCAGCTGCAGGCCAGACCAGCTGTTGCTGACAACCTCTAAGTGTATCAAGAGGGACTGAGTAACTGTCTTACTATATCTCCACTTGCACTTAGAGCACTTGGGAATTTTATAATGAATTCAGAAGTCAGGCTCAAGATGCTGCTTAGTATTTGAAGAACAAATCTGAATCAGTTTAGTGGGTTTTTTGGGTTTTTTTAAATTACTTGATTGGATTGAAGGGGCATGAGGGACTTCTGGAGTAGCACAGCTCCGATTCTTCCTTTGGTGTACTGCTGCTTTTTGCATCCTTGTGATTTTCCTTTGACTCCAGTCAATGCAGTCATAAGGAGAAGCATGAGGTGCATGTGGATCACAAACCGGAGTCCCTTGCATTAGTGAAAGGAACAAACACCTTCACCTTGCTGAACTTCCTGATAAACTGCAAGAGCCTTGTGGCTGCTGCAGGTCCACAGGCAGGGCTTCCACCAACTTTACTGTCCCCCGTTGCTTTCCGAGGAGGAACAATGCAAACACTCAAAGTAAGTGACATCAACCATCTCTATTTTCTAATAAAGGAAAGAAAGCTGCTTGGTCACCCAGTAGATTAGACATTACTTTTGAATAGTTGCTCTCAGGTACTCCAGAGTAACTTTTGTTGTTTCCGATCTGAGTTAGCATTTTGACTGCCTTCCAGATCATCTCTATCACCTACTCTGCTGCTAACCTGAAATCCCAGCATTTCTGTTCTTCACATCTGGAGGATGGCTAAACAGGCTTCCCAGACATTAAAATGATTCTTGAAAGACATGCCTGAGATCTTGTGGGGTCTGAAATTATTACAGCTGCTTGCAACAAGGAAGCCTCTGGCCTCCTGAGTCATAGCTCACCATCTGTTACTGTAAGGAGGCAGTGGGTAGTAGAGGATATGCTATTAACACAGGTAGGTCAGTCATCTTCCACCAAAAAAATAGTTCCTTCTGTTCTGCAGTTAACTTTGTCCATACTCCAGAGCATTCCTGCACACCACAGCTGGTACATTTTAGGAGCTGTTACAAAGACATTAAAACCCTCACAATGCTCATGTATTGAGGAGCAAGTTGACAGTAGTATTTTGGACTTGTAACAGAACCGTGGCACTGCAGTATTAATGAAAATTAGGACTTGGTGTGCCAAAGACTAATCTTGTGTGCTTTTGTCTTTAGGCTCGAAGTATAAATGCCAAAGCCAGGGTCCAATTGGCATATAAGGATATATCCAGTTTGGAGATCGTAGGCCCCGTCATGCCTCATGCCCTGCATTCACTGACCATGCTGCTCAGGTCTGCACAGAGGGGAGCCTTCTCTGCTGTCTTGTATACACATGAGCCAACTGCTGTGTTCAACACTAACCTTGACAATGCAAGCTCCGCCTTAAATAAGGTAAGCAAACTAGCAGAGGCAGTCATTCCTGTGAGGGGTAGTATCTTCAGTAGGACACTGAGTGACACAAACCTTTCCCTTAGTTCTTGAGTTTACACCCAGTTACTTGTGATAAAGTAATCTGCCACTTTCTCGGCAGCTACTGTGGTTTGTCCTTCCTTCACAAATGGAATCACAGGAAAAGTAGCTTTCAGGGGTTCCCTAGAGGTGCACAAATAAACATTAAGAAGTACAGGTATTTCAAAGAGAAACACCTATTCCATGTCTCTCTTCCACAGGAAAGTATACACAAAGACCTTTCTGCATGTGGACTGCATCCTAAGACTTTGGATCAACTGAGTCAGTGTCCAACACTGGGGAAATATTCCATCCGATTTCTGGAAATGAAGGATTATGCTTATACCTGGAAGTCTTAGGTACGCTAGTTCGATTTAGTGGAAGAGAATGCTCTCCAGTGTGCAGTTGCTGTGCTTGATTTTGGTCTACATGGGCAGCACCTACACAATCCTGGGAGTGATACAATTGAACTGAACCTGCTGGACAATTGTTTTATATTGGCTGATGGGTACAATTGGAAGGCCTTTTAAAGGAAATGAAAGAAAAGCCTTCAGCATCTCCTTTTGCATTTCAGAAAGCCTGGGTTTTAAAATAAAATGTGCTAAAACATGGCTATTGGGTTTATTGGTCTGACTTGTGTCCAGGAGGTTTGTATTCCTCATGCACATCTGTTCTGAAGAATTTCTGCTGTTGCCCTGTGTAGTAACTCCTAATGTCAAATACATCACCTATGGTACTCTGCATGGGAATGCATCCAGGCTGGTTTTGAAAATCTCCAGAGCAGATCCCCTAACCTTGCTGGGCAGCCTGTTCCAGTGCTCCATCACCCTCACTGTAAAGAAGCTGCTCCTCACATTGAGGTGAAACCTTCTATGTTCAAGTTTGCATCCATGGTTCCTTATTACTATGCACCACTTAACCCCCACCCCTCAGATATTTATAGACATTGATCAGATCCCCCCTCAGTCTTCTCAAGACCAAACAGCCCTAGGTCTTTCAGTCTCTCTTCCCAGGTAAGATGTTCCACTCCACTAATCATTCTCGTGGCTCTCCACTAGACTCTCCAGCAGCTCCCCGTCTCCTGAATTGGGGAGCCCAAAACTAGACACAATACTCCAGGTCTCACCAGAACAGAGTAGAGGGGGAGAAAAACCTCCCTACACCTGCTGCACATACTTCCCTTGATGCACCCCAGGATACCATTTGCCATCTTGGCCACAAGGGGGCATTGCTGTCCCAATGTGGAGTTCAGGGTAGAACAAGCTGACTTTTCATTGAAACTTTAGACCTAGATGCAAAATACTAAACTTCCCCCCCCCCCCTTCAATTAATATCAGACACTAAGAGTGAAAGTGCTAATAGCATTATGGGGAACAGCAGAAGACAGGGTGTCTGAAGCCATTACTCTTTCATTTCCAGTTCACAAGTAACAGTTAATACCTTTCATAGCTGACTTGTCTGCCTCCACCTTTCATGGCCTCTGCAATTGAGCTTTGCAGTCTGCTGTAAGGCAGCAGTCCACTGCCATAGATCATTAATGGCAACTCTCACAGCAGCCACGTTCTGACGCACTGTCCCCTCAAGCTGTCACACGTGACAGCTGCTTATGACCCCAGAACCAGCTACTTCCATTCTGAAACAGGCAGCACCTTCCTAGTGTGCACTTGAGAAAAAGCCTACTTCCAGGGTCAGCACATCCAACAAGTTACTGAAAGCAACAGGGAAAAGCTATTCTGTAACTGTCTCAGGGAAAGCACTTTTACTGAAGCCAGTAACCATTCAGGCATGTGCAGTCGAGCCTGTTTCTAGGGAATACAGTAATTGCTATTAATTCCAGCTCATTTCTGTTTTCAAATCTAGGATGACAGTTACCGAGGAGCACTAATACCAACTACTAGGTTACAGCCATTTAAAGAATCTGAAATGCAGTTACATTCTTGTAGTTTGGAAATGTTTAATTACAAGAATTTACAACCAAATTCTTTGTCACATGCTTTGCACCATTAGCTGAGCTGTGGCTGCTTCCTTGTACTGTAAGCTATGTTGGGTTTAAGTCATAGCTTTGCCTGTAACTTTAGAAGCAATACCAGTTGCTAACAACTGTGGGATAAAGTGCTGTTCCTCAAGCATACTTGGCTCCAGTGAACTGTGCCAAATGTCCAACAGCATCACACTCAGACTGCTGCTCTTTCACCTAAAGGTCTTTCCAGTGAATACTGCCATCAGTGCAGATGCTTTTAGAGCAGTAAGGTTAATTTACTGAACCTGCCCAAAGGGGCGAATTTTAATCACAACAAAGATTTGTTTGGGAGGACTAGAGACTTCAGCAGTTGATTTCGACTTCATATACTTTTTTGCACTTTAAGAAGCAATTTCAAATTTTCCAAGGTACAGGAACTTCACCTTCCTGCTCCTCCAGTCCTTCACTATTTAAAAACTGCCAATCAAAGGAGACTGCCAATAAACCATTCTGGTGGAAGTTGGCTACAAGTTCTCAGGCACCTGTTTCAAAATGCTTCTCCCTCAGTGGAGAAGTCAGAAGCACTTTCAGCAAGATTACTCCTTGGAAAATAACTCTGTGACAAGAGGAATTCCAACAGACAAACGGGATCATGTCTTCCATCAGCAAGGACTCACAGACTATTCACCTCTAAGACAGCTTAAGTGCTGCATAAATAACCAGGTTCCAAGAAAGTGTTTCCTAGTTGTTCTTTTTAATAAATCACTACTTATCTATTCCTGCATGCAAAGGACACTCAAACCAATTCAAATTTACAATTTTTAACAGAAGCACATTGCTACACTAGCTTTAGACTCAAGTATCATTCTAAAGAACAAGGAATGAAACTAAAACAGAAACCCCCCAAATCAAGAACTGTTGTAATTTAGGCATTACAGACCTTAACTGTTTTCTTTTTCCATGTCTTCCTTTAGACCAGAAGTTAAATCCACAGTACCACATCTTTAAGGCATGAAATCCAGAATTTGCCTAAACAGTTATTTTTAAAATGGAATTTTAACAGAACTGCCTCTTGCTGCAAAAAAAGGTAACATGAATCTTTACATTATACATGGGGAATATAGATCAAGAAGAGAACAAAGTAATAAGTACAAGAGAGTGAATGTTCCTAGATCCTCTACTGCACAGCTGTAAAACCAGTGGACACCATTGACTAAATAAAATGATCAACATCTCTGATGCTTTAGCTCTACCAAACCAGACATTTAAACAGAAGTCTGATTAAGTGTTGCTCCTGCATCCCAAGTTAATTACTCCTAAGTTGCACATCCTAAAGACATATTTAGCTAAGACAGATACAACACCCATTTCTCCCAGACATCTTTCCATTGCTGTACCATCATAATTACTTTTGGTTTTCATACATATTCCAAATGCTCAGCAAACAAAGCAAGGAGAACTTCAAATACTTAGTCAGAGACTGAAAGCAAGAAGCCAAAGGGGAAAAAAGTTTAATTAAGGAAAACTACGTCCATGAAAATTAAGCATTTCTAGAACTCTTTGACAGCCTAATAAAGGGTTTTGTTTCTTGGAAGTGTGTGCTGGAGAACAAAATACCATTTCTCTGCTATACACAATGAGAGACATTGATCCCTGTCCCTTAAGGGCAAAGAAGGGCATCTTGTTGCATTAACAGTTGACAGAATATACACAAATCGCCTTACTTTGTGGAAGAAGAGGTACTAGCAATTCCTCACCTCTGCATTCCTACTACCATTGCAGAGGTCATCTGATGTAGGCCTGAGCACAGCCTTTTACTGCATACAAACTGTATTTTGTTCCTTACCAGATGAAGCTCTGGTCAGCAGATGTAATTTGGAGAGACCTCTAAAGACTTTTCTGAAGCAAACTCCTGAACTACTTCAATCTATACAATCCTGGCCATGTGCTCATAACTCAATACAAAACTGGCAAGAGGTGCACAACACCTTTTCCAAATCAAAGTGCACACAGCTAAAGAACTAATACTCCTTAAATTAAAAAGGGGGTTGGGGGGAAAGTAGGAAAAGCTTTCTACATCCTCTCCCTAGTCAAACTGCCAAAATTCTGAATCAGGCTGTCTCCTTGAGGGCAGAATACCCTTAGGGAAAATTGAAGCCCAAGGAGTTAATTTGGTAACAGTTAAAAGCAACCAAAAATGTCTAGAACTGATTCTGCAACTATAATAGCTGTTGATAATCCTGATGAAGCGTGCTTTTATACTGTGCGTTTCTTCAAGAAGCCATCCTGGCATACGTTTTAATTACTGCTTACTGACCAGTGATTAAGATTATGAACTTGTGCTGCTTTATTGACCAAGTTGGGTACAACAATTTAAGCATCATTCTATCCCTTCCCTCCCCCCCAAATCCAGTTGTAGATTTGTTAGAGTTTAAAATTCACATTAACCACAAATTCATACAATCAACATCAGGCAGTGTGTTACTTGGTTTGGAATAGACAACTCCATCATCTCCCTTCTCAGAACATGCAGGGAGAGTCACTTTTACATTGCAAGTCACATCGGTTCCATTGCTGGACTTTCTGCCATCCCTTTGAGAGCAAGTCTTTTGCCTAATCAGGTGTGTCCTAGAGCATGGGCTGTGTGGCCAGTCGCAGTGCACCACCGAGCTAACCCCCCAGACAGAACTCCAAGAGAAGTCGCAGTGTTAACACTGTACAACAGGGCCACCACCGTGCGCCTTCTCACGGGGGTCACAGTACTGGCCCAGTATCTGTCCAGCAGTACACGCCAGCCTCGACTAGACTAAGGTTAAGCCCAGTGACCTTTTACCATCTGTTGGCAAAAGCCCACACGCAGCTTTACCGAGACCAGGAAAAACTGCAGCATAGTATAAAACAGTATGAAAGTGTTAACATTCCGTACTGAAGAGGAATTGCATGGGCTTTTAAACAAGGGTTTGTTTAGATTACTGATGCCTCCAGAGTCTGTCGTCTGATTTAGTCATTTAAGAAATAATTACATCACTAATGTAAACAATATAAACATACCAAAAACTAAGTATGATTTAAATACATTTTGATGGTACAAAAGAAAAACCTGAAGGTGTCTGTACAGTTTTTACAATGTGGGAATTGCCAATGTATTTACAAACACGAAAGGGCAAATACCATTTTTTGTGCAGAGTATAATTTTCTGAAATAATGTCAATATAAAAAACAATATCTAGCGGTGTGAGGCACTCCTAAACATGGTGGTATTAACCATGCTTTCCTTTGGTACAAGTCCCATCGCTTGGAGAGCCGCAGTTGCTGCTGTGGCTTTAGCATGCTTCTTATTAAGGCTGGCAAAAGTAGGCCTATATTCATTTCCATTGACTCTCACCTGTTTTAGAAACAGAAAGGGAGGGAAAAAGGTTACAAAACGCCGCCTCACTTCCAGTTCAAGGCAGCATCTCACAGCTGCTTTAACCATGTTCTCTATCTAATTCCTCTATGAGGGCAGACAAAATCCACATCTGGCCTGTAAGTGCAATCATTTCAAACAGTATCTGCTAATGCAAGCTATTTTGTGAAAAAACCCACAGGCTAAGGTAACTGACAAAATTCATCGAATCATATAATTCTTTGGGTTGGAAGGGACCTTGCTCACTAACTTTACAACAGTAAGATTTAATAGCACAGCAAGAGTATGATACCACAGAAATTAGTTATTTTAGTGAGAAGTGGCAGGATGTGCTTCTCAATGGATTTACAGATTAAAATGCTTGACCTTAACAGAAACAGGATTCTGACACAACTTAGCAGATGTCAGCCACCCGTGTGGGGGCTTTTACGTTTCTGTAAAAATACAAACACGAATTCCTGTCACCTTTAATAGAGAAACCAACAGCAAACGAGGAGACTCAAACACACCTTAAAGATAAAATGTTTGCGATGATCAGGCCCACTATCATCCACTAACACAAATTCGGGTGGTGACCATCTTCTTTTGTTACAGATCTCCATCAGTGCAGAAACCGGATGTTTACCTTCCAAGATAAAACACATTTGAGATTCCAATGCCATTACCAAAGCAATCACTTTAAATGAGATGTTTTCTTCAGACAACCAAGAATCTCACCTGAAAGATCCTTCATCACAACATAATGTCCAGATCTCTTTTGTGCCTTCTCTCCCACAGCAACAAGCCCTAAATGAAACATAATAAAGTTTACACTTACGATTTCCATCCAATTTCTGTACTCTCCTCAGTAAGGGAACAATATGTATCAGTGCAGATGAAATCTGGAGACACCATACAATTGTCTTTTCTGAAGTCTTTCAAACCTCCCTTTCATTTGGACTTTTTTCCCCTCCATACCACTCTAGTAAAGACTCTTGACAAGCCAGGTAGTAGAAAACTCTGGGTAGTCTTAGTCAAGTCAGGAAATGTCTGAGTTTCCCTGCCTTCTTTGGAGAAACACTGAACAGGAGACAAAACATTACTTGTTTTGTGCAACCCCAAAGTCATACACTACTTTAACAGCTTGCCTCTTCACATACTAAGCATCTGAAGTACTTCCATTAAACAGTAAGTAAGGGAGTGTACCGAGTATATCCCTTTATGAGCCCTTTTTATTAACAGAATTCAAGTATTTATCCTTTATGTACAAATTCACAGACCAATGACAATGATTTAATCACATCTGAATATAAAGCAGCAGAAAAGCATGCAGCTGGGCCACAAGTCAATGCAGACAGCAAAAGTTCCAATGGAAGTCATTGTGAAACACTGAAGCCGAGTATTATTCTCACAAGAAATAAAATGTAACAATCACCAGTAAGCAACTACACCATGCCTATGAAGTGGCTCATGTTTCTTTCCATTCATTTTGCCATTACCTTAAATAAATGTAAACGAAATACCTGATGTCTTATTCAGAATTTCTCAACTTCAATCTTCCAATATTACTTTTTTTTCTTACCTCAATTTGTTCCTATTCCTGGCTTTGGTGAATAAAGACAAGTGAGATAGTGCAATTGTTTCCAGTTTCCTCCTGTTCCTTTAGCTTTGTAGCTGGCATTTTATTTTGTTCTCCTTTAAAAGAAAATTCTTCCCTCCTTACCAGATTTTCATCCTAATATTCATGTAGCTGCTACGTAGAGACCTTTCAAGTGGCATGAAACCCTCAGAGACTACAATCACTGAAACAAAGTTGTGGTTTTTTCCTAGAATTTTACAGAATTTAGTATCGAAAATAATTATTTAAAATAAAAGAAAAAGAAGGAAAAAACCCACAACAACCAAAACCCAAACAAAACCCAGAAATCCCCAACACCAAAATTATGCTTTTCTCCACATTAATACTATGTCTCACTCAGAGTTACCAACATTTGTGTCTTCTGCATCTCATCCAGTACACCTCAAGAGGATTTTCAAAAGAGCTGCAATTGCCTCTGACAAGCTCTGCTGATGGAATGAGCTTCTCAGAGCAACCAAAAAAAAGATCAAGAACAGTTTGGTTTCCATTATATTGGTGAGAAGACTACAGATCTCACTCAACTGTTTGAAAAAAACCAGGGTTTAAGCAAAAGTTCTGGCAATGTCAGACAACCCTTTGGTTCCTGTCTTAGGGCAGTCTCCTGAGCAATGAGTTAGCAAGCTGCTTGTTCCTTTATGTGGAAGTGGTATTTTATTGGGGGGATAAGTTCTGAAAATGTATTTAAAAACCCTTGCAAAACAAAACCATGTTGGTTATTTAGTAACAGACAAATTCCTTTTAGAAATCTGTAACTCTTCCTGGAAGCTGTACACAGAACATTTTTAAAGGCTTTTAATACATTTAAGCATCAAAGAATGCTAATGTTTGAAGAAGCTTTTCAGCTACTCATCAGAAATGTAGAATCACTGTTCAGCTGCTTCTCTGTAATGCATGAAACATGCTGCTGCTTCACAATGCAAGTTGCCTCCCTGTATTACAAACTTGGTTGGTTCAACATTAAAAAGTATTCTTGATCAATACCGAACACCTTCAGCTTTTTTGTGGAAATATTTAGATTTTATGTATGATAATAACCAACTATTTCTTTCAGAACTATGACCTTAAAGCAAAGCCTGGCTATCACAAAGGTTACCCATATTTTCAGATGATCTATCACATGCCACGAAGAGGCATCCTTTAACTCCATCTAACAGCTTTGATTGTTACTGGAGACCAAGCATTCTGAAGCAGAGAGCACAAACTACCTGTTGCAAAATGCCCAGTCAATCAGGACCTGATCCTGTCTCAGGCCACCTGATCCTGTCTCAGGCCTTAGGACTTGCTGCTTGAAACTTCATTATCAAATTCTGCAAGCTTTAAGGTAATTTCTATCAGCAACCACATGAGAATCCTGGAGCACACTTCTAGAACTGGAAACTTGAGCTATAACACAGCTGTGTACCACCAAAATGTTTTTCATGTTCAAAATATTCACAAGCTGTGCTGCAATAGTGCATCTTTCCTATGACATGTCAAGAAGCAATATAATAAACAGGTAACTCTTCCCACCTCACATAATTCATCACTATGTTATGCAGGCTGCTTGAGAAAAATAATGCTGAAATTGACTCTTCTCTTCCCCTTGACTGATGATTATTCATAAGCTGAAGCGAAGGAACTCTTGCCAAAAATGAGAACTTCCTAAGACCACATCAACAAAGATCACAGATTCACAGACTGCAGTCAGGTTGAAAAGGATGCTCTTGTCTAACCCTTCTGCAGTGAGCAGAGACACCAACTAGATCAGGCTGCCCAGAGTCACATCAATTCTGATCTGGAATGTATCCAGGAACCACTGCAAGCCTTTCCAAACAGTCCTTTCACAGCCTTCCTGTAGGTTCCCTTCAGATACTGAAACACAGCTGTGAGCTGGCTGAAAAACTCCAGCTCCCTCAGACTCTCCTTGTAGGGCTTGTGCTCCACCCCCCACACCAGCCTTGTTGCCCTTCTCTGGATATGTTCCAGCACCTCAACATCTTTCTTAAATTGAGGGGCCCAGAACTGGACACAGTACTCAAGGTGTGACTGCTGACATTCTGCATCTTGTAGTTTAAATGGTTAGAACTTGTAGAGGCATTTCAGGTGGAACACTTTCATACCGATTCACTCTGAAAACAGAACTCCCTGAAAGCACTGGCAAGATGGCCAATGGCATGAACCATGCAGCCAACTTAAGCAGCAGCACGCTGCCTGTAAATAAAAGGGTGGTCGCTGCATATCAAATGATACAAGCACAATGGCTCTCCACCCGTGGCCATGGACTATATAAAAAACAGGAGGAAAGACTGATAAAGCAATCTTTGGAAACCATGAGAGAAATACCACTGTAGGTGAGAACAGATGCCTGCAGCAGCCTCCAACTAGGAGATGGAACAGTAGGGAGATCAGACAGACAAAAGGTAAACAACAGCCATTTGTAAGCCTAAAACCATCAGTACGACATCCTGTTCATGTCAGGACTTCAGCTCAAAGGCACCTCAACTCCATAGCTCTCACCTCTGTCCTTCACCCCAGTTTAAAACCAATCTATTCCATCTTCTATCCTGCCCTATTCCTGCTTCAGCCACTTCCTCAAAGCCAAGTACAACAGCTCCTCCATAGTTCACTTCCCTGTCTGTGCTTTCTCCATACATCCAACTGAAGCACAACCCTCATTTAAGAACCACTGAGAAGCCCTTTTTAGAATGGGAAGTGAAGGTGTAAGGACAAATCCTACACATAAAATCCAGGACTTGAAAGACTGTTATCAAAATCATCTGTGCCATTCTGTTGGTTTTTACAGTGAAGCTGTACCCTGAAAAATCTTAGTACTTCCAAGTTATTTTGCCTATGTTCAAAACAGTCACAAAAAGCTTGTACTGTCATGAGACATTTAAGGAAGGGCTTACCTTTTCGATCTGTCTTAAAATCAACCATAATAGGCTCAACACTGCCTTCCTTGTTTTTTCCAAGCCCTTCTCCTTCTCTCCAGCCCATTTTTCTCATCAGTTGAGCTCCCATTCCTCCAGTTACAGGGGCTGCTCTTAAGAACTGATCCTATCCAGAAAAAGAAAAGTAAAACAAATCCTGCAGTTAGTACTAGGACTTTTAAAAATAAGTGGGACTTTCCAATAAATGTTTCTAACAACCTTTCACAGACTCAATTAAAAAAAAAACCAAAACCACCTTAGCTTTATGTACATTAACACTTTGTGTAAACCAGAATTCACGCAGACACACGAGACACAAATCAATATTCTCAAAAAGGAACAACTTAAAACTCTAATGCAATCCAAAAGTGGCAAGTGACCCATTTCAGACATAGGTATTTAACAAAATCATAACCGTCCAGTTTTTAACACGCTACTTTGGTTCCAATGCATCTCTTCTCATCTTGTGAAAGGAGGCAGTGTTAACTGTTTAACTGGCAACATGCGTGCCAAGTGTACCTAGTCGTTGAACAAAATACAAGCACATTTAGTAATGACATTCACATAGTGTTTAGGTGTATTTTAAAGATCACCAAAAAAAAAAGAAAAGAAAAGAAAAAAAAGTTTTCCGTTTTATTATACAGCAGTTGCACATTCAAGTTCTATTCTGAAAATCCACATGAAACACACAGGGGTTTATTTTCTGGGTTTTTTTTAAGGGAAAAAAAAAAAAAAGGCGCTTAGCCATACAGTTTTTAGCAGCAGTAGTCTTCACATTCTTTCAAATCATCATTAACACAATAGCTGTTAAATGGTGAAAGCTTATCAACAGAAATTTTATACATCTGTTTTGATGTAAAGAACTTTAAAAACTCCTTAAATGTTTACGTACCTAGGCCTCGATGGCCGCAGTGTTGTGAATAGTAGGGCTGGCATTGACCGTGGCAAGAAGGCAGCTACAAGGATTTGACCCTGAAACAAGTTTCCATATAGAGGGGTGAAAGTTCACAGGTTATTCTGTGAACTATCATCTCTCTTCTGCACCCCCCGCTGACCCAAGTAAGTAAGTCAATCATTTCCATCACAGCAAAGAACTGCTTGCCTTAAAATATACAAGTTTACACACTGGCACTGATAAGTCCATCAGTTATTTCGCATAGTAGGTTAGATGACACAATGCCTAGTATTTTTGTGACGGTTTTGCCTACCTCTGCCTACCATCAAAGTAAACTAATAGAACTGAGGGTTGGGGCTTTTTTGTTGTTGTTGTTGTTGTTGTTTGGTGTTTTTTTCTTCTTTATTTGAGTTGTGCTTGCAAAAGTAAGTGTTTCTCAGATTTGGACAAAAGGCTGACCTGATAGGTCCTTGTTTTCAATTTGTACATAAAATTGGAAGCATTACTTTTGCAGACACTAAGGGCAATATATTTTTATGGGGTTTTCAAACTGGCAACTGATATACCCTAGCCATGTATGTGTGTGATCCCCACTAAACATGGTGTTAAAAAAAGAAAAAAATTAAATTAAAAAAATGCTGAAGGTTCTCCAAATATTTACCAACTGATCATGCAATTGGATGCTGCACTTACTAACAAAGTGGTTTGATGGAAGAGTAGAGAGGCTAAGTGCACCTCTTCAACTTTTTTTGATTGGTGCAGACCATGCAGTGTGTGTGTGTGTGTACACAGAGACAATTGGTTTGTTTTATACAAACTGTCTCAATCTACACATCTGGAATGACTTTTACTTACTTCCATTTTTCATCCTCCCCTCTCTTTTCCAGGCACCTCTTATAAGAAAAGAGCAACCATGTAGAGAATGATACAAACCCCAGTCAATGTCACCCTGGGTTCCGATTCCTCTTTTGCACCTGCTTTGCAATGATAGAATTTTCAGTATCAACATCTGTTTCATTACCACCAGCATGTATTCAGTTCACAAATGAGAGAGTCCAATTTCTTGATGAGGTCATTTTAACGTTACACAGCTTTCTCATCACACTTGATCTGGTACTAATTCAGGCGTTAGGAAGGATGCGAAAAACTCCAAGTAGTTTAAAAAATAGTAAATAGTTCAAAATCAATGCCTTAAGTTCCTATGTAGGAATTATGAGAGCCTGAACATTCCAAATATTGGAAATAACAAAAGAGTTCTAAATTTCAAGGTGCGATTCATTAAAAACATCTCTTCTAATGTGTGAATTTAGAGTCCTATATGGTAACTTCAGGAGGAATTTCTTACGTTACGTTAACCCTTAAAGATGTACAACAGAAGCAGGACAGCAAGAAATCAGGAATGAGAAGTTTTGTTTTATTACAGAACAGCTGTACTTCTACCTCAGACTAAAAGGCTAAACGAAGTATGCTGCTAACTGTGAAAGGAGACAGATAAAGCCTATACTGACTCAGTTTCATGAAGAAGCAAAGGCAATCTGCAGCAAGTGAAAAAGGTAGTTCTGTCGTTTGGGGATTTGTTTTGTTGGGTTTTTTTTAAGAATAAACTGAATCTAAGTCTCTAATGTTATCTGAACAATTATATTTATCTTTTAAAAAATAATTTAACAACAGATGACTTCATTAAGCCCACAATTTAACAGAGTATGGCTAAAATTAGTGCCAGGTAATGACATTGTATGTAAACACACAAAAATGTCAGAAACCTTAACAAGAGAAGAACACTTATTTTCAGTTTAAAAAATCATAAAAGGCTAAATCTCACATAACTATTTACTAGCTATGTCTCTGGCCCATCTGGCTATCAACCTCAAGAGCACAATACAAATTTATTATCATTTTTCTCATCTTTTGATCCCTAAATTCCATGGCAGGTCATCAAAATAAAGCACACTTCTGTTCTCCCAGCAGATGGAGACAAATGACCAGCTACATTCTTCTGCCAAAGTATTTTCTTTAAACAGAAGGCTACCTAGTAAAATCAGATTACTTACTAAAGTTATTTAGTGATTTTGATTATTCTTCTTTCAGTGCTACTTCAGGGCAACAATTGTGGGGACAAGAATGCCTGAATTGTCATTTAAGAATCTAAGCAAATATACACACAAGAAAGTAATTTTTACAGTTTTTTTTTCTGAAACAATACAAGTTGGACAGTCACTGTCTAACTGCAACAGCTGTCCCTGGGAAAAATTACAGCACAAAGCACTAAAATGGGCAATCTACAAATGAGCACCATCATTACCTGAGAAATCTTTAAACACATCATCAATTTCTAATTTCTGCTCTCTGAATATCTCCATTCCTTCTCCCAACGCTGACATGGCACTAAAACAACTTCTGTCAGAGGAAAGGTTTATTTCTTTTGAGTAGTACTTTATTAAAGGACCAAAAAGGCCTTAAAGGCACTAGGGGAACATTTTCATCTATAGTATAATGGCCCGTCTTTAAGATTAAGACTAACTCTGAACAATTTATCTGAGTCAGGTAGCAGAAACAAGCATTTACGATTGGCAAAATTTTTGTAAAGCAACGGCACCTTCCATTAAATTAACTGCCACCTCGAGCAACAGCTGCATTCCTGTCCCAATACAGGAGGAAGAATACCTTTCTGAAGAACCTCATCAACTGTCTTACTAATCTACTCTCACAATAAGCCTCAGGATTTCTATTCTGTTCACTGCTTTAGCATGCAATCTGTAGAAAGCAAGCTGAGAAGAGCTAGAAAAAAAGAACATTTTGAGATCTCAACAGGGAGTCTGTCCAGTATAACTAATATATAGATTACCTGCCTTGCCATGTGGCCTTCATTTCCAAGTAAAGCTCCTTGTGTCATATGAGACAGGAAGAATACAGATTTTTCAGGAGCCTTGTTAGAAGGCTCTTGCACAAGCAGTCCTTGTGCAAGTGACAATTACAAGACTTAGTTTTATCTTTGTTGCTAACACTAAGTTTTAGACAAATGGAAGGAACACTTTTATTTAATTGTTCAGAACTTGCTGCATAAAAGAGAGCATTCTAGCAGCCACTGTAAAACTGCTTTATATAGCACGACTGAACGAAAGCTCCATGTGCATGAAACACTGCAAAAATCTTGTTTGGGAGTGCAAGTTTAGGCTACAAAAGCTGATGAATCCAAGAACAAGTGGTGACTCTGGGAAAGTCTGAGTAAGTGGACCTCAACAGAATTTGCTTGGAGAAAAAATATTTGACCATTTCCTCTGACTTTACATTTAGTCAGTAGAACAGTGTATGTGTAAGAAAAAAAAGGTGAAAAAAAGGCAACCTCCAGAACAAGTCATGTTTGTGAACTGATTACACGAACAATGATGAACTGAAACAGAAACCATTTTTCACAAGAAAAATATGCTATTGTTCAGAAATCTGTTTTAATTATACAGGAAACCTAACAACACATTATTCCTTTATGCCCAGAATGCTGTGCATGAACACCATGAATTAGCATATTACTGGGAAAAATATTTCATACCTCTAATTGGTTTGTCAATCATTCAAGTATGCCAGGTTAACCACTTCCATAACTAATTCTCTCAAAACTTTGAGATTAAAACTGAAGTTGCAGGCCTGTTTTGGTTTGAGTACATATTACCTCTCCAGAGTAATTTTTAAAGTAGAAAAATCAATCTAAAATTCAAGAAATGCAAAGTGAAGACAGCACTTATCAAGCAAGTTCCTCAAGCACTTCTTCCCTCCTGACACTGCTCTTCCTGTTTGTTACCTCTATTTAGCTTTGTGATTATCTCTGCCAAGCACCATGTCTGCACATGTTCCAATTCTTTTTGCTAATGATACACAAACAACTATCTGACACAGTGTCTGTTTCTTATGGCAAGTGCTTACAACAATTTCCCAAGCAAAATGCCTTCAGTACACAACATCCTCACTTAGAAGTGTGCATTAATTTACACATGCTATGTATCATGTTAAAATGCATTTTCTCAGGCCCAAAAAGGAGTATAAGTTTGATTTCTCAGGCCAAATAAGGAGTACAAGTCTGATTTCTCAGTGCTACACTGCACAATTAACAGGAACTAAGTTAAACAACTTGAAGTGCCTAAGTAAAATACAATCTGTACTTTGCATTTCATGGTTGGTTTGCATTCATATCACTGAGAAAGATAACATGCATTCAGAAACCATCATCTCTACACATCTTGTCCTGTGGCAACACTTGCCAAACACAGGATGTGACTTCACATTAAGTTCATCAAATCTAAATGCTTTTAAGACTTGAACAAGCCCCACCACTCCTAACACAAACAAAAAATAAAACAAACAAAAAAAAACCCAAACCAACAAAACAGAGCAAGCCTTGCACAGCCCCTAATGCATTTTGTAGAGGGTGCATGACTGTAACTACTTGTTATTTCATGAGTTTGATGGCAATGTGCGTGCAAATATGGAACCTGGAAAGAGCAAAAGAAGTCAAGCTGAGGAATGCCAGAGCAGGAAAGAGGACTGTGTCCTCATCTTCGTCACCCAACCGCTCTTCTTGTTTCCAGTAGCAGCCTCCTTTTCTGACAAACCACATGATGCTTGCTAAGGAGGATGCCTACTACTGCAAACCACTGTATTTTTACAGCCAAGGACTTAAGTGCTTCTGCCAGAGCACTCTTATTCCTAGATTCAACAGAAAGTTCCAATACGCTTCTGCTCCTCATAGTAGTCGTATTCATAAGCCAGAGATCACTCTTCTCTCATTTTCACCCTGTAAAGCTTTTTGCTCTTTTGAGTTTTCTTAAAGCAGATTACAGAGTGAAGCTAAAAGTCTGGGGGAAAACACACTTGCTTTCTCTACTTATGTTTTGTTGGCTGATACTCTTGCCACTGTAAGGCCTGGAAAAACTCAGATCACAGAACCTAATGGAATGAAAATGGGATGAGATGGAGGCTTGTGAAAGAGATGATCAGAGATGCTTCCTTTCCATTGCCTTGAGAACCCATCCAAAGTCCTGCAGAGTGGAGGAACCCTTTTAGGTTTATTGATCTCTTTCACAAGCCTTGTGGTGGAAAAGCTCTCCTTTTCTGAACAACACATCCCTGCTGAGTGCTTTATATTTCTAAGTTCCTCTGCCAGGGACAATTACTGTAATCAAAGTCTACATTTTGTTACAATCTCAAAGCCAGTAATAATTAAAGCTTACTTCTATGCCCTGAATCAATACTGAGAAGAGCCCAAAAGCCTATCTGGCAAGTAATTTGGACCTCTGGCTCTCTGTATTGTCTGGCTATACAAAGTGGAAAAAGCAAGTTAGTGATTCTTGGCAAAAAATATTTCTATTTTTTTAGGATGTTAGAATTCCAGGCTTTTAGTGCTCAGTTTACACCCAGTTTTATGGAAAATTCTACCTAAGCCTCCAATCTAACCTACTACAAATCTAACCCTGGTTTGAGGGTTGCCTCAATACCACAATCTGTAAGGACAAGCAGACATACTGTATATTCAACTAAATTACTTGCAAGACTGACCACTGTAACTCTTTCTTTTTGCCTGTAAGGTGGATATTGCTTGAATTCCTCAGTTCTACTTCTTGAAAGAGAACCAGTTTGGTATTCATTTTCAAAGATGAAGCATGAATTATTAAACTTATAAAACGCATGTATGTATGACGCACCACATCCCAAAAATAAGTCAGTGTTACTCTGCAGTAAGAGGTAACTATTTCACTGTAGGATGGCATTCAATCTATTAAACCATCTGCAATTCCTGATTTAATATTCCAGATCTCATGGTTCCCAGAAAACCCTGGTGATACAAATAGAGGCAAAGTAGCAATCAGATAGAACCAAGTCAAACAAAATGGCAGTTTGGGCATTGGTTCACCGGATCTGATCACAAAACATCACTGACTTCAACAATATCAGGATCAAACCTTGCCTGATCTGTGCCAATCCCATAAAAGTAGTGATGGACCTACCACTGCAACCATAGCAGTACTGCAAATGTCATTTCAGTGTAAGGTAACAGCATGTAAGAACCAGTTTGACTCAAGTAACAGACGCACACATTATTGAAGTACTCATGTCACAAGCAACACCTTCGCACAACAAAATCGATACAGCAGCAGCAAGTGTCTAAATCAATCAAAGACAGTGTTTTAACTCAATCTGTTGTATTTGACACATGCATTACCATAGGTTAAGGCACATTTGTTGTATTTTCCAATACTTCCACTGCTACTTAAAACGTCATAGTTAGAAAAGTATGTCTGCAGAACTTCTACCTTTCTAATCCATGCTTGGGGACCACTGTTGGTCAGCTCATCTGAGGACAGTATCTGTGCTCCAGTACTTCCTGTGAACTGGCCAGGTATGGAGTTTGATTGAGCCCAGGCATCAATCTACAAAATAAAAATGAAACATAAAACATAAGAAATGGCACTTTTTACCTTTGCAATTCTCTGTTGATTCTCAGAAGTTTAGAGCTGTGTTCATTAATACTCATTTGTAAGCAATCGCTCCAAAAAAATGAGCATTTTTCTATGCTAACCTTAAAGCATGAGCTCAGAGTCTCGCAAGACTATTACTCACTGTTTCCTTAGCCTCAAAATGAGTGTTATGAAGTGCAAAATAAAGGCAGAAAGTTTAAACACAAAACGGGCTTCCAAACCCCTGTGGTTGCATCACAAAAAACCAAAATGGCTGGCATGAAAGGTAAACATCTGCTTTAAGTTGATCAGAATGCTGATAAAGAGCGCAACATACCTGTTCCTGTGCACGGTTTAACATGCACATGGCCTCTAAATCAAATGTGTTTTCATTGAGCCTTTTCTGAGCCAGTGCTCGATCGTTCATAGCTGTAGTTATGTCCACGCCCTAGGAAGAAAAATACCTTTTTTAGAAATGCTGCAGACCATAATAGTCTATTTGATCTGGAAAAAGCTGGTGTAAGATAAATGCTAGAAAGTCGCTTTATGCGTTGAATAGTTCGTTTGACATGTGAATAGGCAACATGAAAAAAACTTATCTTGGGACTGCCTGTTAAGCATATACAATATGGCTTTCCTAAACAAGTACAAAATCCAAAGTACAATATCCTGAGACAATTTAGTAACACCTGTTCACATAAAATATCAAAACAGTTCTTTTCAGATAAGTATTTTGGTCAGAAAAAGCTGTGGTGTATAATACATAAATAGCATTGGATCGAAAAGGAGAATTATATGCAATTTAGCTAAGAAATTGAATTTTAAAAACAGCCCTCATACAGAGTTGTTCACATGAACATCCTACTATTAAGGCTCACTAAATCTTCAAGTGGTATGTATGGAAAAAAAAAATATATAGCAAGATTCACATTTATTCCATGAACTTGGCTTTAGTGTTTTAATCTTCAGCCTAAACCAGACTCAACTAGAAGTAAAAACCAGATCCATAGCTCATAAAATTGACTTGGAAAGGATTATTTAGGTCTGTGCTGCTGAACTAAAACAAAATTTAAGGAAGAAAAAAAAAAATCAACCTATCTCATGCATACCAACCAGAATCATTTGGGTAAAATTATGGACTAAGTGAAGAAGCTCAATGCAAACCTCTACTCTGTGCAAAGCAATCCAAGAAAAGAAATCCATAACATTTGGGAATAAAAACATGTAACAATTATTGTTAATACACAGATCTTTTGTAAAGCTACTTGTGCCTTGTTCTTCATCTGATGTGCCTTTTTGAGGATCATTCTGTTTTCAAAGGAGAAAAAGAACAGTGCTCAGAGAAATTTATTTGGAAACAAGCATGTGAAAGAGACTGAAAGAGATGGAAGTGTTTGAAGCACAGAAGAAACTCAGAAATCAAAACAGCAGGTGGCATATAGACAAAGTAAAGTGACAGTTTGCTTTGTTTTGTTTTACTAAAGGCTTCCACGTTTTGTTAGTTGCTGTCTCACAACCTTAGCCTCGGACACATTATACTAGAATAAAAGGCCAACAGAAAAGAACTGAAACTAATTTAAAATTGATTCTGCTGAACAGAAAATTAGTTAATCCACAAACCCCACAGGAATCAGGTAAAAAAAAATAGTAAATACTGAAAAAAATAGAAGAGAGACATGAATGTCCACAATGGCAAAAAAAATTTCATAGTCAAATTACAAAAATAATTATTTTATGACGGAGGATTCTTTTTACTGCTTAGGATAAAAAGTATTTCTGTTGGGAATACTACTGCTGAAACATCTGCAACTGACCAGGACTGACTTAAAGTTCCAAGTCCTACGTGTCTACAGAACTGACTTCAGCGTTTACTTTTTGTCCCACCTAAGAGAAACCACACATCATGAACAAGGCACAAGAAAAATCAGATTTCCTAATTATGACCTAACATAACAGTCATGTGTGTGCAAGAATGCCTGTTTAAAATACACGCTTTGAGTTAATAAGCTTCCCTTACATAGTTATAACAATTCTTTAATCTTTGGTTCGTGAAACTGGTTCAGGAGATAAATAAAAGTTATTCTACTCACCAAAAGCTTCAATCCAGCAATACACATAGGCATGCAAGTAGTCCACTGAAACCACATTAGGACCACTCACATACTTAAACATACATGTGTACTTTAGTGCTTTACCGGACTGGGGCCTATTAGTAGATAACCCTGGTTAGTTAGAATTCCCATACACTTTCCCACATGGTCAGTCACCATTTTGGAGACCATCATGGCTTTGTATTATGTCAAGACATTCGATGGCATCTTTGGATCTTGAAAAAAAAGTATCTCTGCTTGAAGTATGAAAAGTTGTTATTATTTAGTCAAGCAAAACAGTTTCAAGTTCAGCATGTTATTCTCCATGAGAATTCTGCCTTTTCAATCCTGGCTCTTAGTAACATTTTCCCCACAGACAGAAATCACAAATACTGAAGCAAGAAGGAAAAGGCTGACAATAAAAAGAAAGCATTTCTGACATACTTCATAGGTCCACTGACACACTAAATGCATTTTCTACCTTCTAAGATCAGGACAGCTTCTCTGCATATGTCACCTGTGTAGACTCCAAGCTTAAATACAACACTTCAGTCCTGTACTTTCAGACTTCTGAATACAGCTTCTTTCTCATGTTTCTCTTGACTTCTAGAGATATGCTGTTACTTCAGATTACTCATGGCTTTTTCTACCATCTCCTACTACAATTGCACTAAATGTTTTAATAAAACAATTCAAAATGTACTAGCAGGGCCATTTCAGACTGCATATTCCCGTAACTAATTCTATGGCTTGAACAAAAATGTATTAATAAAATCAATCACTTTTTTTTTTAAAATGTCAACATAGACCTGCATCAGAATTGTGAGGATGAGACTTCAAAATTAGCAATAATCAATAGGGGTAAATTGTATGTCAAAGATCCTGTGAATCTAAGCACACACTCCCAACACTACTCAAAACAGCAAGGGAGCTCATCTGGCTTATTTAGCTCAAATAAAGTCATTTCATCAAGAAGGTCTCCTCAGAGGCATTTAAAAAAAATAAGCAGAGAAGCATTCTGTTACCTTTCAGACTCCCTTAAGAAACATACAGAGATTCTGCTACTACAAGAATATTCCTGCATGTCTAATTAAAGGATCGTCAAACCCAAGGGAATAGTACACTCTGCTGTCAGCTAACGACCCCTGAAATCACCCTTAACACAAACCAAGTTAAGGTAAAAGCAAATTAAAATATTTATTTACAAAATATAAAAACAGACAACATGGTTACAAGCATTTATAAAGATACACATGACAGGAAAGGATGTTATGCTGAATGTATTTACGTCAATGTCAATTTTTAAGGCTTGCTCTACACAATCAATACACAAACCATCGGTGCTTTGCTAGCTCAATTTGTGACACAAGCCTAACTTGCAACCTGGATGCAGACATCTACAGAACCTGCCCGAATCTGTGAGCATATCTTTAACCATTTGAAGGACAAGACATTTTGCCACCTGGTATAAACACAGCCAAATATTTGCATACAATGTTTCTGTGCTCTGGACTTTTTACATATACACTAGTAAACTGGGAATAACATTCTCCACAAACATTTCAGAATGCTTTTCAGTCATTCATGACAAACACCAAACAGCAGCTATCATCTACACTGAGGGAACAATGAACTGGGTGTCTGATCATCAAACTGAGGCATACTGTGAAAATGTCTGTGGACGAGGTTATATTTACTGTAATCATGGTGCTGTCAAAGACACAGAAGAGGAAAAAAAAGCACTTTCTGTGCTACAGGAAGTGAATGGTACAATCTTAGAAAGTTCTTCAAAACAGAACATACAAAGTGGAAAGATTGTCCCATCAGAAATTGATACCAAGGCTTTTTTGTTTGCATTGAAAAGTATGAGAATGGGTCTTCGGGCTGAAGCAAGGGTAACATGAACTTGCAAAAAGTTACATCTGCTTTAAATATTTAATTTACTTAATTACAAAATCCCCACAAAATATCCTTTTGAAGACATTTTAAGGGGAAAAACAATAGGGTTTTCTTAGTTACTGATTGTTAATTAGTATTTTCTTTTAGACAGCCATATGGAAGACAACACATGAGAAAATGTGACTGTAAAGCTTAAAAAAAAAGTAGATACATCTAGATGAAATGGTAGGCTTAGAAATTACTTTTGAGTCTATTTTTAATGCATTACACTTCAATGCAATGTTATTGCTCTAAGTGGCAGGAACAAATTAAATTAAGGTCTCAAAGGGCATTGACCTCTGCAGGAACCTGAACAAGAAACTTGCTTTTCATCTTCTAGCAAAAGTTTAAACTCCATTGAGACAAAGAAGTCACTAGCTGACAAAAGCACACAGTATGGGTACAGGCTGCTTTCATCATTGCCCATGTGAACACGGTGACCAAATCTGAAGGCTGCAGCAGTTTGGGCAGTTAGCTCACTGACGCATTAGGCGCTACCTATGTAAGCTTTTTTTTTTTCACAGACTGCGATTTGATGCCAGACTGACCAGGTAACAGTTTTGGTTTTCTTATATGATACGCTTTTCTTTCCTTCCTTACCTCAATGGATGGTTTGGGGAAAACATCATCCTTGCTTTCTTCTTTGCCTTTTTCAACTGGAACCCATTCTCCATACACACTATCCGCTTCTTTTTTCCTGTGTTGAGACCCAGATGAAACAGGGAATTCCTTTGACAGGCTGACCTGATTTTTTGGTTGTGGTGGTGGTGCTGGTTTTATGCTAGGAGTCTTAAAGAAACAAAATTAGAAGAAGTTAAAAACTTGAGAACACACAATGTTCACAATTTACCTCTAGGAAGCTACTTACTGCATACATTTGGCATTAAGCTTTCACAGCACAGTCATTGTTACTAATATCAAACCAAAAGCCTTTATAATAAATCATTTTATCACAGCCTTAAAAGTACATGAATAAACAACAAAAGGCAGTGTAAAAAAATGTGAAACAGCTAGAAGCAAAAATTGCTTAAACCAGCTTCAGCAGCCAAAAATTTGCAAAAATCTTACTCACAATTAATGTCCCTCTACCCCACCACAAAGTGAGTAATCTTAATCTGCCACACATGTATTTTATAATGGAAAGCTCCAAAATAAAATGCCTGGGTAGTAAAAACGTTGGCTATGATATCCACATAATGATAAAAAGCTCTAAATTGCATAGAGAAAGACATTTTCAACATTTTGCTTTCTGCATTTTGATTATTTCTTAATAGAAGCATGAACGTCAAAGTATATTAAGTCCATGAACTTGTTTTCCTTAGAAGACCTTGCTAATATATTAAGAGTCTGCAGAAATACCCAACAAGTTCTCTTCTAAGAGGCAAACAGAGCCCAGATAGTTCACAAAATTGAGCTGAGTAAACCTCGACTAGGAAAGGAACATGGATGAGAATGTAGTATGACTAGAATCTGGAAAGAATGATACTCAGAAGGTCAAAACTGTGGTAAACAAGCAGAGCAGTCTATAACCACTAAAGAACATTCCTCTCTGGAGTCTGTAAAGATCTCAAGGTTTCTTGAGTTTTGTCATACCACTTTTCTAGCAGTAGAACATAAAGGGTAAGTGTATTTCTACCTTCTATCTTACATAAATATGTACTGTTGCTTACTCTGTGGATGCCACAAGGCATATATATTTGTACATAAAAATATA
This sequence comes from Pogoniulus pusillus, assembly GCF_015220805.1. Lineage (NCBI taxonomy): Eukaryota > Metazoa > Chordata > Aves > Piciformes > Lybiidae > Pogoniulus > Pogoniulus pusillus. Next base: position 16,522,346 of record NC_087275.1, on the reverse strand, counting down.
AATGTATTTTTATTTTCAATTAACATATTAATACTTCTACAGTACTTCATACTCTGCAAAGTCAGAGCAGACTTTCACACAAAGCTGACAGGATCATCCTATTTAGAACACAGCAGAACACATCTAGAATTTTGCTAGGGGTTTTTACTTTGTTCCAAAAGCACTTTCCAATTCCAGTATTGCCTGTAAACGCATAATCTTTCTTTTCATGAAAACATGATGTAAAACCAATTCTCTTAGTGTTATTTAAGATATAAAAGCTGCTTTAATATTTTTTAAAAGTTTCAATCCAATTATGGAAGCTACACAATTTCATAGAGAGTGGGCAAGTTTCTTATTGTACTTTTAACCGCATCACAGTGCAATTTCACCAAGATCATAGTAACGCTTTCAGAAGCTTTTTCATAGCTACCTGTCTGCTCAATTTTTTTATAAAAAATTATATGAAGTAGCATAGTCAAGTATGTTCAGGATCTGAATTAATATTTTCAAGTGAACTTCAAATCCAAGGAGATAATGTCCTAGCAATTTTATTCCAGAATAACCCAAGTTATTAATATCAACCGTAGAAATATCAGTTCACGAAAACATTATGTTTTAAAGCTTCTAGCAAGCTGTGCTGTTTTCTTTAAAGCCAAAGTTCCCACTGAAAGAATATCATCCTCTTTTTTCTTGTAAGGAAGCATTTTTTCCCTCATGACAAAGCAAGAGTCAGTATAGAGTTTGTCTTTAGGCAATGATCACTTGTAAAGTCAGACAAGTCTCAAAGTAATGCTTATTATCAAATA